>NC_065566.1:821873-1421873 GCF_022605725.1 Anthonomus grandis grandis | reverse complement strand
ACATTGACTACGACTACCCATTCTCTGGACTTTAGATGCCGAAGGCCCCGATGCCGATGAACTATTCCTTACCTCTTCTAACTCTGCTTGCTGTTCTGCTGATTCAGTCACCGACACATCCAGTTTCCTCTTGTTTGATTTTTCTGACTCATTCAGCTTTAGTTCACTTTTTAACATTACTTTAACATTGTCAGGGCACATTTCACATGTAACAAGATGTAAGCCCATTCTAGTTGCATGGTGTGCAATCTGTTTTTTACAAAATTTACACTCGTAACATTTCAATTTCTGTCCTGGCTTATTTAGAGTATTAAAGTATTTATATACAATACTTTTAGTTCTACCCATTTTCTTGATGTTTAAAAAACAAAACACAACAAAAAATAAATAGGCACAGGAAAAAACTTTGAAAATATAAAATAGCTCTTATTGTAAAGGTACTAATGTCGCCGAACAACTGAATTGACGCGCCAATCGCGAGAAGAAGCAGGTTGCAGCTTGTCTTAAGCAGTAAACATTGAAAATCAGCTGATATTTTTGTGACAGTAATTTATTTTTTGTGACTGTCATTTTTTTTAATGACGGTCATTTATTTTTTATGACCGTCATTTATTTTTGCGACAGTAAGATTTTAATTGATTAATTTTTATTGGTAAAAAATAAATGAGGATGGTGCCATAAAAATAAATGACGTGACCGTCATTTTCAATATGACTGTGTCAGCAAAATTTGCTCACATCCCTAAATGTGGGCATTGTATTTTTGTTTTTTTTCGTCTTATGCTTCCTGCTCCTTATATTCAATGCAAGTATTGCATTTATCTTGTCTAGGAGCATGAAAACCTATATTAAACTCAAGCATGAATATTTTTCTAAAAACAGACTCACAGTATTAAATTTATTTTCATTCGCCCAAGTCTTGTAAAATGTATACAATCTTTTGATATTTTTGAATTCAACAAGTAAGTACTTCTTTGTAGAACTGCTCCTGCAGTAATGGGATGGTATTGCAGGTAGCATTTTTATATATTCCATAACATGTTCTCGTGTTTCCTCTTTTGTTTTATTTTTTTAAATTGTGTTTTTACCTCTTATATCGTTTTGGGGAGTTCCAATGGTCGTTTTATTGGTACAAAGCCTGCGAATTCGTTTTTCGTTTATACACAATGTAGAAAGAAGAAACTGCCTGCACACTTTCTCTTTGGAATTATTTTTAGGTAAATTATAGTTTTTTGCTACAGTTCGTCGACTTTCGATGTTTTTTGTGTATTTTCTTTTAATGTTTTCCACGCTAACACAGGATATTAAAAATGAATTTTGCTCTTGTGCATTGCCTGGCTTGTTACAGTTTATTTTCTTCAGATACATAAAGAATAAGAAAATAAAATGAATCCAGAATGTCAGCGATAGCATAGCTGGATTATAGAACTTTAAGAGGCAATTTCTAAGTTATTCTGGTCCTAAAGTTAATAAAATAAACAGTTATCATTTCAGTATTAACTCTATTTTTGATATCAATAATTTTCAACCCTTATGATGAAACTCAAATTATTAATCATAATATTATTATTTTTTAATTATTTGGATTTTACTAATGTCAGAAGTCATATCCTAGCCAATAAGATACCAGCTCATTCTCCTATATCCCTACTAAAACCATTTCTGGCGCGAAAATCTTTGACCTCCAGGAGTCTTGAAGAACAAGCCTTTGAAGAAGGTTGTTTCTTGGTATTTTTGCCGGTTTTACTCCAATGAAAAGTTGAAAACTCACCTTTTAGGTATTTTAGTTTGTGGATACTAAATGCCATACTGCAATAGTGCAGGGGATTATAAGTGGTGTAGTTAAATCCCAACTTTTCAAGGTTCTTTGTTTAAGTGTCCAGTTTTGTGTTCCCGAGAAAAGGCCAATTCCATTGGCTTTCCACCCAGGTCCTCCATCTCAATCATGCAGCCCTTTTGGAGCCAGGTTTGATCAATGTTGGTGTGATGTATAGTGAACCATGCAGTCAGTAAAACCACCTAACCAGTAAACCTAAGTCCTATCAACATTTATTAGCCTTACTGTAGTATATTATACTAAATACTAACCTCAAAATTACATTGTTATCACTCTCATTATTAGATTTCACTACTACACTGTTGTTTTGGATAGTTTCATAATAACTAGGTGCATATTAGTAAATTTATTGAAATAGACCGTACAGATCCCCTTGTAAGTTCCCCTTTAGTAATTTCCTGTTTTCTTGGTCATCGGAATTTTCTTATCCATCTGGGATAAAACAGGTGGCGCTTATATTTTATTGAACTCTTGTTGAATCCACGCCACTCTACCAAAGTGGTTAGTGCTAGTCGGCTTCCCTTTGAGAAGATCCCCTGAGCCGTCACCTCTATAGTCTATAGTAAGTCTCCCTCCTTCAATTGGTTCCCTTGTACCCATTTTCTAACCCTCACTTCTTATACCTTTACTGTCCTTTTTTCTTCCTGTTATTACCCATCCGTCCATTCAAATTTCATTTAATCCAGGTAAATAAGATAAAGTATTAAATCATTGTTAAAGTATTAAATTATAAATTGTTATTAATTATTATTTATTTATTTTTATTTAACAAGCTTCCAAAATTGGTTAAAATTTTTTTCTCATTCTTCTGCTGAAAATTTTATTGTGCAATTATGTTGACATGATTTGCACGGAATCGGCTTAAGATGTCTCGCAGGAATTTTTTTTTCTTTGAAGACCAGTACTCTTTGCCTTCTGCACGTAACTGTTTGGCAACCTTTCTTTTATTTGTTTTTTTTGTCTTCTTTTTCCATCGTCGCCAATAACATTTATCTCTTCGTTATTATTTATTTCTTCTTCATTATGAGTTTCCATTTCGTTAGCCACCCTTTCGATATTATTTTTACAATCATTTTTTTCACTTCGATCATGATGAATAAACACTTCAAGTGCTTTTGGATCATTCTTTTTCTCAGTATTATTTTTAGTTGGTCTTTTCCTTTTAGTATGTATTTCTTTATATTCTTCTAAGTCTGATGATTCTGATTCTTTTGTTGTATTGTAATTACTGTCATGCATCTCATCGTTGGATTGGAAATTATGTTTTTGAACATGAATAATATCAGCTTCGTTTTGATTCATCTCCTCAATCTCAATAACATTTTGATCTAAGTTAAACTGCGGCTGCTCGAATGCTGCCACCACTTGGTCGGCGAGAGTTAGCAATTCATCATCGTCAATATTCATAAGATTTTCAATTTCTTTTGCATCTCCTATATTATTTTCCTTGGTAGCCTCAGTTATCAGTAGTAATTCATCTTTGTTTGCCTTGTCTTCATTCTCATTTTCTATTATATTTTGATCTTTAACCATCAGTACCATTTTCTTAGTTCTGCTTTTTAGGTTTGCCATTATGATCACAAATTCTGTAAAAAAAGCTATGCTAAGTAAGTACAATAATGTCAAAATACAAAATTATAGAAAATTTAATTATTTTATTAATTTAAATTGAACTAAATATTCTAAAATAAATAATTATGTTAAGAAAAAATGTAGGGCGTATGCCACATGTATATAAAAAAATATTGTTACAAAAAGGCGCCTATCCCTCAAATATTTTAAAGCAAATGGCCCTCAGCCACATAACCTCAAATTATTCTATTTTGAAAAAATTATTATTGCAACATGTAAAATATAGTTCAAAGTATCATGCAAATACTACATACCATAGACTTAGTAAAACGTAAAAACCAAGTTGTACTTATCCTAAACTTGCTTTTCTCACAAGAACTGAATAGTTTATTAAAACTTTGACGACGCTTCAGCAGGGTATAGCAGAGAGCGGGATTAAATGATTTCGACTGTCAATGTCATGTGGCTAACATAGTTGCCAACTGAAAATATTAATTTTCCCTATAATTTGAAAATATTTTGATCGTTAAAGAATAGTTTGTGGCTTAGGTCTTTTTTCATGGATTTCTCCAAAAAAAAACTGCCGGTAAGGCCTTTTTTGCTCAATTTTTTTTTGAATAGGTGATACTTTTTTATGAGATTTCTTTTTTGTTGTGGCATAGGTTTGATTTTTGTTATTGTAGCCGGTATATATATTTTACAGAGGCTTAGGGCGTTAGTTTAATAAACTCTTTTTTGTTCGCTATTATTTTGAAAGAGGAATGGCATTTTCGGAAAAATGTGGGTTAGGGCCTTTTGCCGTTTAACAATCGATATATGGAAAAATCATTAATAAAAACTCGTTTAGTTTCAGCAGCTCTTTCTATATGTTCAGGTCGTCATTTAGAAGATTTTCCATCACAAGATCGACTTCTTCTTTTTGATCAGAAATGGTCACAATTAAATTTTTTTAATTGCTACTTGCTAACCGTGTTATACATGCAAACTTGCTAACCGTATACAGATATGATCATTCTAACTTTGCCTATAGGAATTATATATCGCGGTAGGTCTGGCAACGTTGTAACACATACTCGAAGAAGCGGACCCCGCCGAAGCCCGAAATCGAAACCTTTCAGTATTCTTAAGGCGTTCAAGCGGAGATGCACTGCTCTGTGGCAAATAAAAAAAAAAAATTTGTTTCGTTTGAGTCCTTGCTGCTGCCTATCCTAACAGCAAAAAATAAACTAAAAACCGACTGCAATAATGTTGTAAACATAAATTAACTAAATATTGGACAAGAAATACAAAAATTAATTCAAAGTAAAGCAAAAAATTAAGTTAATTTGATAATATTAAATAAAAATTAAAATTATCTTATGTCAGGTTCAAAAAGGCCACCCTGTTTAGCAGTGCAGTAAGTCATCGATCATAAAACGACCTTCTCGTGTTCGACAACATTTCAATGGAGATACTATTAAATGCTTGCCTAATTTTAACACAAAGCTCTTCTAAATTAGTAGCCCGTTCATTTATGTGCCTATAAATTTGTTCTTTTAGGTATCCCCAAAAAAAAAATCATTGGGGGCTAAATCGGGGCTTCTGGCGGGTTATTTAATAGTACCGTTTCCACTGATTCTTTGATCAGGGAAAGACGTTTCGAGAAATTGACGTACCACTAATGCGTTATGACCGGGACAACCATCCTGTTGAAACCAAACTTGTTCTAAATTGATATTGAGCCCTCGAATAGCAGGAAGAACTTCATCCCTTAAAAGATTAAGGTATTTGTTGGCATTAAGGTTGCCATCGATAAAAAAAGGGCCTATAATTGAATCACCTAAAATGCCAGCCCATACATTAACCTTTTGAGGGTATTGTATATGTGTTGGTATGCTTATGTGCTTATTTTCCCTCGAATAACCCACTGTAATGGACGGATTATGTTTACCACAAATAGAGAAAGAGGACTCATCTGAAAACAAAATATTACTAATAAACATTTCGTTTTGATTTGCCCTTTCCAATACTTCATGGCAAAATTCCATCCGTCTCTCATGGTCCTGTGGGAAAATTTCTTGGGTTTTTTGCAACTTGTAGCACTTGTACTTATTTCTTTTTAAAATTCCTCTAACCCTTAAAGGCTCAATACCCGTTTCTTTGGCCGTGGTTGTACTATTGCAAGGAAAGTTCATTTCAGCAACAGCACAAACATTAACCTCTCGAAGCTCCCTTTATTTGCCTAGCGGTCTAACAACAGGTGGTTGCTCATTTGCGTAGTATTTCCTGCAATTTTGCAAGCACCCAAAGGTCTTAAACCTATGGATAATTGCAAAAATTGTGCTGCGTACGGGAATGGGCCACTTTTCGAACGTGAATGCAATTCTGCCTGATATTTGATCGACAGAGCTGCCGGCATAATACCACTTAATAATTTGCTTTTTTTCCTCAAGAGAACACATTTTAACAAGAAAGTAGCGAGCGGTTTTAAATTTAATCTTTGCTGATTAAGCAGGAAGATAGGAATAAAAATTACGTTAAACGTTTAAAATGCAATCTCATATTGGCGGTGCAGTGTGGTGGGGATATGAATTGTCTCGTTTTTCGAGTGTTGCCAAACGTATTAATTTGGAAACGGCATGTATTGTGCCCTCTGTCTCTCTCATGTGGACTCCATATGTCCCCTCTCGCTTACGCTCATAGACTATTTCCTATAGGCGAGGTTTGAATGATTATATCTGTATATTCAAGCTTCAAAAAAGAGCTGTTAGTTAAATGTAGTCAACATGAAAATAATTTTTTTTTAAAATTATTTATTCGAGAGCGGAAATTACAACTTAAAATCTAGCTTAACTTGAACAGTAACTTAATAAAAGTAATTAGTAATGTAATTATATTCCTAATGGCAAGGCAATATATATATTTATAGTGTTGGTTTGCTTAGTAATCAAATAAGTAAATTAATAGGTAATTGGTTAGCTGAATAGGCAGATTGGTAGCGTGTAACTCCTCCCTTCGTAGAGGTGAGCCTGGGGATGCAGGGGAACTTAGATGATGATTTGAGGCTGACTGGTTGTGGCTTCAGGTGAAGGAGAGCGGTTGGCATCTTCTAGAAGTTTGGGCAGCATCTTGAAGTATTTCGCGTAGACTTGGTACCCAATGAAGCTGAGAATAATAATATATATTAACAGGGTCCAAATGCTGATGGGCTGTATATGAAGAGGTCCGTCGAAGAGTAGGGCTTCCTTCAGTTGTTCCTTTTCTTGGGCAATGATACTGGATATATTTTCAGTGTCCTCAAGGTTTAGTTTATCCATTTTAAAGGGCGGGATTTCTATATAATTAGGATTCAGGTTGGCTTCAAAGATGAGTTTAGGCAGCTGAATGTTCTGGAATTTTGTTTGTTCTTTCAGGTGGTAGTTCCTAAGGAGGTGGTCTTCTATTTGGATGGTACAGTTAGGCGGGAATTCTGATACATAGGTTCCTTTTAAAGGTATGTTTTCTTTGTTAGTTCCACATTATTGGTTTGCGATTGTTTCGTTAGGTGTTATCAACATCCATTTTTCTTCTTCTAACTTTTGGATTTTTAGGTTATTAATTTTTGTCTCGACAATTTGGCAATTTATGGTTTTTTTTGCATATGATAGTAGGTTTACTTCGCATGGAGGATTAGTTCCTATGCTCATAGGGCTGCTTTCTTTGCATATAAAGTGTTGTGGCGTTATTTCTTGGCACTTTGTGTCAAATGCAATATGGCTAACTTCATTTAAAAGGAGGTATTTGTTAGGTGAAATGATGATTTGAAAGGTATTTTTAAAGAGAACTGGGAGGGGATATAGACGATACAATACATAGTTTTTTATTTCGACTATAGGTACTTGTATGATGAATGTGATTTTGTTTTCTTTTATGTAACTTTTAATTTCAATAATTTTTTCAAAAAGCAATAAATTTTCCAATGTGGCAGTGAAAGGAAATTTATTGTATGTTAAGTGTGGTGTTATAGACATGATTTTATTTAAAAGGTCATTAGGGTTTGCTATGGAAGGATGAAATATATTTAATTTTGAAAATGTGATGGCTATACCGACATTTTCTAGAATATCGTAGATGTTTTGAAAAGCATTGATTACTTGAGAAAAAATTATTTGGCTTGTAAAGTAACCATAAGAAATTGTGTTATTGTTTTGAATTTGTTTAATAATCGTGTCTATCTGCCTAATATGTGTTTCTAATATTTGTTGGTTGTATGTTAAATTCTTGCTAATATTTAAAAAAATTATTGATGATTTTTTTATGATAGTAATTTGCTCTTTGAGAAGTGTTTTAACTTTATTCTCATTATTTTTTATAGTATTAATAGCGTTGTCATATCTTTCAGCATCCTTTTGATCTAAGTTTCCAGTCAAGGATTTGACTATAGATCCTGAACCGTTAATGAGACCTCTTTTGGTACGTGAAAATGAATAGAAAGGGTTGATTTGTGTTATCTGTATATTGATTTTGTTTTTTAGAGACGCGATCAAATTAAAAGAGTTTAGAATTAGAGATGTGTTTTTTATGGAAGATTGTAATTGGAAATAATGGTTTTCAAGGGACTTAAATTCTTTAATGATGTCACTTACGTCTAATATTTCAACAAAGGACCAATAGTCTATATAGATATTTGATTAGCATGATTCGTTCATCGAGTTCAGACACGGAGTTTACTAATTTTGTGCATTTTATTAATTTAAGTCCGGAGGAATAAAAATGTTTCATGTAAACTTTGTTAAAATTTAAGTACATCGAATCATCATAGAAGTAAAGATAAAATATTTTGTTTCCCTTTGTAATTTTTTAATAAATCAATGATAAGAGAATCATTAGAGTTAGGAATTTTTACATGAAGTATTTTTATTTCCAAATTGTTCTTGTTTAATGTTTAATTTATTATAAGGATTTTTAGAAATTATTATTTGGTGGAATTTGTTGTTAATTATGTCTTCCAAAATTGTAATGCCTTCGTCTATTATGTTAGGATAGCTAGAAGAGTGTGGTGTGGCTAAGGTGTTTTGTGCTTCTTCAAGTCTTACGAAGCCTGGTTTGGGGTGGTCTGGTTTGAATATTTTCTATTATATTTATTTTGGGTATTACTGTATTAGATCTTTGTGGGGGTATAATGTTATGGTGGGTAGGGGGTTCAAGATTCATGTTTTTTAATGCTTCGTTGCAAAGGTCATTTAAGAATTCATCTATATCTATATCTTGTTCACCAGGGTTGTTTACAATACTTTCGTTTTCAAAAGCATTGATTTGAATGCGAGAGAGGGCATCAGCATTTGTATTTTGGAGGCCTTTTTTATAGATAATTTCATAATCGAACTCTTCTAAACGAAGACGCCATCTAACTAATTTACTGTTAGGTTCTTTTAGACTGAATAACCAGACAAGGTGTCTGTGGTCGCTATATATTTTACACTTTTTCCCAAAAAGATATGGGCGAAAATATTTACATGCCTAGACGATCGCTAGGAGTTCCTTCTCAATAGTGGAGTATTTGCATTCGCTATCGTTAAGGGTTCGGCTTGCATAAGCAACAGTTTTATCGTTAGGGACGTTACCTTGTGATAATACAGCACCTATGGCAAAATTACTAGCGTCGGTACTTAGAATGAATGGCTTTTCGAAATCAGGATATTGTAAGATAGGGGCATTGATTAGAAGATGTTTGCAGTGTTCGAAAGATTTTATGAATTCGGGACTATGGATGACTTTACAATCCTTTTTGAGGCATGAGGTCATAGGTTTGGTTATTTTAGCAAAGTCTTTAATAAACCGTCTATAATATCCAAGGAGACCTAAAAATGATTTAATATCTTTTGAATTTTTGGGAATTGGCAATTCTTGAATTGCTCGGATTTTTTCAGGGTTTGGTTTTACGCCATTGGATGTTAGAAGATAACCTAAATATTGGACTTCTTTCCTAAGAAACTCGCATTTATCCATTTGTACTTTGAAGTTGGATTCTCGGAGTCGTAAGAAAACTTGACGTAGGCGAGAAATTTGTTCTTCCAAGGAAGTACTGAAAATGATGATGTCATCGAGATATACGACACAAATTTCATTGTAGAGGCCACGGAGTATATTATCCATATTATATCATCCATTAGGCATTCGGCGGAATTCATAGTGACCTGATTCTGTTGAAAAAGCGGTCTTCTGAGTATCATTGGGATCCATCTCAATTTGATGAAATCCATTAGCAAGATCCAGTGTGGGAAAATACTGGCTTCTACCTAATTTATCAAGTATATCTGCGATGTTGGGAAGAGGATACTTGTCGCCTATGGTTTTTTCATTCAGCTTACGATAATCAATGACGACTCTCCATTTTTTTTTCCGGATGCATCAACTTTTTTTGGGACAACCCAAATTGGACTAGACCAAGGGGAGACTGAGTTTTGAATAATTCCCTGATCTAACATTTTTGATATTTGATTTTTAACTTCCTTCTTGTGTATCTCATGATAGCGATATGTTTTAGTGAATAAAGGGGTGTCATTTGTCAAATTGATTTTATGCCGAATCTGGTTAGTAAATGTTAAGGGTATTTTGTCGCCGTAAAATATGTCGCGATATTCAAAGCATAATCTTCTAATAAAGTCTTTCTCTTCTTTATTGCAATGGTTCCAACGCAGGTTTTTAAGATTTTCTTTAAGTACATTATCATGTTCATTAGTTAGAGTTTGGTTTGTTTCGATTTTGTTGCAAAAGTTTACTTCTAAAATATCTATTAATTCAACATTAAAGGGTCTATTAATATTAATGGGATATTCATTGGCGTTATTGTTGTATAGGCAAAAAAATTTGAAATGTTTACAAGTGCTTTAGGCATTTCTGTATTATTTTCAAAATTTTGATATTCTAATATGCCTAAGCCTTCTTTTAGATTTACTGGGATTTTTACAATTTGTTGACATCTTGACGGAATTGTTATAGAAAAATTTTGAAGATCATTAAAGGTATTTTGAGTTTCTATTGGTTTTTTTGTTTCATAATTAATTGGAATAGTAGAATTTTGTGTTATTAATTTACAATTTTTTAAGTCAATATTAGCGTTAAGTTGTTTTAATAAATCACTACCAATAAGTCCATCGTATTTTTGCGAAAAATCGAACAAATAAAATTTATGGTAACCATTAAATTTAAAGATTTTAAAAACTGGAATATTAGCGACTTCATTGTGATAGGACATAGCGTGTCCCGTTTGGATATTAAATTTCTCATTTGTAATAAATTACAAGGGTTATATTAATATAAATAGGGTTCATTAAACTTCGACTACTACCGGTGTCTATTAAAAAATATCCGTTTAGGTCAGCAATATAAATATATGGTAAATCCGATCTAATGTTATTTAAATGGATTATGTTGGGTGCGTGTTGATATCGGAGTTTTGAAAATTTTGTTGTTCGTTAGTAATGGTTATGTCGTCACTTTTATAAGTGTCATCTTCGATCGGGTTGGAAAATGATTATACGGATGGTAATAATTATTATCGTCATAATAATATTGATCATTCTGATAAGGGTTATAATAGCCGGAGTAGGTATTATCGGAATCGAGATTATAGTCAATACTTTCTGGAGAAATTTGATGGGCATACAGTTCTGAAACGCGGGGCCTTTTGTTTCTAGGAACAAAGGTATGTCGACTATTTCCTGAATTTGTGTCCATTGTTGTCCATACGACTTGATTTCGACGAATGACTGAACTGGGTAAACTATTATTTGGGTTGAAATTAGGGGGTCTTAGATTCAATTGAGGTCTATTAAAGATGTTATTTGAAAAATTGGGTCTAACAGAATTATGAAAACTTGTATTTGGAATATTTGGCCTAGAAATCGATATGGGATTTGGATTAGAATTTTGAAAGTTTGTTGGTTCTATGGGTTTTTGAAATTGGGGTCTGGCGTAATTAAAAGTGTTTGGTATAAATGATGGAAAATTGCTGGGGGTTGGTGGTAATGGGGATCTTGGTTGGGGTTTTGATTGTTTGTAATGAGTGCGAAACGGTGATGGGTAGGTTTGTAAGTTATAATTTTTTCCTTGACTAAAATATATAAAGTTTTCTTCTTCGACTACTAACGATAAAGCTTTTTCAATATTTTCTGGCTGACGTAATCTAACAACTAACTGAATTTGAGGGGGCAAGTTACTAATAAAAGTTTTCGGAGCAAATTCTTCATAGTGTTGAATTTTAATTTTCCTTTTATTATCATTAACAACAGAGGTGTTTAATTTTGAAAATAAATTACTTCTGGCATCCTGCACTCGCATGCCAAATTGTGTAGGACTTTCGAACCTTTGAATTTTTAGAGAAATTAAATCTTGGATAAGACATTCGATGCTTCTTTGATCTGAAAAGGCTACTATTAGGGCGTCTTTAATTACGGCCCAATTATTTAAATCTGAGTTAGAGTAAATTATATCAGCGGTTCGACCTTTAAGTTTCATTAAAATGCTGTCTATTAGGCAAACATTTATGGGATTAGCTATATTTGTTGTATCTTGGAAGTTACTTAAAAAGTGTTCACAAGCTGTGAGAAACCTATTTAATTGCCTAGGGTTGCCATCAAATGGAGGTATGTTATCGGCTTATGTTATGGTACTTTAAGAGACCAATATCTTTATTGTTAGACTGCATGTCTGATTGATTTGTGAGTTGAGAACCTTCTTGAGTGGATAAACTTAAAAAAATGAGCTAAATTTTCAATTTCTTCAGCTAAAGAGTTTGGCATTAAAGTTTATTGTTATGATAAAAGGGGAATAATACTAAAATATGCAGAAACTAAAGAAATATGATAGAAAAATCAGCAAAAGAGAAAAAAAATTAGCTATAATAATATGTCAAAGTATTTTACTAAATATTATACGTCTATGGTAAAAATAAAGGAAAAATGGAAATATAGGAAAAGTTGCTTACGCCAAGACTGCGAAAATTTTCATTGGTTTCTTTCTTGCTTTTCGCCTAGTGGTCCTAAAGGAATCGATGCTAGCTATAGCTATTCCCTATATATATATATATATATATATATATATATGTGACATATGTGTGATATATAAAACCCGCAGTTAAAAATAAAAATCGACATGTCCGAGCGTTTTTTTTTGAACATACCCCTGAATTTTAAATGAATTTATTCCAACCTTTACGTTCGCACTGTATATATGATATATATACGGTATAGAAACCAATAAATAAGTAAAAGTATATATATATATATATATATATATATATATATATATATATTATATTATATATATTATATATATTATATATATATATATATATCTATATATATATATATATATATATATATATATATATATATATACTTTTACTTATTTATTGGTTTCTATACCGTATATATATCATATATACAGTGCGAACGTAAAGGTTGGAATAAATTCATTTAAAATTCAGGGGTATGTTCAAAAAAAAACGCTCGGACATGTCGATTTTTATTTTTAACTGCGGGTTTTCTTACTATAATTTTATGTATACAGGGTGGCCCAAAAATAAGTTACGGTCATCAACGTAATTTTTTTAAATGTAAACACCTATTTTATATTTAGGTTCTGCATCAAATTCTAAGTACATTTCATGTACCATGTCCTATACCTAAACTCGACCATTGACGATTGAACACAATAAAAGGCTATTTTTGGAAGAGTTATTTATATCAAGCAAGAATACATAAAAATATTTTAATTAATTTATTAAGTGTTGAAAATGGCTGCCACGAACCTCTTGGCAATATCCCAATCGATGCTGAAATTCTTGTAAAACGTTATCGATAACAGAAGGTTCTATCAATCTTATTTCTTCCGTTATTCTAATTTTTAAGTCTTCAATGTTGTTTGGCCGATTAACATAAACTTTGGACTTAAGATACCCCCACAAAAAAAAATCTAAAGGAGTCAGATCCGACGATCTGGCCGGCCATTCAATTGCACCCCTCCGACCAATCCAACGTCCAGGGAAAACGGTATCCAGGTACTGGCGCACGGGACGAGTGTAATGGGCTGGAGCTCCATCTTGCTGATACCATAAGGAATTATATAATATATCCGGGTCTTCTGGATCGGGGTATAAAGTGGCAAACCAGAAAAACGAAATTTTGAATTCGGAGCATATTTTGAAAAAATTGTCATTTTGACCCCGGATTTTGTTCGAAAATCGAAAAATGCAAAGAAATAGGTTTTCCGTTCATTTTAGCGTCAAATTGGTAATAATCTTTTTTAAAGGTATTCTGAAGTAGTACAGGATTGAAAAATAAAAAATTGAAATTTTTCCGTAGGGCTCTTGATAATTCAATATTTATGTTTACTAGTTTTTTCCAATTTTCTCCGATTGTATAATAGCTAGAACCGATTCGTTTTAACAGGCGAATACCTCTTAATATAGCGAAGAACTCTTATTTAATACAAAAAGTTGTCAGATTTATAGTTTATTTATAAAAAAATAAAAACCATTTTTTTGAAATTTTTCGTGGGATACCCCTTTCGATTTTCGACCAAAAAAAAAAATTTTTTTTCTTGGGTTTTTTTACTAAAAATTGCCAGTTTAGGGCTAAAACTAAAATTTGTCATAAATTATTTTAAGAAAAAAAAATGATACCGTGGGAAAAAACCAGCTTTCTTTTGTTTTTCTCACATTTTTACTAATATCTCGGCTTCTATAGCTTCGATTCAATTTGTTGATGGTTTCTTTTATTTCTTATTCTCCTCCTGTCAATTCTTTTGATATTTTTTACTATTACATTTCAAAATAAAAAGAAAAATTAAAACAAATCGACGTAAAATCCCGTTTGTTCTATTTCAATAAATAGACCTTTATGGGAACTTCTCTCTAATTTTGGTATTTATGGTTTATTTAGGATACAACTAATAAATTATGACAGATAACTGACATTTGAGTTTCAGCCCAGGTCACGTGACTACCGTAACTTTTGTGCTATTGGTCCGATTCTGTTGGAATTTGGTATTCAGGCTTTATTTAGAATACAATTAATATATTTTGACAGATATTTGAAATATAAGACAGTATATTGACACACAACGCGACTATATAACAAATTATGGTTCTTTGAAGCATGATACCCCAACCACTGGTCATCTCTTTCCTTGGCATATAAACGTTGGTACACCCCATAATTTTTGTTTTTTTTTTAAGAATTCCTTTATAGCCCTTCACAGACAAGACCTAAAGGTTCCAAACTGGTCCCCACGGACCAAAAGTATAGGAGCGAAGCGACTATACTTGTTACAATACGCTTCTGTATACGCTATTGTAAGAACGCATCCTGCTAAATTGAGGGATTTTCGGACCCTGCGTCACATAAACGTTAATAACTTTGCTCCTATGGCGAATTTTTTTTTTTGACATCTAAGACCTCCACGGAAACCTGCTCCCAAAGGGCGCTTTTTAAGATAAACCCTTTAGAAGTTGGATTTTTCTGTGAATGAATTTTGAACTTTTTGCGCGGTACCTCGCGGACTTAAACGGCTGTGGGGCCTAAACGGTAATGTTCCCAACAATGCGAATAAAACAGCCCTTTTCTACGTAAATGTAGCTTTCTTTTTTATTAAAACTATTTTTTTCCAAAAGAAACTCCTTCCGAGATAAACGAGCTCAAACTTAAAATTTTTTTTTTCGAAAAAAAAAAAGTGAATTTTTCGAGAAATAAATTTTTTTGTACTTCTAAAAAATTTTTTTTGTTTACACCGTTTGAAAGCTTAATCCTTTAGGATTAAATAGAGGTATTATTCATGGTGCTACGTATTATACAGGGTGAGCTGTGTTAACAAATATAAACCCCTTTTTGAGCCTTTTTTTGACCGTTTTTTTCTACTTTTCTTAATAACTCTTTATTGGCAGCACCTAGAAATTTCAAACTTTCAGCATTTTAAGAACTTTTTAAATCCTATTTTTCGACATAGTCTACAGTCTTCTACGTAGTGCGTTTTTTGCTCTACACCTTTTTTTAACTTTGACGCTTTATACCGGCATACCTATGACACCTACGAAAACCATTTTTTTTCTGAAATCACCGGACACTATCTGGCTATAATCCACTAAAAACCGTTTTTCTTCAAATGTTACCGTTTTTCCGCAACGAGCTGTTATTTAAGAAAAAACCCCAAAAATAAGCCGTTCCAATCAACCAGTCATACCCTCGAGACACAGGGAGCCAGCTCATGGTACAATAACGTTGGCGGTCCAGCACCAAATTGACCCAATGTAAAGGCATACGGACGACGTTACTATCGAGTCGCACATGGTCAGATGACGTAAGCGCGGGGTTTTCGGGGTATTGTGGCGGCAAATTCGGCCCGTTTAGCTACGAGTTAGAGTAGGAAAAGCGGTTTGAGAGAAGGATGGAGGATGTCTGGCAACAATTATAAACGCGTCGTGTTCGTCTCGTGACGTCATGAGTTATTTTATTAATGAATATTATTAGTATTATGGGGACAATTTTACGCGGTTTCTTGATAAATTATTAGGATAAATAAAACGAATATAAATATTAATAAATATATATTTGAAATATACAGAGGGTATTGATATTATGGAACATTTATGAGGATAATAATAGTATATAAATAGAATTATACGGGGGGTTTTAAGGTTTTAAGGCATTTATAAGGAAAATATTACTTATAATTATAGTAATCATATTATAAAGGGTGTTTTAAGGTTTAAGGACATTGACAAGAAAGATAATATTTATAATAATAGTAATAGCAGCATAAAGGTTAGGACAAGGTATAAATATCTGGAAAAAAAATAATAGTAATAATAGTTTTATTTTAGTTAGGGTTCTTTTAGTGGGGGTTGCCAAATTGGTAATAAATTTATATTAATAGTTTATCAATTTAGAAAAAAAAGACATTGATGCGGTGTCAAAAAAAGGTGTATTTTTATATTTTTTTTACTATATTATTGAGATCACGTCTTTCATAGCTTCAATTCAATAAGTTGATAAATTTTTTTATTCGTTTTTTTTTCTTTAAATTTTTTTTATTTTATTATAATTGCCTTTTAAAATAAAAATTAAAAAAAAAAACAAGAAACAAACCACTTTTTCCTATCCTAATACATTGCTTCTTATGGGACCTGATCTTCCTCTTTAGATTGTGACACTCGTATGAATCGTGGAAAAATTTGTCATAAAGCTTTTTTACTAGTTTTTGAATGGTCTTTAACCAGAAAAAAGAAATTTTGAATTCGGAGCATATTTTGAAAAAATGGTCATTTTGACCTTGTTTTTGTTCGAAAATCGAACATTCCAAAGAAATAGGGTTTCTGTTCATTTTAGAGTCAAATTGGTAATAACCTTTTTTTAAAGGTACTCTGAAGTAGTGCAAGATAGTAAAATAAAAAATTGACATTTTTCCATAGGACTCTTGATAATTCGATATTTATGTTTTACAGTTTTATTCAATTTTCTCCGATTCTCTCCTTTCGATTTTTGACCAAAAAAAAATTATTTTTTTATTGAGTTTTTTTACTGGAAATTATTAGTTTAGGGCTTATTTTAAAATTTGCCAATAATTATTTTAGGAAAAAAAAATGGTACCATGGGAAAAAACGAGTTTTCTTTTGTTTTTTCTACCTTTTTATTAATATCTCGGTTTCTATAGGTTCGACTCAATTCACTGATGGTTTTTTTTACTCCTTTTTCTTCATCTGTCTACTCCTTTCATATTTAATTAGTATTGGCTTTCAAAAATAAAACTGAAAAATGACAAAAATCCACGGAAAAAGCCGGTTTTCTTATCCCCAAACATCAATTCTTATGGGACCTAATCTTTCTATTTATATTGTGGCACTCGTATGAATCGTGGAAAAATTTGTCATAAAGCTTTTTTACTAGTCTTTGAATGGTCTTTAACCAGAAAAAAGAAATTTTGAATTCGGAGCATATTTTAAAAAAATGGTCATTTTGACTCCGGATTTTGTTCGAAAATCGAAAATTGCAAAGAATTAGGGTTTCTGTTCATTTTAGAGTCAAATTGGTAATAACCTTTTTTAAAGGTACTTTGAAGTAGTGCAGGATAGAAAAATAAAAAATTGACATTTTTCCATAGGGCTCTTGATAATTCGATATTTATATTTTACAGTTTTTTTCAAGTTTCTCCGATTCTATAATAGCTAGAATCGATTTATTTTGACATGCGGATACCTCGTAAAATTCCTGAGAACTTTTATTTGAAACAAAATATTGTCAGAGTTACAGTTAATTTAGAAAAAAATAAAAATCATTTTTTCGAAATTTTTCGTGGGTCCCTTTCGATTTTCGACCAAAAAAAGAATTATTTTTTTATTGAGTTTTTTTACTGGAAATTATTGGTTTAGGGCTTACTTTAAAATTTGCCAATAATTATTTTAGGAAAAAAAATGGTATCATGGCAAAAAACGAGATTTCTTTTGTTTTTTCCACCTTGTAGGCGTTAACCTGGATTTAGGATCTGGGTACACGAAAAACACGGACTTCAACTTGATGTTACAGCTTTTATTAGCCATTAGTAGAACGTACAACATAAATTAATTCTAGTGGAACTTTATAAATACGAGGAAGCCATGGAAAAATAAAATACGCGGAAATCTCGATGCGGCGACCCGTGCGCATAGCTCTCGACTCGGTTTCTTTTACTCGACTGACTAGAGAGAGAGACGCGAGGCGAGCGGTTTGCAGTGGTGGGGTCGACGGAACGGAACGGTGCTTAAAGACGACTGGCGCGCATGCGATTCCATGTCAAGGCCGCCACACACTACCACAACGGGGAATGACTGTTATGCAGATGGGTGTTATAATCTCCCCCTTTGCACCACATTATCGTCCCGATTGTGGGGCAAGAATGTCTAGTTAGAGGTTGGTGTCTTCCTGGGTCGTCCTCTTTTACGGATGGGCCGAATAGGCGCAGGAGGGGCTCCTTCAGGGTCTGCACGATACGGCGTCAGAGCAGATACGTGATACTTTCCGACTGGTACATCTGGATTACTAATGGAAACAATTTCGTAGGTTGTAGGAGTCACAACACGAAGAATGCGGTAAGGTCCATCACGACGCGGAACAAATTTAGAGGTACACATTTTACTCGCATTGCTTAAGACATGAGTATCAACTAGAACTTGATCACCCACATTAAAAACGATATCACGAAGGTTAGAGTTCTTATAAGAAGTTCGACGGTCTTGGGTTAGTTCATGCTTATCACGCGCGGCGTGTAACGTATCACTTAGTGTAAGCAAGTAAGGCGTGATTTGCGGCACAAAGTTTTCAGTCTGCACTATAGCGCGAAAGTCTCGATTTGCATCGTCAGGAGTGCGTAACTCGCGACCGAATGTTAGATACGCCGGGGTAAAACCGGTGGATGCACACTTGGCAGAGTTCATTGCAAAACGTATAGCGGAAAGTTTATCTGACCAAACGGTGTGATCATCTTTCGTTAGAATGGCTAGTTGTGTTTTCATATCACGATTCTTACGCTCGACAGGGTTTGATGCGGGGTGATACACGGGGATAAGCGATTGCTTGAAACCGAAGCATTCTGCGACACTTTGCATTACAGATCCGACGAATTGCACACCATTGTCACTTATTACCCGTCGAGGCAATCCATACCTGAGTATAACCTCGTCGATTAAACATTTGACACACGCAGCAGCGGTTGCTGTTTTTAGCGGAAAAAGTTCTACCCAGCGACTCGCTACATCTTCAACTATGAATACCCAGCAGTAACCGTCTGTGGTCTCCGGTAGTGGTCCAAATAGATCGATGCTAAGTACTTCAAAGCGTTGGGATTGTATAGGAGTCTGTAGTAGACCTGCAGGTTTTAAATTGGTAGGTTTAAACTTCTGGCAGTCTGTACACTTTTGTAAGTAGTCAGTTATGGTCTTATGCATACCAGGCCAAAAATATCTCTTTGCGATGCGCTGGTATGTGCGTTCGGCACCACAATGACCTGCCGTCTCAGCATCATGATATTGCTTTAGGATATATGGAACACGAGCACTAGCTACTACAAGTTGTGGCTCTTCTTCATCAATGTCTGGAGTGTAGCGATACAGGATTCCATGAGACATCACATATCCTCTCTCCACCCACTTTTTATAGTCAACAGAAGTCTCGTTAGGGTCTTCAAGGCACTTGATAATTTTCTCGACATCAGGATCAGCTAACTGCTCTTGTCTAGTATAGGCAAGACTGAGTGTAGGAAAATCAGCAACAACATACCTTATTTCTACTGATTCCTCAGTTTCTTCACGTGGTGGCCGCGAAAGGGTATCGGCAACCACATTTTTCTTGCCAGTAATATATTCGATACGTAGATCATAGGGCATTAATTCTAGAGCCCATCTAGCGAGGCGTCCGGTTGGGGATTTGATAGACATAAGCCATTTGAGAGGCTGGTGGTCGCTTTGCACAACAGTGGTGGTAGCATCCTCCAGGTATCCTCGAAACTTCTTTACAGCCCACACAACAGCAAGGGCTTCACGTTCTGTAGTGCTGTAATTTTGCTCTGCAGAAGTTAAAAGCCTAGATGCATATTCCACTGGTCGTTCGTCTTCCTTCTCCCCCTGGAGTAAACATGCACCAATTGCATAACCACTGGCATCCGTGCGTAATATATAGGGTAGTCTACTGTCAGCTTGCCTTAAAATTGGTGGTGAACACAGTAGAGTTTTCAGTGCTTCGAAAGCTTCTTGTTGCTTATGCCCCCAGGTCCATTTAGCGTTTTTCTTCGTCAGGTTGCTTAGAGGTTTTGATATCTCAGCAAAGTTTTCTATAAAGCGCCTGTACCATGAGCAAGTTTGCAAGAAACTTGAAAGTTGTTTAACATTATTTGGAGGCAACATTTTAAGAATTGCTGCTAACTTTTCTTTATTGGGCAAAATTCCCTTGAGGGTAATGATATGACCTAGATAGTGCACTGTTTCACATACAAATGAGCATTTTCCTCGGTTTAGGGTGAGTTTATATAGAATCAGCCTTTCGAATACTTTTATTAGGTCACTCATATGTTCATTAAAATTAGACGAAATAACTGTTAGGTCATCAAGATATGCAAGTATAAAGACATCTTGCAGGCCTGATCTGAAGCGGTCAATCAGACGCTGGAAGGTAGATGGCGCATTTCGTAAACCAAAAGGCATGCGTGTAAAGCGAAATGATCCAAAAGGTGTAACAAAAGCTGTTTTGTCTCTGTCACTCTTTTTAACGCTAACCAAATGATAACCACTCCTAAGGTCAAGAGTTGTCATACATCCTGTCTTCTTGGCGGCGTGTAGGAGGTCATCAATTCTTGGAATGGGATATCGATCTGCACGTGTGACTGCATTCAAGGCTCTGTAGTCAACGGTGAGACGAACTGTATTATTTTTCTTTGGCACAAGTACCACTGGAGCAGCGTAGGGTGACTCACACTCTTCAATATAGCCACTCGCTAATAGTTTGTCCAATTCTTCTCGAAGTTGTACTTTCTTGGTCTCTGACATGCGATAAGGAGGTGATGCTATCGGAGATTCATCTAGGAGCACGATGGAGTGTTCTGCGTAAGGTGTAGGCTCATCGTTTGGCTCAAAAACCTTACTAAATTCATGCAAAAAGGCGTTACGTCTGCTTTTTTGTTCTTCCTTAAGAACCAGAGCCTCATCGTCTCGTAGTTTGATATTTTCGAATCTTACATTATTCACAGTACAAGAAGGATCCAAGTCAGTGTCAAATACAAAGGAAAGTTGGGGATTGTCACCAAAATAGTACTGATTACTAGGTAAGTTTAAAACTATGTTTGCTTGTTGTATAAAATCACATCCAATTAAAGTTCGACTATTTTCATGATCTGGGACAGAAATAAAACGTGTACGAATAGTTTTATGCTGTAACTTAACGTCAACTTCGAAAATATATACATTTACACGACGTTTTAGGCCATCAGTTAATGTCATTAACATAATATCCTCGGTATAGGGTACATTATCTTGCAATAATAGTTTAGCAAGAGAAGATCCGGCAACGCTGCTTTTGGCTCCGGTGTCTATAAAAGCAAAACCATTAAAACCACAAATCCCAATCAAAACTAGTGGCCTAACCATGTCTAAATTTTCATCAAAAGTATTATACATGAAATCTGCAGCATGTACGTCAGCTGTTTTATATTTACATTTAGGGCAGTTGCTCTTAATATAGCCAGGTGTACCACAACCATAGCATGTTATACTAGAGGATGCAAAATTACTAGTACTAGCAGGCTCCTTTTTATCAATAGGCTCCATTTTAACTGTGGGAACAGCAGTAGTAGGTTTATTTCTACTGTTTGCTAATTTACGACACTCTTCGATTGCATGTCCGGTATATTTGCAATACGCACACCTAAGTTTTTTCTGAGAAGAAAATTTTTGTTCGCTAACAACTGAGCTAACTTTATCTTCCGGGGTATTCTCGAATGTTTCTTCAATAAGTCGCGCATGAGTGAGCAGTTTACCAAAAGTTTTTACTTTATCGCGAGAAACTTTTTCCCGAATTTTGCGATTTAAAAGTCCATACACCATGTCAAGTTGTATTTCCTCTGTCAACATACCGTCAGGCAGTTGCGCTAAAATTGACCTAGCCTTACAGATAAAAACGTCAGTTTTAGTCTTGTTGTCTTGTTCACTACTAAATAATTCGCGATACACACGATGAGGAGGTTTAATCGGACCAAAAGTTAAACGTAGTAAGTCAATAGCTAAGTTCCAGTCAGTTAAAGTTGCTTTAACCCCTCGATACCACGTCGCAGCAAACCCATCAAGTAGCATAGGTAACCCCATGAGAGCGTTCTCATCAGAAACACCTGTACAGTTTTTGTATACCGTAATGGCATCAATAAACGCGTTCACGTCAGTCCCTGGACTACCATTAAAGCGCGAACTACATTTTGCAAAGTTGCCGCTTTGTACATTTACTACAGGAACATCGCACGGAGCATTAACCGTAGCTAATCGAGCTAAAAGTTCTTGAAATTGTTCTTGTGATAGCGTAACCGGAGGTGGAGAAGACATCTTATCTTTTGATCTAAGATTGTATGAATGGTTCACTTCCAGCTTGCAGCAGAGAACAAGTAAAAATATCAAAAAGAAAACTTACAGTTTGTAACAGTATAGCTTACTGTTAAATTCCATAGAATCAAACACTTGTCACTGATAATCCTGATATAAAGTATTCCCAATAGTATTTCCTACAGAATGTACCGATGGATGTACTTCATGCGAGATTATAATCTGAAACGGACTATATACGCACTAGCCTCGTTACAGGGAAAACGCGAAACCCGATGCGCAAGAATATTCGCAAGTCACCTGAGTTATTGTAGCACAGCAAAACGTTCAATGTTTTGAAACGACACAGGGGCAGTTCGAGTAATTTTCGGCGATAACTCACACGTAAAACTATCGAAAAAAACGTTCAGATGCTGTAGGTGGCGATAGCACAAAGTCCTATACTTCTTAAAACCGGCGAAATACCCGTGAAAAACTGCGAAACACCAAGTTTTGACCTATTTCGTGGCCACAAGTTGGGCGTCAATTGTAGGCGTTAACCTGGATTTAGGATCTGGGTACACGAAAAACACGGACTTCAACTTGATGTTACAGCATTTATTAGCCATTAGTAGAACGTACAACATAAATTAATTCTAGTGGAACTTTATAAATACGAGGAAGCCATGGAAAAATAAAATACGCGGAAATCTCGATGCGGCGACCCGTGCGCATAGCTCTCGACTCGGTTTCTTTTACTCGACTGACTAGAGAGAGAGAGTAGAGAGACGCGAGGCGAGCGGTTCGCAGTGGTGGGGTCGACGGAACGGAACGGTGCTTGAAGACGACTGGCGCGCATGCGATTCCATGTCAAGGCCGCCACACACTACCACAACGGGGAATGTCTGTTATGCAGATGGGTGTTATAACCTTTTAATTAATATCTCGGTTTCTATAGCTTCGACTCAATTCATTGATATTTTTTTTTACTCCTTTTTCTTCATCTGTCTATTCCTTTCATATTTAATTAGTATTGGCTTTCAAAAATTAAACTGAAAAATGAAAAAAATCCACGAAAAAAACCGGTTTTCTTATCCCTAAACATCAATTCTTATGGGACCTGATATTTATCTTTAAATTGTGGCATTCGTATGAATCGTGCAAAAATTTGTCATAAGGCATTTTTACTACTTTTTAAGTTATCTTTAAGCAGAAGAAAGAAATTTTGAATTCGGAGCATATTTTGAAAAAATGCTCATTTTGACCCGGATTTTGTTCGAAAATCGAAAAATGCAAAGAAATAGGTTTTCCGTTGGTTTTAGAGTCAAATCGGTAATAATCTTTTTTAAAGGTACTCTGAAGTAGTACAGGATTGAAAAATAAAAAATTGAAATTTTTCCATAGGGCTCTTGATAATTCAATATTTATGTTTAATAGGTTTTTCCAATTTTCTCCGATTATATAATAGCTAGAACCGATTCGTTTTGACATACCGATACCTCTTAATTTTCCCGAGAACTTTAGTTTAAAATAAAAAGTTGTGAGAGTTATAGTTTATTAATAAAAAAATAAAAACCATTTTTTCGAATTTTTTCGTGGGTATATCCCTTTCGATTTTCGACCAAAAAAAAATTTTTTTCTTGGGTTTTTTTTTCAGGAAATTGCCAGCTTAGAGTTTTTTGTAAAATTTGTCATAAATTATTTCAGCTGAGAGGCTGAGAGCAATGGGAAAGATCTTGAAAATAGTAACAACAAAAACAGTGTAACTAAAGAGAAAAATCCACTGTTCATGCCGTTAAATAGTCTCTCCCTGGCGGGAAAGGAGAGAAGCGCAAATCCCAGTACCTTAAAAGTCCTCAAAATAGTTATTAGGGACACATCCAACTGGACATTAAAATATAAAATGATTATGGAAAATAAAATCAATATTATTAAAATCCAAAAAGAGAGACTGGGACTAGCGATCTTCCGAAAGACTTCTCAGGATCATAGAGGGCTAACTAAACTTCTCAGGGAAAAGGCAGTGGAATTCAACTCCTTTTTCTTCGAGGAGTATCGAAAACTGAACGTCATTCTCAGGGGGTTCGACCGTAATTTTAATCTTAAAGAAATCAAAGAAGAACTAAACTTGATGGGGTTCGACCCACAGGAAATGGGATGGTTTAGAAAGAGGTCAACGGACCTTATCAGGTTCTTGGTTCCAAAAGATCAAGAAGATATTTATAAAGCTGACACGCTATTAAATATTAAAGTTCGCGTTGAGCGTTTAAAAACCTTCACTATTGAAAATATAAGGCAAATCAGACAGTGCCACAGATGCCAGGAATATGGTCACGCAATGAGTAATTGCAGTGCAAAGTGCGTTACCATAAATGTAAAGGGGTGCACCTATACACCGAGTGCAGTAAAGGCAGAGCAACGTCGGCCCAGTGCTGCAATTGCGGCGGGGACCATCAATTTCAATTGGGACTTTGTCAATGCAACGGTTGGTGGCTTTTTACCCAGCGTTGCCAGATGTGGCGCACTTAAACAATATACTATTTCTATTTCTTTTTTGATAATTACAATAACAAACTCGGGTTTATCTCAATTTTAATCAAATATCCTTAGCTATTCGTGCTTTGGTGGCAAATTTTAATTTCAATTTCATAACTGGCAACACTGTTTTTTGGTCAGAATAACCGCAAATTGCCCCGGCCCCGGTCATCCACTAGATGGCGCTTCAAACATAGCAAAACAGGCACCTTACCTTTCTATTTGCGGCTTTTCTGTGGTTTTCACTTCAATTTCATGATTTCAGTACTCTTTCTCGGACCTCTCTCTCATTATATTATGTCAGTATTGCTTCATGACTTTAGTCAGTGTTACCACACCTAGTACATTTGTACTAGATCTAGTACTTTTTAATAGAATCTATCTGGTACGTTTTTTAAAATTATATTCATACTTTTACAATATTACACACATACATTTATAATAAAAATATATTGTGTGCAACTTATCGATTGATAAGACAACAAATGGGGAAACAGAGATGTGGCATAAGTCTATCCTTTATTTCCAATCGGAATAAAAGAGACGGACTTATGCAATGTTGACTTAACAAAACTCTCATTGAAGACGCATTCGGTATTATACAACATACATGATATTAAAATCACTGCAACCCACAATACAGTATAGTAAAAATGAAACAGCTGCTGCAGGGATGCACACAACTAATGTGTGAGTACCTGAGGCAAATTGTTTATTCTTTAATTTTGTTGAAAAAATACCACTAGCAAAGCTGTTCATTGTTTTTATATTTTATTTTGACTTTTATTTTACTTACATCACCCCCCCCCCTCTCCCTCAGCCGTTAAAACTATTTTCTAGCTTATTTGTCAAATCTAGTACATTCTGAGACTTTTTATTCTGGAATCCAGTACTTTTATAAAAATCATTGTGGCAACCCTGACTTTAGTTCTCTTTGTGTGGAATTAAGTTATTGTTGTACGGTTCGAGTTGTTGGTGGTTTGGTTATTTGCAGCCATTTTTTGCAATTTTCCAAACTTTCTGGCGAATACGTACATTCACAGGACCTTCAGAGTATTTTCGATTCAGTGTTAGTGATTAGTGATTTGAACAGTATAGTAGTGACTTAATTAGTGGTGAACAGTATAGTAGTGACTTATAGTTGTGGTGAACACTATAGTAGTGAGACATTTATAAACTCAGACTTTTTGTTTTGTTTTATTTATTATTTCAATTCTGCCATATTGCAAAAGTAAGTGTACATTATTATACTCTGTAGTCAATAAATTTGTTTTTAGTCATAATTACAGTTATAATATCCAACTGCATTTGCTGTTAGAACCTCATAGACATAACAATGGTTATATGTAGATTTAGTAAACCTAACATTGATTATTTGCTATATTCAAAAATACCTTCCAAAGCTATGTTTTCCACATTATTTTAACTTACATAAAAAGATTGGTATGTAAATTAATAAAGATAACCACAGCAATAATCAGAAACTGCATATGGAAAAAATAAAAGTATACATTGCCATTGTAAAACCCTATTGTTGTAATAAAATAATATTCAACTCTTTAATAATAGTGAAATTTACTGTACTTTTATTCTTACACTTCACAAATTCAACTTTTACATGATATTCCTAAGACAACGGTTAAGAAAGAAAACAATATTATATTCAGATCTTTAATCCTTAAAGGCAACAATTACTGTTATATAACATTTTCATATTCCTAAACTAAAAACATTGTTTGAAACTTGAAAATTTGAAGAAACTTATGCTACTTACAATCATATAATTAAAACATGTAAAATAATAACATATATGTAACAACAGAAAAATATTTAAACATTCGAGAAGCACTGTCCTGTGATATGGTCAGGCAATTCCTAAGATTAAAATTGTGAATAGAAAATTAAAGTTAGCAGTTAACTTGATACTGCACCATTACATATCACTTTCGTATAAAGCATTTTTTCAATAAAGCATAGGTACTTCCAAAGTGCCTTTCTAAAATTCTGATCAAGATTTGGATATTATCCAATATTGTAAGTATCAGTAAATTATTAAATATTTATACTACCAGAGACTGTAGTACTCATCAGTGGTTATCACATCAGTAATACACAATATAGACTTATCATTAGAAAAAATAATATTTTCATTAATAGATTGCTTATAAAAGAATCTTATTTAAGCATAATGAAATAATTGTGCTTGGAAGTAGTATTACATTGATGCAAACCATATTTTTATTTTGATCGTTAGTAAAAAAAAATTCAGTGGGATTATAGGGATGATATTAGTAGAAAAATTCAATTTAATAATATATCTACATTAAAATTGCTAATGCATATTTAAATTCAGTTAATATTTTGTATTGCAAACATAATGTTATTTATTACCAAGATTTTAAAAATATACTGGATATATATACATATTATAAATATACAGAATTAACTTAGCTTAGTTCTTTTGAACTTTTGTTTTTTTTACCAATAAGTATTGAATAGTTTACTAAAAAATAAATTGAGTAATAGTGAATATTTTTGAGGTCATTATTTACCTCAATCTTATTGTTTTTATTTATTTATTAATTTATGAAATACATGGGCAAATATCATTAAATATTGCAATCTTTCAAGATTATAAATGCATATGGTTCATAGTAGTAATAATATAATATAAAGAATTAAATTCAAAATAAGAGAACACTAACAATAAAAAAAAACATATAAAATCATAATATAACAACACTATTACCAAGTAATATCTTATTACAAGGCAGGAGATCTTTTTACCTGATTGTCAGTGAAATTATGAATGTCAATACACCACATAACAGTATTCGAAGACTGATCTGACCAGAGAACAATAAATGAGACTGGTTGACTCATCTGTGAGATGAT
The DNA here is from genome assembly GCF_022605725.1 of Anthonomus grandis grandis. Lineage (NCBI taxonomy): Eukaryota > Metazoa > Arthropoda > Insecta > Coleoptera > Curculionidae > Anthonomus > Anthonomus grandis. The sequence goes on along the minus strand of NC_065566.1, from coordinate 1,393,987 downwards.
TACAATTTCTAATAATTTGTTATTTGCTATTCTGGGTGTTGACCCAGCGACTAGGTAGCCCTCACACCCTTATCACATTGTAAATATGCTCCACAAATGCCAACCTCTCATCATCAAGTGACACCAAGGTCTTTTATAAAAGAGACATATTTAATAGTGTCAGTCTACATATTAACAATGTTGTTCTTCCAGATGTTAAGCAGGTAAGAAATGTGGCCTTCATTTTTGATAGTTCTCTTAATTTTAAGTTACAGTAAAACTGTGTTGCAGGATTAATTACGCTTTAGACGGGATCTGGAGAATCCTAACTTTTATTCATTTGGTTAAAATATTTAAAAATGACTTTATTCTAAATTTTTCTTTCAAAACTGAGACACCCACCATAATTACAATTGCCTTCGACTCTTAATGGAATTCGCCAATATTTTTCATTAAACCACTATCAATATTATCACCATTTTAATTCTTTGTTATTGTTTACAATATGCTGTGCATGGAGAAGATTTCACGGCAATTGAATTGGTCAACCAGTTTACTAAAGCGGACGCCAGTGGCGCCGCGTGTCGAATTATTACGATTTGGCCCGTAATTGTACTTTCCACTAGGCACTCTATGGTTTGCTTATTAGTGACCTATGTATGGGTTTTGGTTGGGCCCATAGCGGCTAAACCCATAAAGTAACGAGTGAAGTTCCTCAATCTCCGGTCTTGCGCCCAGACGTCTTTTGGACTACTACTTAAGCAGTTCCGCGACGCATCTGGGGGTCTTTCCAGCTCCTGCGTCCGTCAAGAGTGAACCGTGCTGCCCGCTGTGACGGAGAGAGGTTTGAAATAAATCTATTATCATCTCTCTCCGCCAGCACCTTTTTTTGTTAAAATAACATCTAAAACTAAAATGCATTAGTGTTTCTTCAGTTTCAACGAAATATTTTTGAAGCAGGATGGGTTTTAGTAGTTTGATGCCTCTCGAAACTTCGTAAGTAGTTTTCACCGTTGGTGACATTTTATTTGGTGTTCCGTGTTTCCATTGAGAAATCTCTCTTAGGGCTCCTTAAATCTGACAGTGTAAACCGCCAGCCGTGACCCAGCAGTGATGAGGATTTCGCCCTGAAGCCTGAAAAATAATTTCGCCGCCCTTAGCCCCGTCAACACACATCATGCCGTAAGCCCTATGTGGTGAAAAATTGCCCATCGCGGGCTCTCGCCCCCGAAAGAAGAACACCATGGAACTTGACCAGTAAGCACATTCTTTTAATCTTAACCATATTCTTCTTTTGATTTTTTTTGTATGATTTAACATGAAATTATCACTTTCTCATTTTAATATTTAAAACTTAAGTAACTATATTTATGGTATAATTATCTAAATTAAAACAATTCAATGTTACGCCTTATTATGTAAGGCCGGGTATACACGATCCGGTATGAACGGTCCGGCGAAAACGGTCCGGCGCCGGATCGTCACGACAACACATAGGTTTTAATAGAAGACGATACATGGATGCGTCAATGCCGGATCGACGGATCAGCGCCGCAGCTTGCTGCGGCAAGACCGCGCGCCGGATAACCGGATCATCCTGGGCAACACACGTACTTCAATGTATCGCGATATACGTTCCGGTTGTAACGCGCGTTTTTAGTTATTTTCACCCAAATTATTACATTATATATCTTGTTTTAACACAGTCAACAATTCGCCAAATGATTTTTTAGACATTCTGTAATAATTAAAAAACTTATTATGATACTGCCGAATATTTGTATGAAATTTGTCGATTTTTTTCTACACCACTTTCAAAATATGGATGCCTTCAATGTTTTCACGTTATACTGACTCTCGCAAAAAATCTTTTGCTTCAAGACCACAAATAATTCTTGATGAAGAATCTTGCAATGAAAACATTATTTCCCGATGAAAGTCTCGAAGCAATCAAATTTTTGAATTTTTTTTAATACCTATCCGTTTTTAACGCAGTGTGTATCGCGTATATCCTATGCGGTAGAAACGCATCCGTTTCTACCGCATCCGTTGAAACCGGATCGTGTATACCCGCACTAATGCTTCCGAAGTGATCACTGACGAATTCAGGTATCTACCTTTGGGTTATAAACTTGTATATATATATATATATATATATATATATATATATATATATATATATATATATATATATATATATATATATATATATATATATATATATATATATATATATATATATATATATATATATATATATATATATATATATTGTTTCTGATAAATTAAGCTATTGAGTATGAAGACTTTAATAAACACCCTATTTAAATTAAATTAAGGTGTTTTACTACTGAGTGAGTGAGTGTGACTGAGGCAACTGACCATACAGAGAACCTACGAAGCCGGCCTGATAGGTTTTTTTTTTGTTCCATCTTTTAAATTTAACAGGGTTTCTGGAACCTATCAGATCTAGGGAGTTGTTCTTGTTGTTTAGAACTCTTAAACCAAGACCGTCGAACAAACTCAACTCCCTAGAAATAGCCCCTGTAAACCGGATAGTCTTGCCGGGATAATATTTATAACATAACAACTGTTTTACATAAAGAGCAGCAAGCTTTTTAATTCTGAATTTTTTGTGTTATTAACTAGCTCTAGTGGATTTAATTTGAACTGAATATTGTAAAATGCTTATAAGGTAATATTTTTAATTTAAATAATATGTTTTTTTGTAGACTCAAATATGTTTATAGGTAGGTATAAGGTAACTTGCCGTAACTTTAGGTTTATGGTAACCTGCAGAGTCAGTTTTAAATTGTTTATTTTTCTCAATCTTTTCCATATATTGTATGTTATGTTTTTGATACTTGACATATAATATACTTATATTTTCTACACAAATAAAATACTAATCCGGCAAGTGTTCTTGCCATCATCAGACTTGAGTTACTTAACACATCTGTGTGTATTTTGTTTTTTTCTTTGATTATATTAAATATGCTTCTATGTAAATCAAAATCTGTATTCTGTTTTTTATCCTATATGCTGTATAATCAAATAAATACTAGTATTGTAAATTCTAGGATTAGGAAGCTTTTAGCACAATTTTGTAAACTTAACAAATAAAGTATATTTTGACTTTGACATTCAGGAGGGATGCATTTCGGCAGTTCTTGCCATCATCAGACTTGAGTTACTTAACACATGTACACACACAGTATACACACAGATGTGTTATCTGGGTGTTTGTCTGATTTTAGATCCGTTGAGTCTGGAGTACCTCAAGGTTGAGTGTTAGGACAAGTATTATTTTTGGTGTATGTAAATAACTTAGGCTTATTTACATACACCAAAAATAATATTTTAAGTGTGACATCCACAGCATCATGTTATATGAAAAGTCCCTCTTGCAAAACAAAGAAAACTGCAAGTTCCTTGGTATTATCATTGATGGTCGCCTTCAATTCAAAATCGAAAGACATGAGCTGGGAGGACTAGTTGCACATTCAGTCTAGTTTTCTTTTATTGAGTCTCAACTTCATTATGGCATGTCTTTTTTAAACTTAAGCAACAAGGGGTTAGTGACCATTATTTTTGTGATTCAAAAGAAACGTACATGTGACGTACGTTTCTTTTGTAAAACGTAAAAGAAACGTACATGAAACGTACATGAAACATGTTTGTTTGTGTTGTGTTATATAAGGTTAAGAGATTCTTGTAAACCCCTCTTCATATCTCAAAAAATCGTAATTCTATTTTCTCTTTTTATCTTGGAAGCAGCTACTCTTATTCATAAATCTTCCTCTTTAAACCTTCCTCTAACACTGGTCGTTGACTTGTCAGGTAGATGATTTTCTCCTACCATAATCCCTACATCTTCCCTTATCAGAAACTCGCTCATATAACTTAGTAAAAAAATTTACAATCGTTCGTCTATCTATTAGGAAAAAAAATAGATATTAAAAAGTTAAAAAGTAAGCTGAAATTTACGTTTGCAATATAATTATTCCATTTGCAAGCTCACTCTCTGGATTTATTGGTAAACTGGGTCAAATATTTTAAAATATTTTAATTTATTGTTTTCTTATTGTGTTTATTTCTTGTGTATATGTTTTGAAGACTGTCTAATTATGTTCGTGAAAGTACTTTTATTATGTTAATTATACATCTTTTATTTTATTTAATATTGTAGCCAAATCTTTTGTAATATGGGGTTTCCCGTATATTGATTGAATAAATGAATAAAACATATTATAGCCTTGACAAATTTTTTATTGATACTTTTTGACCTTTTCTAACATCATTTTCATATTTTGTTTAATTTAATTCCTTTAATTTCTGTTTTGGCAGCAGTTTAACGGATATGAGGTTAGTAAATATATCTTAATGGATTAATAAGATTTTGATAGATGTGCATAGTGCATGTTAATAAAGAAATTGTAAAAAAAAGTAGCCATTTTGAGAATAATAGCATTTAGCAGTAAATCTTTGTTTTTAGATTGATTCTGTTGTATATAGTACTATTATATATCCAAATTTATATTACTGTTTGTCATTATTAATCTCATGTAAAAAGGCTGATATTCAAAGACTCCAGTTACTTCAAAATAAAGTAATGCTAATTATTTTATTTTATACATTTTACACTCTAATTATTCAATTATTAAAACACTTAAATGGCTTTTCATATACCTAAGTATAAAGATGTCTTTAAGAATACAATATATTCAGAACACTTGGGGTGGCTATAATTAGGTCAGAGAGGCAGCTGCCTATCTTGACTCTCTGAACACGCCCCTCAAATAAACTTTTAAAGCAATTAACCAATTGAGCATAAACCTACAGACAACTTCTCAAACAAAACTTTAGAAAAGTCAGTATAAATGGCATCTACCTTCTTATGTTCTTCCATTAGGAGTACTAGATCAGATTGATAAGATAACAAATTTGTTGCAGTGAATGTTCTGTGGCAAAAACCATGCTGAGAATCGGATACCAAACCTTTGCAGAGCCAACCAAATAGTCACATAACTTAGGAATAGCTGATTGGAGGCATGCACCTCTGTAGTTTTCAACTTTGTCCAATTTTAAATAAAATTTTTTTTACATTTTTAATATAACTTGAGATAGAAATATAAATAGTTATTGCTTGTCTTTAGGCTTACTTTTATTTAGCTTCTTAAAAAGCACATGCTAATAGCCTTTTCTTTTGTTTCAGATGCGTGTAAAAAAACAGTCTGCCAAAACTATCAGAGCCAAGCGTCTTAAGAAAATTCAAAATGCAGAAAAGGAACTTGAGCAGAAGACCTTAGAACCTGAAAAAACAAGTGGTGTCATCACTGAAACTGGTGAAAAGAAAACTATTCAAAGTGGTGTGGCAGTACAAACAGGCAGAAAAAATATTAATGGGACGTTTAAAAGGAAGCAAGTAACAGAAGATAGCCCAGTATTGATCAAGAAGAAGAAGCCAACAGACATGAGCAAAATTTCCAATGTGACTGAAGATAAAGGAACTGAAAGACAGTTGGACCAGAGACAACTAAACATAAATTATTCAAGCAGTGTCGCAATAACAAGACTACCAACAAAATTCGAGTTAGCTATAAGAGAGGGCTAAATATTTGTGTCAACAACCCCTGTATGTCCAAGAAGGTATTCAAGTGTCTGACAATTGGCAGAAAGATATAGAAAACTACATTAGCTCACAACAAAATCATAATGACGATGATGATATATTAATAGATGCATTAATTAGGCAGATTGATCTTGAATCATTTAAGTATAGTACAACAAAAGAAATAAATAATGTTGTGGTGGATAAACTAAATAATTGTGAAACAATGGAAGTCGAAAATTCAAATAATGCTGTAAGGTGTAGTAAAAAAGAGGCCAATATCTATCAGTTGGATGAATTTCTAGAAGATGAGGATGAAGAACCATTGAATCCTGGTGGACAAGAAACTTTACTAAACAAGAATAATCTAGAAAATATCTGTTTTGCCCCTGGGGAAGGAAAAACTCCAATCCATTTAATGCAGGACAAGTACAGTGATGAACTTTCCTTTCCAAGTCTATATTGTGGGAAAATGAAACAATTTTTTATTAAGTATAGCTACTCAGATGAAATTAAAATACAACTTCAGCACAAAGACAGGAGATTTGCAAGGACAGATTATCTTTTATACACATTTAAAAAGAGCCAAATAATTTTATTAACAAAAGCTGTGTATACATGCCTTAGGAAGAAGAAAAATGAAAGTGGAAAATATACAGCTGGACAAGTCATACAACCCGATTTTATCGAGCAACTTGTAAAAAATGATGATGGCTATCATTTTCTTAATAAAATAAAAGGTTCCCCCGCATACTGGAAACAAGAGAAAACAAAACTAATGTGTATGATTCGACAGTTTGGAATTCCAACATTATTCATAACCATTTCCGCAGCTGAAACAGCATGGCCTGAATTAATTGTAATATTAGCCAAGGTTATTGATGGTAAAGAAATTTCACTTGAAGAAGCTAATACCCTCTCTTATTTGGAAAAGACCTGTTTAATCAGAACCGACCCTATAACGTGTGCTCGATATTTTTACCATAGATTTAAGTTGTTATTTAAACACCTGAAGAGTGATAGTGGACCATTTAAGCAACACCCAATAGTGCATTTTTACTATCGAGTAGAATTTCATCATCGTGGATCACCCCATATCCATGGATTACTGTGGTTAGCAGATGCCCCTAAATTTGATGAAACCGCTGAAAGTTTCAAAGAATGCTGCCAGTTTGCCGACAAGTTCATCACTTGCCAGGGAGATCTAGAGAGTGTCAGTGAAATAATCCAATTCAACACTCATCATCATTCAAAATCTTGCAAGAAAGATATAAAGGGATATGAGGTTAGTAAATATATCTTAATGGATTAATAAGATTTTGATAAATGTGCATAGTACATGTTAGTAAAGAAATTGTAAATAAAAGTAGCCATTTTGAGAATAATAGCAGTAAACCTTTGTTTTTTAATTGATATCTGATTGATTAGGTTTGGTGAATTAGGATTGCTGAATTGATTAGGCTTTTTTACTAGTTTTTGAATGGTTTTTAAACAGAAGAAAACAATTTTGAAATCGGAGCATATTTTGAAAAAATGCTCATTTTGAGCCCGGGTTTTGCTTCAAAATCGAAAAATACAAAGAAATAGGTTTTCCATTTATTTTATAGTCAAATCCATAATAACCTTTTTTAAAGGTATTTAAAAGTAGTACAGGATAGACAAATAAAAAATTAAAATTTTTCCATAGGACCCTTGATAATTCGATATTTATGTTTCATGGTTTTTCTTTATTTTCTCCGATTTTATGATAGCTAAAACAGATTCGTTTTAACGTACGAATACCTCGGAATATTCCTCATAACTTTTATAAAAGACAAAATGTTGTTAGTCTTATAGTTTATTTAAAAACAAATAAAAACCGTTTTTTCGAATTTTTTTTGTGGATATACCCCTTTCGATTTTGGAGCAAAAAAAATTTTTTTTTTCTTGGGCTTTTATCCCTCAGGATTTTCAGTTTAAGGTTCACATTAAAATTTGCCTGTAACCAATTTTGGAAAAAATATAGTACAGTGGGAAAAAATAGTTTTTTTTTTGTTTTTTCATACTTTTACTAATATATCGGATTCTAAGGCTTTGATTCAATTTGTCGATGGCATCTTTACTCCTTATTCTGTTAAACCTGTTTTAATTTTATTATAACTGGTTTTCAAAAAAAAGTACAATAAAAAAATTGACGTAAAAACCCGTTTGTTCTATTCTAATACATAAACCCTCATAAGAACTTCTCTCTGAATATTATGGCATTTCTATAAATTATGAACAATGATGTCATAAAGCTTTTTTAGTGCTTTTTAAATAGTACTTATTATTAATTAAAAAAAAATTAAACCAATTTTTCAAAATTTTTTGCGGGTATACACCCCCTTCGATTTTGGATTAAAAAAAATTTGTTTTGTTGGTTTATTTGGTATTTATGGTTTATTTAGGATACAACTAATAAATTGTTTTGAAAAAAGGTTTTTAGGCTTTATATTTACAAAACTTCTTTATTAGCAATAAATGTTTTTAGTCAAACACTTATGTTTTTTTCAATTAAATGTATAGTCATGATCCCTGACCATTAACGTTGTTTAGTAGCTCTTGAATAATTACTAACATTTTGTATTTTAACTTTTTTATAAGAAAAGCATTTTCTTCACTAACATTCCCTATGTCGCTTAAATTGTAAATAAAAAACAAATTAGACTTGATAAAGGAAATCTAAATTTTAAAAAATGCTTCTATAAAAATATTGCGTTTGACAAGTTTACGTTGATGGTCACCACGAATCTCAAACACCATTGAAAGCAAAAATTCATAACATCAACTAATATTATAATATTAATATTAAATATTACAATAATAATATTAAATATTATAACAGTAATATTATATACAAAAACCTAGAAACGTATTCGTAAAATCCTACAATAAATAATATAACAATATAACCCAAACCTAGCAAAAAAAAAATTCGGCAGTGACGACTACGCTTAAATGTCGCCGTTGCGAATCTCTCCATTAAATCATCGCTACATAGAAGCACCTTAAAACTACAAGGACAAAGTTAACCGTGCTTTTGACAAATAAACGTATATGGAGCGGTATCCGGGGTAACCAGCGTAAATAAACATTCATTTTAGATTCCTTTGTGCATTATAAGCGTTATAAAATTTCTTTTGGGAAATTTTTAAGGTTTATTTTGTGCTTATTTTGAGGAATATTAATTATTTCGAAGTTATATTAATCGGTTTTAGTTATAAGTTTGTTCGTTTGTCATTTTTAGGTAAGTGATTTGGAGGCGTAAGCAGTTGAGTTTTATTGTGCTGGCGATTGCTTCCTTTAAAGTTCTCAAACAAGCAGTTTTTTGACAAATTTGGCTCATTGAATGTTTTAGATTTTATTTCGCCCAGTTAGTTTTATTCTACAAAATCAAAGGTAAGTTTTTATATTAATTTAAGTATATTATCTGTCATAAGTTATATTATCTGTCAATGTGGAAGATTTTGTTCAATTTTTCGGAACAGGATATGTTAATAATTTGATATTTGACACTATAAACGTCAACGTTCTAAAAGTAAACAAGACAATGTTGTTAACAAAAAGTCTTATTTTCATATTGTTATATTTTTATTTACTTAATGGAGAGACAAAATAAAAATATTTTAGATCAATAGAAAAGTCGTTAGCCCATGATAATACCATATTATATTTCTAATATTATTGTGTTCATAAGTAAATATAAGCATAACAAATTTGTATATGGTCGAATACAACGTAAATTATCGTTTTTTTCTTAAAAATTGGTTCATTCAAGGATTTTTTTCTTTTAATATAATCGATTTAAGGTAAGCTTGCTAAACAATCAAAAAAAATCTGAAAATCGTTGGGTAGGTGAATTGCTAAATGACCACACAGTAATTTTAATATCCATTTATATTATAAATATGGATAGGTAACAAAGACAATTTAAACATTCATTTTATATTCCGTTTTTGCATCATAAGAGTAGTTAATGTTCCTTTGGAATTTCTTAATGTGTCCTTTGTGCTAATTTTGAGGAATATTAGAATATATATCAACAGTTTTTAGTTAGACGTTTATATTCTTTCATTTCTAGATTCTGAAGCACCCAACACTTATTAAACTGATTAGATCTAAAAGTGCTGTGCTCCATTGACAAACCAAGCAAGGTTTTTGGAAAAATTTTACTCATTGCATCCTATAGTATTTGTCTTCCATAGTTCCAATCTACAAAAGCAAAGGTAAGTTTTATCCAAATTATATATTATCAATATTATAACTTTTAAACAGCTTTAAAATCCATTATCCTAAATATATGATTACAGATGTAAAAGATGTGCATGCTATAGGTCTGATTTGATTCTGAGTTTTCATGTATAGGTTATATATGTTAGACTACTTAGGGCTTTAAAGGATCTAAATTAAAGGTATTTTATAACATGTATACTCGAAGGCGTAAATTAATTTTTAATTACATAAAATGTAAAGAAATTTATTGTATAAAACAAAACTAGAAACATTGTTACATATAATTTTTTTTGTCTAGTGGTGTTTTTAAAAGTATTTATGGTAACTTTAAAAGTTATTCCTAAAGCAACAATTAAAACTAATTGTTGTCAATCTACTTGCAGTTATTTACAATAAGTACAATAGTTTATTGTGAGTCTAATCTTATAATATAAAGTATTCTTCATGAATTATGCTAATTTACGTAATGGAAGTTAATTTTTAAATTATTCCTGGGTAACTATTGACATCTTTAAAAAGTGCTTTTATTACTCATATGTGTGTGTCTACTAATATTAATAATCTTATTGTGTATCTTACTGTAAAAAAAACTATTAATAATAGGAAATACTAATTTGTAAATTATAAAATCGCAAAGATCAACACACTGCATTAAAATGACTATTTTAATAACTAAAATAAAATTATGAGACCATTATTGAGGTTTTGTTCGTTTTTACAAGATGGAAATAAATTTAACTTTGAGGAAGACACAAATGAATTCCTCCTCTTCTTACTAATTATGTAATTGTAGGCTAAATATAAAAGGTAGAGCAATATTCAGAATGAAGCTGGAGAATTGTTTTAAATATTGTCAACCTTGCAAAAAGCTAAAGAATTTGGAAAATTCTTGACAAAAAAAACTTTTACAATCTTTTACATCTTATTGAAAGATACTTAATTTTTCAATATTAATTATAAAGCCTAGATACTTTATTTCATTCATCCAGTTTATCGTATTGTTCTATATATTGTAAGTTCTATACATATTTATATATCAATTCTTAATTCTTAATTTTAAATAAAATAAAATAATTCAATTCTTAATAAAACCTAAAATCATAAATCAGAGAAGGTCTTTGAATTCTTATAGAACATCAGGTTGATATAGATTTCAAATGAATTAATTACAAAAATAAAGCTAGGCTAATGATTAAAGTATGTTCAATGGATTTTTAGATGCCAAAAATGAATAAGAAGTCTGCTAAGACAACAAGACTCCAGAATAAAGAAAAATATATGTCCAGCAAGATGGTAAAGAAAGACAGTGGTGACAAAAAGGAAAATTTAGAAATTCCTGGTAAGCCTATAAATTTGCAACAAAAGTTGCCCAAAGATATGGTTTCAGAGGATAGTACCAGCAAGGTAAAATTTAATGAAATTGTAACACAGTTTAATAAGCGAAAATCATTGACGGTTATTGATGACAATGATGCATTGTCATCAAAAATTGTCACTTAAAAGAAACAAAAAGTTAATGATTCCTTTAAAAAAATATCACATATAAATAAAATTGAAAAGAAGCCGGAACCTACTAGAATCGATCACCCAACCAAGTTTGAACTAGCATTAAGAGAAGGCCCCACCATTGTATGCAGTTGTTGTTTGCGATTATGGTTTCCCACTTCATGTAAAAAAATAGATCTACAAGTACTAAAAAACAAATTTGGAAACCAATTCACTACACAAATTTGCAATGATGGGGTTTTCTTCTGCAAGTCTTGCTCATTAAATATTTATAAAGGACAATTGCCAAAGTTCTGGTCCGGCAATCATAATATTGTTCACCCTATTCCAGTTGAGCTAAAAGATCTGACTATCCTTGAAGAAAGGATGGTGTCGGCCAGGTTACCTTTCATGCAAATCCGACAGGTAGGATATGCACGACAGTGTTACATAACTGGCCAAATAGTAAATGTCCCTATAAATATAGATACTTCGACCAAATTATTGCCTAGAAATGTAGAGGAGACACAAACTATTCAGGTTAAGCTCAAGAGAAAAATGAACTATAAAAATGATAATCTCCTGGAAACCATACGGCCCGCAGTTGTTCTAAAAGCGGCAAAATTTTTGTGTCAACAACCTCTTTACATACAAGAAGGCATAAAGCAATCAGATGATTGGGAAAAAAATATTAATGACTATATACGATCTCAAGTAGAATCCTCTGCACAGATCATAAATGAAGGCTCAAAAGTGGTGGAACTGGATTCTAAAACAGTGTGTAGTGAAAATTTTGAAGAATTGTTCGATAATGCGTTTTTCGAAACAATGGAAGTGCCCCTAGAATCTAAGAATGACGATAAAAATATTCAAAAAGAATCTTCAATTGAAAAAAACAATATATACAATTTAGAGGAATTCTTAGATGAAGAAGAAGAGCCTTTAAATCCTGGGGGCCAAGAAACTTTGCTTGACAAATGTAACCTAGAAAATATCTGTTTTGCCCCAGGAGAAGGTAAAACGCCAATACATTTGATGCTTGACCAGTTTAGCGATGAACTCTCATTTCCTACACTTTTCTGTGGACATGCTAAGCAATTTCTCACAAAATTCTCCTATTCTGACCAGACGAAAATACAACTCCAGCACAAAGACAGGCGATTTGCAAGGACAGACTATCTGTTGTATACATTTAAAAAACGTCAACTAATCCAATTATCCAGTGCAATTGCAACATGTGTCATAAAAAAGAGGAATGAGGATGGAAAATATACAGCTGGACAAGTAAGACAAGCAAATTTTCTAGACCAGCTGATTCGAAGTGACATGGGATTCCATTTTCTTAGTAGAATTGCAGGTTCACCTGCTTATTGGAAGCACGAAAAGACAAAATTACTGTGTATGATTCGCCAATTTGGAATCCCCACACTGTTTTTTACCGTGTCAGCAGCCGAAACAGCATGGCCCGAATTAATCAAGGTATTAGCACAAGTTGTTGATCAAAAAGATGTTACTCTAGAGGAGGCCGCGAGTATGCCCTACTTAGAAAAAACTCGCTTAATTAGAACAGATCCGATAACTTGTGCCAGATACTTTGATTATCGGTTCAAACTGCTATTTAAGCATATGAAGAGTCAAAATGGACCCTTTAAACAAAATCCCATAGAGCATCATTATTACCGCATAGAATTTCAACATCGTGGGTCTCCTCATGTTCACGGGTTATTGTGGTTATCAAATGCTCCAAAATTCCAAGAAACACCAGAAAGTTTCAAAGAGTGTGCCGAATTCGCGAACAGGTATATTACCTGTAATAATGATTTAGAAAGTGTCCGTGATATAATTCAGTTTAATACGCATCATCATTCTAAATCGTGTCAAAAAGAAGTGCGGGGATACAAAGTTTGCAGGTATGGTATCCCATACCTTCCAATGGATAAATCGGTAATTCTAACGCCAATAAAAATTGACAAAACCAAGGAAGCGGATTTACGTAAGGCCATGTCTGAAAAGTTTTTAATGATAATGCGTAGGCTTAAGGATAAACCAGATTTATCATTTGAAAACTTTTTGGCTGACCTTGGTATGTCTAAGGATGAGTATCTTAATGTTATACAGCACAACATATTTAAAACCACTTTATTTTTAGAAAGGCTGCCAAAAGATGGTTTTATTAACAACTTTAATGCTGAAATGTTCTCCATGATGAAGAGCAACATTTACATTCAATTAGTTTTTGAGCCATATGGTTGTTGCACCTTTATAGTCAACTATATCAATAAGTCCCAAAGAGGTGTGTCTGATATTTTAATGAAGACTATGGAAGAAATTAAAAAAGGTAATTTAGATGTTAAGGGCAAACCTAAATCTCTTGCAGCAGCTTTCTTAAATGCGAGCGAAGTAAGTGCCCAGGAAGCCGCCTACAGCGTGTTACAACTACCGATGCATGACACCTGTACCTCCTATGTATACATCCATACAAATCCAATCAGGGAAAGGACAAAAATGTTGAAACCATTAGCACAACTTAAAGAAATGGATAATGACCATCCCAATATTTATTGTGATGGTCTTATAGAACACTATGAACAGCGGCCTGATGAGATGGAAAACATATGTTTGGCTGAGTTTGCGGCCTATTATGATTTCTTTAAGAAACAAGCACAAACAAAGACTAATGGTTTACCCTTAAAAGATGGAAGTGGCGTTTTAGTTAAAAGGGGTCATGCTAAAATTTTAGCCTACCGTAGTTATGGACTTCAGCAAGACCCTCTTAACTATTATAGGGAACAAATAATGCTATACATCCCATGGAGAAATGAAGTGGATGAAGTTGAAAATGAGAACATTGATCAACAGACCATATACAAAGATCGATACCAAGAGATTGTTGCAAATCGACAAAAGTTCAATGTCTTAGATGAACAGGTAATCGACGAAGCACTGAAACTTGCCGAAGACCGATCAAATCAATTAGACGATGGTGGATTCGGTGGAGAAATCGATGATGAGTTTATGCCTTATGGACTAGACAACCCCATTTATGATCCATTCAATCACATCATCGATAAGAAAGACGACGAAGCGCCAGTAAAACATATCGCTTTTCCAACGCCTCATCAGATAAGCGATTCAGAGTATGAAGCCCTCATAAGCAAACTGAATCACAAGCAGTATCAGTTCCTTAATGTCGTGCAAGACAGTCTAATTGAAGGGGAAACTTTCTACTGCACACTTAGTGGTCCAGCAGGTACAGGCAAAAGTCACCTGATTACGGCAATAACCCAGTCGTTATTGCGCCATTTCAACTCAATACCGGGAAATAATCCTGAAAGTTTAAAAGTGTTACTTTGTGCGCCTACAGGTAAAGCGGCATTTAATATCGGAGGTATAACCTTACATGCGGCATTATCGTTACCCGTTAGTCAGTATGGTGAAGAACTAATTCCGTTACACCATGACACCGTTAATACTATATATTGTAATTTGTATGACTTAAAATTAATTATCATAGATGAATATTCCATGCTTGGCGCCAGATTGTTTGACCATATTAACAGTAGATTGCAGCAAATCTTTAAATCTGACGCCATCTTTGGAAATATTTCAATAATTTTATGCGGCGATAATCGTCAATTACCCCCAGTAAGGGATATGTATATTTTTTGCCCAGTAAAAACAAATCCGTATAAAGAATTATGCGGAACGTATCTGTGGGATCATTTTAAATATTTTGAACTTTCAGAAATAATGAGACAGAGTGAAGATAAGTCTTTTGCAGTTGCCCTCAATAATATGGCGTTTGGTAAAATGACCGACGAAGATGCAATTGATCAAGTCCAGGGAAGTCGACAGTATTGACCAAATTCCTGAAGACACTATGCATTTATTTTGCACCAATGCTGAAGTAGATGCATTCAATGAAATGAAACTGTCTACATTTAAAACCGAGCGAGCCGTAAGTCAAGCCAGAGACGTTATCAAAGGGAGTTGCTCAGAACGACTAAAAAATTTATTTCTGGAACACGCAAAAAGCTTAAAAAAGGGGGAGAGTTTTGGCCTAATGTTAAATTTAATATTGCAGGTAGATGCCAAATATATGATTTCAATGAATGTGGACACCAGTGATGGAATAGTCAATGGTGCAACAGGCATCCTACGTCAAATAGACTATGACCGAAGTAAAATTCCATTCAGAGTGTGGATGGAGTTCTTCGATTCCAAGTCAGGCCAGGAATGCCGCAAGAGAAACGAATCCCTTAGGAAGTCTATGGGTGTGTTATACACCTGGACGCCCACAGAAAGAGCTGCTAGAGCTGTTAAAATTCAAAAAGGCAGCAATGTTCACGTTGAGCGTCTTCAGTTTCCTCTTGTAATCAGTGAAGGAATTACAATCCACAAGAGTCAAGGTGCCACCTACAAACAGGTGGCTGTTCACATTGGAAATCGCATGACGAGAACCAGTACCTATGTTGCTTGTAGTCGGGCCACAAAGCTAAGTGGCCTCTACATCATTGGTAAGTTTTGAGGCCCCTAAACCGGCAACCGAAAAGGATGCTGCTTATAAAGAACTGGTAAATATGCAAGAAAACAAACTTATAATATCCAGGTATGACACTCAGTATCTTAATGATTCTAATGTCAAATACATTATTGCTTATCAAAATGTGCAAAGTCTACCAAAAAATTTTAAATTTATAAAAAATAATCCCATTTTTAAAGACGCACATTTCCTAATTTTTGTTGAAACCTGGTTACTTAAAAAGAAACAAAATTTAAAAATAAATGATTTTGAAGTGTTTGCCAACCTGAATAACGATTAAACTGTAAGTAAACCCTTTGGCATAATTTGTTTCAAGAAAAAAAATGTATCAGCAAAAATAAAGTCAGTGAAAAAATACACCAAAGATTTCTGTGGTATAGTGTTTCAAGCAATCACATTTTACTTGAATGAAATTTATGTTATAGCAGTTTATATTCCCCCAAAATTGAGCATTGCACATGCTAAATTTTGTTTGGAAGAGGTTATTGATCAACAAAGTGATATCCTAATCATCGGTGATTTTAATCAAGATATTATCAATCAAAATGAAAATGGTTTGAAAAATTGTTTAATATCTAAAGGTTTAAGTTGCAAATTGAGTGTTGGCGAATCAACTACAAAATCAAAAACTCAAATTGATTGGCTTTTAAGTAATTTTAATAATTTGAGTTACAATATTTACAATACTGTGTATAGTCACCATAAATCACTAGTGGTTAGTATTTATGATAAAGGTTTTATTCCCAAGCAGGTAAAAAACGTTGATAAAAATAAACAATCTACAAAAGGCTCTACTGAACTAAAATTTAATACCAAGCAAATGCAAATTTTACCAACACAAAATTCATTGGGTATCTCTACTTACCAAAGTGTAGAAGATAATAATGACAATATGGTAGTAGATATTAGTTCAGATGACGAAAACAACCCCAACTTATTTACTAAACCGCCTGCTTTATTAAATACCGATATGGTATCATGTTATGCAAATAGCATCGTACAGTCATTTTTATGTTTACCTGAATTTCGCTTTTCCATTTCAAAGCGAAATACAGCGCTAAACAGTATTCTAAATGATATTATGCTGACCAAAATTAATTCCACATTAAAAGTTCGACAATTGGTGTCTGGTCGAAATGGTGAAAATTTTGCTGTAAATCAACTAATGGACGCTCAATCATTTTGTCAATCTTTAATCAGAAGATTAGATGCAGATGATTTTAGCATTTTCATAAAAGCTAATGGTCATGAACTTTTAAATTGTCAAAACTGTAATATTAATATGAATGAAAATGAACAAATAATATACACTCATTTTCTTTATTTTCCTGAAAATTGTGGCAATTTAATTGATTTTAATTCAATGTTAATGCTAAAAGACTCTGATAGATTATGCCCATACTGTAACAATAATCTAAAAACACGCTCAGTGGTTATATGCCATAAATATTTGGTAGTATGTCTTCAGAGAATTGGCCCTCAAGGGAATAAGATAAATACCAAATTTTACAATTTTGCCTCTGAAAGTGTTATTTTGGATGAGCAAATATTCCGAGTAAAAAGTGTTAAGCATCATGGAAACACCATTGGATCTGGTCATTATACATCTATAGTTAATTATAACGATCAATGGTGGAAATGTGATGATAATCGCATAACTAGAATGTCTGGGTTTGATAACACTTTAGAAGATGTATACTTATTGCTCTTAGAAAAATGCTAAATTTTCTTAAAATACTAGGACAAACCTATTTAACATAAACAAAATTACAAATGAGCAAAGTAGTATTCAAATAGTATGAGCAGTGAGTTTTGCATTGCAAGCAAATAAAACATCAGTTTACTCACACTTCTAGCTCAACATGCATCCAGGGGTTATCCGGCCCGACTGTAACCAAAACTCTTGACGCACTTCGATTCAGATACTAGGTTATGATCTCCCGCCCCCCAAAAGATTTCACTACGTGATATCTTTATATATTAGAGTCATCTTATGCGATAAGTGATTAAACCTAGCTTAATGGCCAATTTGTTATAATGCATGTAATTACTTATTGCAATGGGTGACGGATTTTTCATTCGGCGAGGCAACTTTTGCTATTAATAAGTCTTGAGGTATCAAAAGTCGGAGTATAAAGATTAGTGAGTGGTAAATAGTAGATAATTGTAGAAGTGCCTTGTGCTATTGGCATGGCTTACTATTAATCATTCGCTTTCTCAATGAAAATCCCTTTTCTAGTTTTATATATATTTTTAAATATATATTTAAATATAAAAGTCTCTCTGGGAGAGTAAACTATACAATTTCATATTTATCTGTAAAACATATAATTTTGCTATGTGGCTACTAAGCACAATTAATTCTTTAATTTATATTTCATGGTTTATTTTCAATGTGATATGGAAATGTATGGTTTATCTGTAAAAATAGCAAATCAACAGACCATGTCTGTTTTGTTTAAATATGCTATATTAATTTAAAACAGCATAACCTCGTAAAATCAGTTTTCGTTATAAATGTTCATGATAGAAATATGAGATATTATTATGTTAATTTATTAAGAATTTTTTAGAGAAAGTTGATGTAATTAATTCGCGATTTACAAAAAACTGATTTTCGCTCTGACAAGTGCCTCTCAAGTCCTGGATGATTCTTAAACAAATAAAATTCTTTTTTCAGCAACATTATCTTCTGATTGTGACAAATGTTTTGTCATAGTAATTTAATATTTTTTTTATCATATATTCTTTATTATATTGTATTTAGGAAATTAAGATTGAAGACGATATTACTACTTTGATACAACTCTGGTACCGCTCTTTCCAAAAATAGACTGCCAACCTGTGGAGAATATAGGTACAACGTTGCTTTCATATAATTTTTTAAAATTAATTGTCTAATTATTACAGAAAAAAGAACCTACGAGAGAAGTATATGCCCTATCTTACCCTACCCTTATCCGATGGCTACACATACTATATTAGCAGAGGCCGCCGCAGAAGAATTTACCAATACTAGTGTTTCTGAAGAGAGAAATAAAATGAAATAAAAAATTTCATAATTCTAGATAATTTTATAATTACGTTTTCTCATTGTTGTCGTAATAATTATTTTCCCTTTCGCTGTCAACTTATGAAGCCTGAGGTTTAACTAAAAATTAAATAATAGATTACAAATAACCAATTTCGAATACAGTAGATTTTAATTCTTAATGCTTTTTGTTTGTGATTCCAATATCAATATTTTTATATTTTGTTAAGATATAATTATATATAATATATACGTGTTATTACTATAGAGTTTTATTGCATTTCAGAAACACCAATGAACATCACATATATAAATATAAAAATGATCTTCCATGGAAGCTCTAGATTTATGATGTTTAAATATCACATACATTTTATTTTTATTTTTTGTTCACTCAGATATATTACAGAACAACTAACGGAAAAACTTGTTTGAGACTCTCTTTTAAAAAATAAAAACTATTCAATCATTTATCAACACATCTCTTACCAGTAGTAAGTATGAGTTAAAATTATCTATAGAAACGCTCCACTTGCTTACTACAAAAAAATAAAGTTTAATGGATTTTTTATTTATTTACTTATGATAAATTGGAAGCTACTGTGAACATTTGTGTATTGTCAACTTAGAACATTGAAAACGTTTTCATTGTTCTAAGATTTTCATTGCGTATTTTTATAGCGTTTAGTTTAATTCAATGAGCAATATACAAGTATAACACAGATATAGCGCAGTCTATAGCCTGCCTTTAGGATATTATTAAAGTTAAAAAACCCTTTCACACTTTTCTCAAAAGACTTTCACTTTTAGAATAATACAGGCAATCCAGTATAAATAATAAATTATTTATTTGTTTTTTTTTATTAAAAAATAATTAAACGCAACAACTTATTAAGTCCAGTGCAACGATATATTAGAATGGTCACCCGTCAAAACACCATCATTCCACCTGCCAAACAATGTAAATAGAAGGTGGATGACATTGTTTGGCAGGTAGAATGCTGGTGTTTTGACGAATGACCATTCTAATGTATCGTTGAACTGGACTTTACTATCTACATAACTATAACTTACATACTATCAATAACTTATTAAATAACTTAACTATAACTTAACATAAATAACATAAAAAATTACATAAACATTAATAAATAACATAAAAAATTAAATGAATCTAAAATTAAAACCTACTCTACCCTCCCCCTTCCCCTGCCACGACCTCGGCCCCTCCTCGAGCCCCCTCGCCACTGGTACCCGCTTGTAGTGGCCCCCGTGTGCTTCAGCACGGCGGAGGCCACCGAGGCCATGGCGTCGGTTACTACCGACAGTAATACTTCTAAAAAAAAATAATATATAACAAACCTTAATCTATATAAATTTGAAAAGAAAATTAATATAAAAAAGTTATATATTACTCTGTTTATGAAGAACCGATTGCTCGTGCTGTCGTTCCAGCCTTTTCTTCCTCCAGTTCCTTCCCCTTTGCCTCTACCTATTGTAATTTTCCTCTGTAACAAAATAAAAGATTTGAAATCTTTCGTTTTCTGTGACAAATGAAAAGAAAGTTGTCAGTATTCCAGAGAATTTTATACTTACGATTATTGGGTTGGGTTGGGTTGCGTTGGTTCGGGTTGGGTTGGGTGGGTTGGTTCGGGTTGGGTTGGGTGGGTTGGTTCGGGTTGGATTGGGTGGGTTGGTTCGGGTTGGGTTGGGTGGGTTGGTTCGGGTTGGATTGGGTGGGTTGGTTCGGGTTGGGTTGGGTTGGGTTGGCTTTTCTTCCCCTGAGGTTCTGACTAGATATTCAATAAAATATAACAATTCACTTATTTAAAATATAGTCTAAATTAATTCTTACCGGTGTAAACTCCATTAGCGCCTCCAAACTTTGGGCAATTTCGTCTACGTTCATGACGAACTCACAAAAAAAACCCAAATAATGGTTGTTAGGGACGCTGTATCGTTCACCTGAAGTTACCGTTCGTATTGTATTGTTTCTAAGAGAGCATTAAATGAAATAACCTCGATTCCATACTACAGGGGCGATTAAAACTTTGTTTTGGTTAAAATATAAGAATCGAGTTCAATTAATTTAATTGTGCAGCTTTTCTCCTTATATTGATTTATTTCATTTACAGATATTTGAAATATAAGACACACAACGCGACTATATAACAAATTATGGTTCTTTGAAGCATGATACCCCAACCACTGGTCATCTCTTTCCTTGGCATATAAACGTTGGTACAGCTGATAATTTTTGTTTTTTTTTTAAGAATTCCTTTATAGCCCTTCACAGACAAGACCTAAAGGTTCCAAACTGGTCCCCACGGACCAAAAGTATAGGAGCGAAGCGACTATACTTGTTATATAGTCGCAGACTATATTATGCACGCCACGTCGGGCCCGAAAAATCGTGTTTTTTTGGAAATAAAAATTCATATCTTTGGCTGTATGGCTAGCGAAACGATGAAATTTGGCATAGGGTCTCTCAATACATTGGGAATGATGGATCCGTAAACGAATTTTTTTTACGGTACCACCAAACGGAGCGGTACTGTCTCAAAGTCAAAAATTCGTAAAAAAATTGGTAAAAATCGAGTTGCTCACGAGATCTCAATTTTAAAGCGTTCAATCGAGTTGAAATTTTCAGGATATATGGGTTCTTGGGGCTTACGTGTCTGTATACTTTTTGGGCCCGATCGGTATACAGGGTGAGTTGTTATAAGCGAACAAAAGTGACTAAAAAAAAAATTCAAACTTCTCCAGAAGCTAAAAAAAAATTTTTATAAAAAAAGTGTTTCGGCGAAAAGACTTCATTTTATAAGAGATTTAACATACTTGGAGCTTTTTTTTGTAAAAAATTTATTTTACGAGTTCTGGAATTTTCAGTTTTTTGGAATTTTCCGCCAAACGATACTTATTTTGAGAAAAATTTTTTTTTCAAAAAATAACTTCATCTTTTACCTTTTATATGCCATATAAACGAAATTTTTGGGAACCATACAGGGCGAGCAATAATGAACTTTACCCATGAAGGTCCGACCTGAAAATCACATTTTATTTAATAACTTTTTAGTGGTGGCACCTGGACCATTTATATTCTCAGGGATTAAATACTTTAATAACCCCAATATTTATGTAAAATTACAATCTTCCAACATTAATAGGTTCTGAGCAATTCGAATTTTCGCGTTTAATTCATTTGCCACGTCCCTGTACATGGTGAAAAGATCAAACAACATCTAAAGGATCCAAAATTTTGTTTTACAACACATACTAAAATTTCAGGGTTCCAGCGATAGTACAAGTACCCGAAAAATGCGATTTTATGAAAAAAGTCCATTTTTTTGCGTTTTTGCAGGTAATTGGAGGTGTCAACCTAAACTCTGATGAAATGGCTAGTGGGAACAATACTTTGACGCATGGTGGATACAAATTTTTTGCTGGTTTTAGGTGGCCGGGACTTGGTTGGGTTTTTTGTAAAATTATGAATGAAAATGAACCGGAAACGATCAGGGAAAGGAAGCACCGAATCAGAAAATGAATGGGCTTTCCGAATCTGTGCATATCAATTGGGGAAATTGTGTATTGCGCCCAGGAAAATTCGACAAACATTTTGACGTCTTCCAAAAATGCCGTTTTTTTGAAATGTCAGTGGTTTTATACCGGGGTGAGACGAAATGAAATTTGCCCTATTATTTTACTAAAATTATTCGAAAATATACACGGGTCAGTCGTAATGATCTATTTAATTTAAAATAAGAATTTAGATATTTGGTGAGTTTTTACTATTTAGTTTATTATTAATATATGTTAACAATTCTTAAACATTGCTTTTGGGATATAAATAAAATTTTTTTGAAATTATTGATTTTTAAGGTTAGTCGAGTATCATAACTTTTTTGGTATTGGTGCGATTTGGTTGAAATTTGGTACCTAGTACCTATTTCGGATAAGATTAATAAATTTTTACAGATATTTGACATGACTATGTTTTAAGGTCACGTGACTACCTTAACTTTCTTCCTATTTGTCCGATTTGATTGAAATTTGGTATTTGGGGTTTATTTAGGATGCAATTATTAATTTTTCACAGATATTTGACATTTGACTTCCAGGTCACGTGACTATTGTAACTTTTTTGCTATTGGTCCGATTGAACTTTTTTGCTATTGGTCCGATTGGGTTCAAATTTGGTATTTGGGCTTTATTTAGAATGCAATAATTAATTTTTGACAGATATTTGACATTTGACTTCCGGGTCACGTGACTATTGTAACTTTTTTGCTATGAGTCTGATTGGGTTCAAATTTGATATTTGTGCTTTATTTAGGATACAATTAATAAATTTTAACAGATAATTGACAAATTATAATTTAAAGTCACGTGACTTTCATAATTCTTTTGCTATTGATCCGATTGGGTTGAAATTTTGTATTTGGGCTTTATTTAGGATGCAATTAATAAATTTTGACAGAAATTTGACCGATTGAATTTTAAAGTCACGTGACTTCCATAACTTTTTTGCTATTGATCCGATTGGGTTCAAATTTGGAATTTGGGGTTTATTTAGGATGCAATTGTTGATTTTTTACAAAATTTTAAAATATTAAGTTTTAGGGTCACGTGACTATCAAAATTTCCTATTCGATTGAAATTTACTATTAGATGATATTTATATATTTATAGATTATATTTTGTATTACCCTATTCCTTTTATCTTAATTAGTTAAATTATTTCTTAAATTTGCCTTTTTAAAAAACATTAAAAAATCATCGGTTCGAATACATAGGCTTTAAAGGGAACTTATCTTCTTTCATAATATTGTAGCATTATTATAGATTTTGAAAAATTTTGTCATAAAGCTTTTTCATTACTTTTTGAATGGTCTTTAGCCAGAAAAAAGAAATTTTGAATTTGGAGCATGTTTTGAAAAATTTTCATTTTGGGCCGGATTTTGTTCGAAAATCGATAAATGCAAATAAATAGGTTTTATGTTCATTTTAGAGTCAAATCAATAATAACCTTTTTGAAAGGTATCCTGGAGTAGTACAAGATAGAAAAATAAAAAATTGAAATTTTTCCATAGGGCTCTTGATATTTCGATATTTATGTTTAATAGTTTTTTACAATTTTCTCCGATTCTGTGATAGCTATAATCAATTTGTTTTAACATTCGGATACCTCGTAATATTCCCGAAAACTTTTGTTTAAGACAAAAAGTTGTCAGAATTATAGTTTATTTAGAAAAAAATAAAAACCATTTTTTCACAATTTTTCATGGCTATACCCCTTTCGATTTTGGAGCACAAAAAATTTTTTTTTCATGGTTTTTTTTACTGGAAATTGCCAACTTAGGGCTTACATTATAATTTGTCGATTATAATTTTAAGAAAAAAATGGTACCGTGTGAAAAAACGAGTTTTCTTTTATTTTTTTTTCACATTTTTACTAATATCTCGACTTGTATAGCTTCGATTCAATTCGTTGATAGTTTCTATTAGTCCTTATTCTCTCCTGTTATTCTTTTATATTTTATTACAATTGCCTTTCGAAATAAACTGAAAAATTTTAAAAATCGACTGTAAATACATAGACTCTTATGGGACCTAATTTTACCTTTATATTGTGCCACTCGTATAAATCGTGGAAATTTTTGTTATTAGACTTTTTTACTAGTTTTTTGAATGGTCTTAACCAGAAAAAAGAAATATTGAATTCGGAGCATATTTTGAAAAAATTGTCATTTTGACCCGGATTTTGTACGAAAATCGAAAAATGCAAAGAAATAGGTTTTTCCGTTCATTTTAGAGTCAAATTGGTAATAATCTTTTTTAAAGATACTCTGAAGTAGTACAGGATAGAAAATTAAAAATTAAAATTTTTCCATAGGGTTCTTGATAATTCGATATTTATGTTTAATAGTTTTTTCCAATTTTCTCCGATTGTATAATAGCTAGAACCGATTCGTTTTAACGCACGGATACCTCGTAATATTTCCGAAAACTTTGTTTAAGACAAAAAGTTGTCAGAGTTATATGTTATTTATAAAAAATAAAACCATTTTTTTTTAAATTTTCGTGGGTATACCCCTTTCGATTTTCGACCAAAAAAAAAAACAATTTTTCTTTGGTTTTTTTATGTGAAAATTACAAGTTTAGGGCTAAAACTAAAATTTGTCATAAATTATTTTAAGAAAAAAATTATATACCGTGGGAAAAAACCAGTTTTCTTTTGTTTTTCCACATTTTTACTTATATCTCGGCTTCTATAGCTTCGATTCATTTAGTTATGGTTTTTTTTATTTCTTATCTTCTCCTGTCAATTCTTTTGATATTTTATTACTATTACATTTTAAAATAAAAAGAAAAATTAAAACAAATCGACGTAAAATCCCGTTTGTTCTATTTCAATAAATAGACCCTTATGGGAACTTCTCTCTGAATTTGGTATTTATGGTTTATTTAGGATACAACTAATAAATTTGACAGATAACTGAATTGAGTGTCAGCCTAGGTCACGTGACTACCGTAACTTTTTTGCTATTGGTCCGATTCTGTTCGAATTTGGTATTCAGGCTTTATTTAGAATACAATTAATATACTTTCACAGATATTTGAAATATAAGACAGTATATTGACACACAACGCGACTATATAACAAATTATAGTTCTTTGAAGCATGATACCCCAACAACTGGTCCTCTCTTTCCTTGGCAGGTAAACGTTAGCCTCCCCGACTCACCTAATTACACCTGATAGTTTTTGATTTTTTTTTTAATTACCTTATGCCTTTTCACAGACAAGACCTAAAGGTTCCAAACTGGTCCCACGGACCAAAAGTATAGGAGCGAAGCGACTATACTTGTTATATAGTCGCAGACTATATTATGGCCACGTCGGGCCCGAAAAATCGTGTTTTTTTGGAAATAAAAATTCATATCTTTGGCTGTATGGCTAGCGAAACGATGAATTTGGCATAGGGTCTCTCACATACATTGGGATGATGGATCCGTAAACGAATTTTTTTTTCCGATACCACCAACGGAGCGGTACTGTCTCAAAGTCATAAATTCGTAAAAAAACGGGTCAAAATTCATTTTTGCACGAGATCTCAATTTTAACGCTGTCAAAAAAATTGAAAATTCTAGGCATAAAAGACTTATAGTAATTCATGTCTGTATACTTTTTGGGCCCGATCGTTATACAGGGTGAGTTGTTATAAGCGAACAAAAGTGACTAAAAAAAAATTCAACTTCTCCAGAGGCTAAAAAAAAATTTTTATAAAAAAAGTGTTTCGGCGAAAAGACTTTATTTTATAAGAGATTTGACATACTTGGAGCTTTTTTTTGTAAAAATTTATTTTAAGAGTTCTGGCATTTTCAGTTTTTTGGGATTTTCCGCCAAACGATACTTATTTTGGGAAAATTTTTTTTTCAAAAAATAACTTCATCCTTTACCTTTCATATGCCATATAACCGAAATTTTTGGGAACCATACAGGGCGAGCAATAATGAACTTTACCCATGAAGGTCCGACCGAAAATCACATTTTATTTAATAACTTTTTAGTAGTTGCACCTGGACAATTTATATTCAGGCTCAGGCTTAAATACTTTAATAACTCCATTATTTGTGTAAAATTACAATCTTCCAACTTTAATAGGTTCTAAGCAATTCGAATTTTCGCGTTTAATTCATTTGCCGCGTCCCTGTACATGGTGAAAAGATGAACAACATCTAAAGGATCCGAAATTTTGTTTTACAACAATACTAAAAATTTCAGGGTTCCAGCGATAGTACAAGTACCCGAAAATATGCGATTTTATGAAAAAAGTCCATTTTTTGCGTTTTTGCAGGTAATTGGAGGTGTCAACCTAAACTTGATGAAATGGCTAGTGGGAACAATACTTTGACGCATTGTGGTTAAGAATTTTTGCTCGTGACAGGTGGCCGGACTTGGTTGGGTTTTTTGTAAAATATGATGAATGAAATGAACCGGAAATGATCAGGGAAAGGAAGCACCGAATCAGAAAATGAATGGCTTTTCCGAATGCTGCACATCAATTGGGGAAATTGTGTATTGCGGCCAGGAAAATTCGGCAAACATTTTGACGTCTTCAAAAAATGCCGTTTTTTTGAAAAGTCAGTGGTTTTATAACCGGGGTGAGACGAAATGAAATTTGCCCGATTATTTTATTAAAATTATTCGAATATATACAGCGGTCAGTCGTAATGATCTATTTAATTTAAATAAAAATTTAGATATTAGGTGAGTTTTTACTATTTAGTTTATTATTAATATATGTTAATAATTCTTAAACATTGCTTTTGGGTTATAAATAAAAATTTTTTGAAATTATTGATTTTTAAGGTTAGTCGAGTATCATAACTTTTGTGGTATTGGTGCGATTTGGTTGAAATTTGGTACCTAGTACCTATTTCGGATAAGATTAATAAATTTTTACAGATATTTGACATGACTATGTTTTAAGGTCACGTGACTACCTTAACTTTCTTCCTATTTGTCCGATTTGATTGAAATTTGGTATTTGGGGTTTATTTAGGATGCAATTATTAATTTTTCACAGATATTTGACATTTGACTTCCAGGTCACGTGACTATTGGTACTTTTTTGCTATTGGTCTGATTGGGTTCAAATTTGGTATTTGGGCTTTATTTAGGATGCAATTATTAATTTTTGACAGATATTTGACATTTGACTTCCGGGTCACGTGACTATTGTAACTTTTTTGCTATGGGTCCGATTGGGTTCAAATTTGGTATTTGGGCTTTATTTAGGATACAATTAATAAATTTTGACAGATAATTGACAAATTATATTTTAAAGTCACGTGACTTTCATAATTCTTTTGCGATTGATCCGATTGGGTTGAAATTTAGTATTTGGGCTTTATTTAGGATGCAAGTAATAAATTCTGACAGGAATTTGACATATTGAATTTTAAAGTCACGTGACTTCCATAACTTTTTTGCTATTGATCCGATTGGGTTCAAATTTGGAATTTGGGGTTTATTTAGGATGCAATTGTTGATTTTTTACAAAATTTTAAAATATTAAGTTCTAGGGTCACGTGACTATCAAAATTTCCTATTTGATTGAAATTTGCTATTAGATGATATGTATATATTTGTAGATAATACTTTGTATTACCCTATTCCTTTTATCTTAATTAGTTAAATTATTTCTTAAATTTGCCTTTAAAAAAAAATAAAAAATCATCGGTTCGAATACATAGGCTTTAAAGGGAACTTATCTCGAATACTACAATATCTCTTATTTCATAATATTGTAGCATTATTATAAATTTTGAAAAATTTTGTCATAAAGCTTTTTCATTACTTTTTGAATGGTCTTTAGCCAGAAAAAAGAAATTTTGAATTTGGAGCATGTTTTGAAAAATATTTCATTTTTGGCCGGATTTTGTTCGAAAACCGATAAATGCAAATAAATAGGTTTTCTATTCATTTTAGAGTCAAATCGATAATAACCTTTTTAAAAGGTATCCTGGAGTAGTACAAGATAGAAAAATTAAAAATTGAAATTTTTCTATAGGGCTCTTGATAATTCGATATTTATGATTAATAGTTTTTTACAATTTTCTCCGATTCTGTGATAGCTATAATCAACTCGTTTTAACATTCGAATACCTCGTAACATTCCCTAGAACTTTTGTTTAAGACAAAAAGTTGTCAGAGTTATAGTTTATTTTGAAAAAAATAAAAACCGTTTTTTCGAAATTTTTCATGGCTATACCCCTTTCGATTATGGAGCAAAAAAAAAATTTTTTTTTCTTGGGTTTTTTTTACTGGATATTGCCATCATAGGGCTTACATTATGATTTGTCGATTTTAATTTTAAGAAAAAAAATGGTACCGTGGGCAAAAACGAGATCTCTTTAATTTTTTTTTTACATTTTTACTAATATCTCGACTTCTATAGCTTCGATTCAATTCGTTGATGGTTTCTATTATTCCTTATTCTCATCCTGTTAATTTTTTTCATATTTTATTACAATTGCCTTTCGAAATAAAACTAAAAAATTTAAAAAATCGACGTAAAAACCCGGTTGTCTTATCCCTATACATAGACTCTTGTGGGACCTAATATTTCCCTTTATATTATGGCACTCGTATAAATCGTGGAAAATTTTGTTATTAAGCTTTTTTATTAGTTTTTGAATGATTTTTAACCAGAAGAAAAAATTTTTGAAATCGGAGCATATTTTGAAAAAATGCTCATTTTGAGCCCGGATTTTGGTTCAAAATCGAAAAATGCAAAGAAATAGGTTTTCTGTTTATTTTAGAGTCAAATCGATAATAACCTTTTTGAAAGGTATCCTGAAGTAGTACAAGATAAAAAAATAAAAAATTGAAATTTTTCCATAGGGCTCTTGATATTTTGATATTTATGATTAATAGTTTTTTACAATTTTCTCCGATTCTGTGATAGCTAGAATCAATTCGTTTTAACATTCGGATACCTCGTAATATTCCCGAAAACTTTTGTTTAAGACAAAAAGTTGTCAGAGTTATAGTTTATTTAGAAAAAAATAAAAACCATTTTTTCGCAATTTTTCATGGCTATACCCCTGTCGATTTTGGAGCAAAAAAAAATTTTTTTTTCTTGGGTTTTTTTAGTGAAAATTACAAGTTTAGGGCTAAAACTAAAATTTGTCATAAATTATTTTAAGAAAAAAAATTATACCGTGGGAAAAAACCAGTTTTCTTTTGTTTTTCCCACATTTTTACTTATATCTCGGCTTCTATAGCTTCGATTTAATTCGTTGATGGTTTCTTTTATTTCTTATTCTCCTGCTGTCAATTCTTTTGATATTTTATTACTATTACATTTCAAAATAAAAAGAAAAATTGAAACAAATCGACGTAAAATCCCTGTTTGTTCTATTTAAGTAAATAGACCCTTATGGGAACTTCTCTCTGAATTTGGTATTTATGGTTTATTTAGGATACAACTAATAAATTATGACATTTAAGTTTCAGCCTAGGTCACGTGACTACCGTAACTTTTTTGCTATTGGTCCGATTCTGTTCGAATTTGGTATTCAGGCTTTATTTAGAATACAATTAATATACTTTCACAGATATTTGAAATATAAGACAGTATATTGACACACAACGCGACTATATAACAAATTATGGTTCTTTGAAGCATGATACCCCAACAACTGGTCCTCTCTTTCCTTGGCAGATAAACGTTAGCCTCACCTAAGTACACCTGATAATTTGCGACTTTTTTTAAGAAATCCTCTAAGGCCCATCACTGACAAGACCTAAAGGTTCCAAACTGGTCCCCACGGACCAAAAGTATAGGAGCGAAGCGACTATACTTGTTATATAGGAGCGTCTAGCGACTATATTATGTGCGCGACCTAGAGCACTTCTAACCGTGTTTTTTGGGAAATAAAAATTCATATCTTTGGCTGTATGGCTAGCGAAACGATGAAATTTGGCATGTGGCTTCTCAATACATTGAGCATGATGAATCCGTAAACAATTTTTTTTTCCGGTACCCCCGAACGAAGCAGTACCGAGTTGAAGTCAAAAATTGGTAAAAAAACGGGACAAAATTCATTTTTTCACGAGATCTCAATTTTAACGCAATGGAATAAATTGAAATTTTCAGGCCTAAATGGACATAGGGAGAACCGTGTCTGTATACTTTTTGGGCCAGATCCGTATACAGGGTGATTTATTATAAGCGATTAAAGTTGAGTAAAAAAAAAATTCAAAATGGTCCAGAGGCTAAAACATAATTTTTATAAAAAAAGTTTTTTTGCGAAAAGACTTAGTTTTATGAGAGAAATAACATATTTAGAGCTTTTTTTTCAAAAAAATTTTTTTAACGAGTTCTGGCATTTTCAGTTTTTTTGAATTTGGCGCCAAACGGAACTTATTTCGAAAAAAAAAAAATATCAAAAAAAAGCTTCGTCTTTTGTCTTTGAAATGCGGTATAATCGAAATTTTTATGAACCATACAGGGCGAGTAATAATAAATTTTCCCCATGAAGGTCCAAAAACTTGACAAAAAAAAATCACATTTTATTTAATAACTTTTTAAGGGTTGCACTTGGAGATTTCAAACTTTCAACATTTATAGTACTTTTTAAGAGCTTTTTTTTGATAAACTCTACAGTCATCTACGTAGAGTAGTTTTTGCTCTACACCTTTTTTTAACTTTGACGCTTAATACTGGCATACCTATGCAACGTAGAAAGGCCATTTTTGCCTTCAGACACGCGGAATTTATCTGGCTATAATACACTATATACCGTTTTGTTTCAAATATAACAATTTTCCAAGAAAATTTAATTTTATATGAAAAGTGCCAAAAATGGACCATTGGAATGCTGTACCCCCCCGTCGCCCGATGGTCATGGTACAATCCATAAGTGGTCTAGCACCCAACAAACCCGTCACCCAGGCAATGAAACCTGCGCTTTTCGCCCGTTTCCGTTCGAAAATAAGACCCTTTTTATAATCGAAATTTAACTACTAAAACCGATTGGAATCGGTCCAGAATTGATGTTAAACTGCTCCTAAGGCTTTATACTATTTTTCCATGTACAAATCATAAGGGAAAAACCATTTTTTATACCCTAAAACATCGTCTGAAAATGGTCGATTTTGACGTCTACGGGCGATTTTAATACCGACTTTTACCGCAGTTTTGATGACATCAGTGACATGACGTCAACGTGGATGAATCTGCTCGGTCTTTCTTCTTATTTTCATTGATAAAATACTTAAATTAGCTCAGAATTTCCCGAAATCGGTATGGAATAATTCTAGAGACTCTGGAGAATCCGATCATGTGCATATCTTTTACCAAGTCGCCTTCCTTTAGCTGTGATCATTCGACAAAGTTGTAAAGTTTTAGAATTTACCGTGTTTTCATGCGACGGAAGGACTCATACATGGCATTTTGGGTGCGGGAGTGAAAGTTTAATTACTATTTATTTATTTTAACACAAAATCTAAATGTGGACTGTGAATATTTGAATTGTGAAGAAAACGCAAGCGTTAAAGGTAGGCCTTAATGTAATGTAACCTTTAATGCAATGACAACCTAACCTCTACATGTATTATGTAAATAAATAACAAGACCAAAAAGGAGAAAATATTGAACTTATTAGTTAGAATAAGGCCCAAAATGTGAAAGATTGGCAAATTTCCGCTTAACTAAACGCTGTAAATGTTATATTACACCTTGCATATAAGCATATAATCAGTTTTCACCCAAGAGGTGTGTAACCTTAAAAGAGTAAGGAAATTCAACTACAGTTATGTGTCCCTAGTCAAATATGAATAACAAATAGATATCTGTATGGTCTAACAATTAACGTCCATGCAAGGGTATCTTAATGGTTTTGCTCATGACTGGCAGCAGAGAGCAACAGAGAGACTTAGTCTGAATGCTCAGGTCAGCGAGATGCCAGGCTTTAAAACATCTAAGAGGATAATCGAAGCAGTAGATAGCATCCAGTTGTGGCACTATCGAAGGGGAGGAATGCAGATTCTGGCAGCTAGATGTTTCAAGTGTTGAGTTGATGATAAGGTGGAAGATGGTGGTGAAAAGAAGCAGAAAAAGCCAGTCCAAAACTGGAGAGACTTTTTTTTATCTTATTGTTGTTGTTCTATATTCTATATTATTTAGATACCAAAGATAGTTTCCTTACAGAGAAGTATTTATAGATCATATAGTTTAGTACATATTAAACATCATATTAGTGATTACTCCACACACAAAATTGTACAATTTTCATTTTACGAGAAATAGAGAACATATATATACAAATTTTTATAGGATACACAAGGTTAAGTGTTGGGTTTCCTTTTATGCTCCCAAACTTTATAATGCTCTCCTTGCTACCATTAAACTGTTACCTACCAAGTTTTTTACTGCAATATAAATTTACTATAAAATAATATCTGTTAAAAAAATGTTTGTTCTCAATACAAGAATTTCTAAATGATGATTTCTTATATATGTAATTATAATCTAAAACTTTTAGGCTTTAAATCCTTTGATTAATAATAATATTAAGAAGTGTAAAGATTTTCTCTGCGACATATGTGAGCACCTTTGTGTATATGGCATTAACAAATTATGTTTATGTTTAAATTAGGTGTAAGAACAGCTGTTTTTGTTAAATCTCTCTTTTCTATCACATAAAGTGATATGCAAGTGTAACATAAGTTCATGAAATAAAGATGATTTTACTTAATTATTTAATCGTGTTTATTTTTCCTACCTAAAAGATTGAAATAATATAGCAGGTTGGGTTGGTTTAGAAGGGCAGAAAAACCTATAAACTTACTGGTTTTTCATGTAAACATTACAGCTATATGGTGTTAGAGTCTGATAATGATGAGTGAACTCATCGAAACACATAAACTTGGAATATTTAAGAGAATTGGGTAAGTATTCATGTTCTTTTTCTACAGGAAAATAAAATTATAAAATAGCTAATCTAACAAAAATATTATAAATGATTTAACATATTTATTTGACCGAGAGCATTATGAGAAACTAAAAGATAATTGTAAGTGTGCTTCAAGGGTTACTCCTTGGATTTTTGTTGTCCTCTCTTTCAGCTAGCATACCAATTTGACAACCAGATATGTTTGCTGTTCTGCAAGACATTGTAACTTATTAATGACTTAAGTACATATCTTAAAAGACTTTCTAAATAAATTAAAAACATTGATTTAACAAGATGTATTATAATTAAGCAAAAGAATAAATTAGTTCTTAAGTTAAGTATGTAAGAATATTCAGGTATAAATAGAACTGTCTATGAAACATTTTGGATTAAGTGTACAAATTTAAACTGATCGCCACTTATAAACAGTAGCTCTTAGAAAACTGTGTCAATAATATCTGCTTTATATGAGAGTAAAGATTGTTTGCCTAAAAAGTGCAAATTTTAATTGTATGTTTTAAAATGTAAACTATTTATTATAGACATTTTGATGAAAATTAAAGATATTATGTATAAAATGGATAATAGTTGTATGCTTTTGAGTGCAAAGTAATATAGAGCAAGTTTGGTTTATGCCTTAAGGAATGGAATCTTAAATAAAAATCAACCTTTATTATAGATAATTTTTCTCTTTAATTATTAAAAGTAAATAACTGTATGACAAAATTTGATAAAACAATAAACAGGTTATGGAATATAAACATAATTAACAGCTATTTTTGTTAAATCTCTTTTTTCTATCACATAAAGTGATGTGTAAGTGTAACATAAGTTCATGAAATAAAGATGATTTTACTTAGTTATTTAACTGTGTTCACCATTTATTTTTCCTACCTAAAAAATTGAAATAATATAGCGGGTTGGGTTGGGTTAGGAGGACAGAAAAACTTATAAACTTACTGGTTTTTCATGTAAACATTACAGCTATGTGGTGTTAGAGTCTGATAATGATGAGTGATCTCATCGAAACACAAACTAGGAATATTTAAGAGAATTGGGTAAGTATTCATGTTTCTTTTGTACAGGAAAATAAAATTGTAAAATAGCTAATCTAACAAAAATATTATAAATGATTTAACATATTTATTTGACCGAGAGCATTATGAGAAACTAAAAGATAATTGTAAGTGTGCTTCAAGGGTTAGTCCTTGGATTTTTGTTTTGCTCACTTTCAGCTAGTGTATACCAATTTGACAACAAGATATGTTTGCTGTTCTGCAAGACATTGTAACTTATTAATGACTTAAGTACATATCTTAAAAGACTTTCTAAATAAATTAAAAACATTGATTTAACAAGATGTATTATAATTAAGTAAAAGAATAAATTAGTTCTTAAGTTAAGTATGTAAGAATATTCAGGTATAAATACTGTCTGAAATATGAAATATTTCAGATGTATATACAGTATGTATAAATATTTCAGTGTATGTACAAATTTAAACTGATCACCACATATAAACGGTAGCTCTTAGAAAACTGTCCCAATATCTGCTTTATATGAGAGTAAAGACAAATATGGTTTATGCCTTAAGGAATGTTATCTTGAATAAAACTCAACCTTTATTATAGATCATTTTTCTCTTTAATTATTAAAAAGTAAATAACTGTATGAGAAAAGTTGATAAAACAATAAACAGGTTATGGAATATAAACATGAAATATGTTTTATTTTCTTCCCAACAATAGGGTTTTTAGGTTTAGTTGAAAAATTCTTGTGCCTTTTTGCCTATTCAAGATTCAAAACAAATAAAGTATATATAATTACATATGTATATTTCATTGAGACAACATAAAGTATATAAATTATAAATGCATCCAGCTTCTGGTGAAAAAATCCAGTGATCATCAAGTGAAACTTTATTGAAATCTTGCTCCATTTTGTTCACAACAAAAAAGTTAATTGTCTACAGTTTGTGTCACAGTTCAGTTGTTACATTCCTGTTTACTTCTAATTTTTATTTCCTTCCTCATATGAATGCACCAACACATTTCATGATCTCTGGGGAATCCTAACATACTTCATGTAGCTTATTTATTTCTGGCTGTGTAGTCTAATCAATAGTAAAGACAGACAGTTCTTCCTGGTTTCCCAATTTCATCAATATGGTAGAATCTTGATGATTTCTTGATGGATGTTCTTAAGTACATGGTCTGAGCGCCATCAAACACATTTCATGATCTCTGCAGAATCCTAACATACTTCAATTAGCTTATTTCTTTCTGGTTGTGTGGTATACTAATCAGCAGTTAAAACATGCAATTCCTCCTAGTTTACAACTAATGGGTCTCACAGCCCTTGAATTGTTGACCAGGATGAAAACAAATCATACTATGTAATCATTCTAGGTACACAAAAGGTCACATAGGCAAAATATATATAAACTTGAATGAAATTATGAGATTTTTGTCAGTCTTATTTAGCAAAGTCATTCTTTTTCTCATACATATTTGTACAATATAAGTTGAGTATACATATTTGTATGAAACTGATAAAATACATATAGGTATGCATGTCTATGAAGCTACGTTCGATGGAGTTCAGCGACCCAAATCGAGAACGCAGCATGTGTCGGTTGCCAGCAAGTAAATTATAGTCCGTGCTCCCTGTTATTTAATCAATGGCTACGTTCAGCCGACGTTAGTGGCTGACCCAAAGCGCTAATATTCCTAAATCCATTTTCCATGAAATAACTTAAAAACTTTCGCTTTAAGTTCTTTATTTAAAAAAATTATAGATTCAGATAGATTAAAGAAAAAAATAAAAAAAAAGTTTTGCTTCTTGGTTTTTTATCATTTATGATTCATTTATTACTAAAATGCTGATACAAAATTAATTTTTATATAATATTTAAAAATTGGTGAAAATATTCCTTTCAAATAAATAAATTCTTCATTTAAATATTATATTTAATTACTTAATTCCCAGTTATTTAATTTATTATTTTAATAATTTAAATATCGTCTGTGGCGACGATGTTTAAATGTCGCCGTTGCGAATCATCGCATTACACCGGGAAGCGCCTTAAAACCAAACGTACAAAGTTAGCCGTGATTTATAATAAACAAAAACAAAAGAGCATCGGTGGGCAACCGGCGTATCCAGGTTAAATAAACCTCCATTTTATATTCCGTTTTTGCATCAAAGAGTAAAATTTCCGCGGAAATTTCTAAACGTTTCTTTTATGCTAATTTTGAGGAATATTCGTGTGTTATAAAGTGTTATAAACAATTTTTAGTTATTAATTTATTTGAGTGTTAATTATAAATTTTTTATAGTTTTTAGGCTAGGAATAATAATTATTAGGCTTATAAGATTTGCATTTTGCTCTGCAACAGTGATAAACCAAGCAAGCGAAAATTTTGGACAAATTTGAATCATTGAATTCTATTGTATTATTTGGTTGTTCATAGTTCCAATTTACAAAATCCAAGGTAAGTTTTCATGTTAATTTAAGCCTATTATAAATACAGTAATCTTAAAATCTATTTATATTATTAATATTGCCTTTGGAATTTCTTAATGTTTCTTTTGTGCTAATTTTGAGCAATATCAACAATTTTTAGCTATAAGTTAATTTTCTATTGTTTCTAGGATCTCAAGCAATAATTATTGGACTCATATATTGACAAAACAAGCAAGCAAGCAAGGTTTTTGGAAAAATTTGACTCATTGCACCATATAGTACATATTTGTCTTCCATAGTTCCATTTTACAAAATCAAAAGTAAGTGTTTATGTTAATTTAAGCATATTATAAATACAGTCATCTTAAAATCTATTTATATTATTAAAATTGCCTTTGGAATTTCTTAATGTTTCTTTTGTGCTAATTTTGAGCAATATCAACAATTTTTAGCTATAAGTTAATTTTCTATTGTTTCTAGGATCTCAAGCAATAATTATTGAACTCATATATTGACAAAATAAGCAAGCAAAGTTTTTGGAAACATTTGACTCATTGCACCTAATAGTACATATTTGTCTTCTATAGTTCCATTTTACAAAATCAAAGGTAAGTTTTATTTAAATTTTTGTATTATTAATATTATAATATTTCTCAGTTTTAAATGTATTTATGTTATAAATATGTGATTACACATGAAAAAGATGTGTATGTTTTAGATATGATTTCTACTTAGGGTGTCTTAAGAGATCTAAAGTAAAAGTATTTTATAAAGTGCATACCACTCAGATGTGTAAATTTATTTTTAAATACATAAAGAGGAAAGAAAATAACTGTCATTTTATTAAACAAATCAAGGAAAATATATAAGTATATAAATATCCTTTTAGTCAAATGGTATTTTTTAAAGTAGCCATATAATTCTTTATAAAAACTTTCTAGAAAGTTTTTTCTAAAACCAAAATTAAACCTAATTATTGTCTATCTGCTTACATTTAACTAAAATGATTTTTTTAAGTAAAGCATTTCATTCTCGTATTATTTATTTTGAGTCTATTCCAATTATTTAAAATATTTTTTATAACAATGATGCCAATTTATGTCTACTATAATCTTAATGGGATTCAATTTTCTAGTTGTTTCTATGGAAATATTGACATCTTTAAAAAGTGGCTTTATTACCCATATGCCTAAATATTAATTTTATTTTTGAATAAATATTTAGTACAACTATTTAAATTTTTAAAATAAAAACAATCCTAATGATATTTTTATTTATTTTATTGTTAAAAAAATACTGTTATTAGGCAATATTAAGTAGTAAATTATAGTATCATGAAGATGAACAAACAAAAAAAACAAAGCTTCTTAATAATTTTAATAACTAAAATCATTCATAACTAAAATAAAATAAAATTATGAGATTATTATTGATGTTTTATTTATTCTTACAAGGTGAAAATTAATTGAACTTTAGGTAGCCTACAAATAAATTCTGGCTCTTGGCATTATATATTGGTTAAAATAAGTGGGCACTAGTCAGCCTAAAGATAAAATGCATGACTGAAAAGTACAATTTCTGTTTAAAAGAGTGTATATTGAGAATGTATTGGCTTCACCTTAATATTATTTACATCTAGATAAAGACAGATATTTAAAAATATTTACAGATACACAAAGATTTTAGAACAGATATTTAAGAATTCTTGACAAAAAAAATATTTACAATCTTTTTGCATCTTATTTAAAGATCATTATTAATTATAAAGCCCAGATACTTTATATCATTTATCCACTTTACCACTACCGCTTTATTCATTGTATTATAATAGTTAAATTATAATGCAGCAATTTAACTTGTTTCCATTTAACATTACTGCTAATTAACATTGTTTTTGATTTATTTAGAGGCTAATTTTAGCCACTGTATAAATGAGAGCTGTTTTTATTTTTATATATAACATTTATGCAATTTAAACTTCTTTTCACAAATATTGTAATTCCTATATTATAAGTTATACTACAACAATTCTAAACAAGCTCTAAAATCTAAAATAAGAACATTTTGAAATTCTTATAGAACATATTATGCATACAACCATTTTTGATAAAAGTGATATAGTTTGTTCTGTATTATGTATTGACAATTTTTCAATGAATATTTTGTTAAATTTTCTGGTTAAATTGTAAATTTCCAAAATATAGCCAAAATTATCATTAAAGTATGTTTAATGAATTTTTCAGATGCCGAAAATGAGTAAAAAGTCTGCTAAAACAAAAAGACTGCAGAATAAAGAAAAATATATATCCAACAAGACGGCAAAGAAAGACAGTCTTGATAATAGCGGAGACTTAGAGATCCCTGGTAAGCCTTTACAAGGAAAGCAAGAAATGTGGCTCAAAAATAAGATACCACAAGATAGTAGTACGAGTAAGTTAAAATGTAACGAAACCATCAAAAAATCTAATAAACGTCAAGCAGAAACAGTTATTGATGATAATGATGCAATGTCATTGAAAGTTGTCCAAAAAAAACAAAAAGTTATGGATGAAAAGTTATGTAAAAACCCATCAGGAGACATAAAGGAGAAGCTGCCAGAACAGATTACAATGAGTCGCCCAACAGATTTTGAATTGGCTTTAAGAGAGGGGCCGACTGTTGTTTGCAGTTGTTGTTTGCGATTATGGTTTCCCTCTTCATGTAGAAAAATAAATGTACAAATGTTAGAAAACAAATTTGGAAACCAATTCACTACACAAATTCTCAATGATGGAGTTTTATTCTGCAACTCTTGCTCAACAACTATTTATAAAGGACAATTGCCAAAGTTTTGGTCTGGCAATCACAATATGATTCACCGTATTCCAGCTGAGTTAAAAGGTCTAACTATTCTTGAAGAAAGAATGGTATCAGCCAGGTTACCTTTCATGCAAATTCGACAAGTAGGATATGCACGACAATGTTACATAACTGGCCAAATAGTTAATGTCCCTATAAATATAGATACTTCGACCAAGTTGTTACCTAGAAATGTAGATGAGACACAAACTATTCAAGTTAAGGTTAAGAGGAAAATGAACTTTAAGAATGATTATCTCCTCGAAACGATAAGGCCCGCAATTGTTCTAAGAGCAGCAAAATATTTATGCCAACAACCTCTTTACATTCAAGAAGGCATAAAACAATCAGAAGATTGGGAAAAGAATGTTAATGACTATATAAGATCTCAAGTTGAGTCCTCTAAACAGATTTTAAATGAAGGTTCAAAAGGAGTGGACATGGAACCTAAAACAGTGTCAAGTGAAAATTTGGGAGAATTGTTTGATAATGCTTTTTTTGAAACAATAGATGTTGAACAAGTTCCTATAGAATCTAAGAATGACAAAAAGGATATTCAAGCAGAAACTGCAATTGACAAAAACAACATTTACAATTTAGATGAATTTTTAGATGAAGATGAAGAGCCCTTAAATCCTGGAGGCCAAGAAACTTTGCTTGACAAATGTAATCTGGAAAATATCTGTTTTGCTCCAGGAGAAGGTCAAACACCAATACATTTGATGCTTGACCAGTTTAGCGACGAACTCTCATTTCCAACACTTTTCTGTGGATATGCGAAGCAATTTCTTACAAAATATTCTTATTCTGAGCAGACCAAAATACAACTCCAGCACAAAGACAGGCGATTTGCAAGGACAGACTATCTGTTGTATACATTTAAAAAGCGTCAATTAATCCAATTATCCAGTGCAATTGCAACATGTCTCAGAAAAAAGAGGAATGAGGATGGAAAATATACAGCTGGACAAGTAAGGCAAGCAAATTTTCTAGACCAGCTTATTCGAAGTGACATGGGATTCCATTTTCTTAATAAAATTGCGGGTTCACCTGCTTATTGGAAGCACGAAAAGACAAAATTACTATGTATGATTCGTCAATTTGGAATTCCTACACTTTTCTTTACGGTATCAGCAGCAGAAACAGCATGGCCAGAATTGATCAAGATATTAGCAGAAGTTGTTGATCAAAAACAAGTTACTCTAGAGGAGGCCGCCAGTATGCCCTACTTAGAGAAAACACGCTTGATTAGAACTGATCCGATAACTTGTGCCAGGTACTTTGATTATCGGTTCAAACTGCTATTTAAGCATATGAAGAGTCAAAATGGGCCCTTTAAACTAAATCCCATAGAACATCATTATTACCGCATAGAATTTCAACATCGCGGATCGCCTCATGTACATGGATTGTTGTGGTTATCCAATGCCCCAAAATTCCAAGAAACATCAGAGAGTTTCACAGAGTGTGCCGAATTCGCAAGCAAGTATATCACCTGCGATGGAGACTTAGAAAGTGTCCGCGATATCATTCAATTCAATACGCATCATCATTCTAAGTCGTGTCAAAAAGAAGTGCGGGGCTATAAAGTTTGCAGATATGGCATCCCATACCTTCCAATGGATGAATCTGTAATACTGACGCCAATAAAAATTGATAAAATCGAGAAAGCGGATTTACGTAAGGTCATGTCTGAAAAGTTTTTGATGATTATGCGTAAGCTTAAAGACAAACCGGATTTGTCATTCAAAAGCTTTTTGGCAGACCTTGGTATGTCTAAGGATAAGTATATTAATGTTATACAGCACAACATATTTAAAACCACTTTGTTTTTAGAAAGGCATCCAAAACATGGATTCATTAATAACTTTAATACAGAAATGTTTTCCATGAT
Organism: Anthonomus grandis grandis; assembly: GCF_022605725.1. NCBI lineage: Eukaryota > Metazoa > Arthropoda > Insecta > Coleoptera > Curculionidae > Anthonomus > Anthonomus grandis. The sequence continues at coordinate 1,352,421 of NC_065566.1, read as the reverse complement.
GAAGAGCAACATGGACATTCAGTTGGTTTTTGAGCCATATGGTTGTTGCACCTACATAGTTAATTATATCAATAAGTCTCAAAGAGGTGTATCTGATATATTAATGAAGACTATGGAAGAAATTAAAAAAGGTAATTTAGATGTTAAGGGCAAACTTAAATCTCTTGCAGCAGCTTTCTTAAATGCTAGCGAAGTAAGTGCCCAGGAAGCCGCCTACTGTGTGTTGCAACTACCGATGCATGACACCTCTACCTCCTATGTATACATTCATACAAATCCAATCAGAGAAAGGACGAAAATGTTGAAACCATTAGCACAACTTAAAGAAATGGACGATGATGATCCCAATATTTATTGTGATGGGCTTATAGAACATTATGAACAAAGGCCTGACGAGATGGAAGACTTATGTTTAGCTGAATTTGCAGTCTACTATGATTTTTTCAAGAAACAAGCACAAACAAAGACTAATGGTTTACCCTTAAAAGATGGAAGTGGCGTTTTAGTTAAAAGGGGTCATGCTAAAATTTTAGGCTATCGTAGTTATGGACTTCAGCAAGACCCTCTTAACTATTATAGGGAACAAATAATGTTATACATCCCATGGAGAAATGAAGTGGATGAAGTTGAAAATGATAACATTGATCAACAGACCATATACAAAGATCGATACGAAGAAATTGTTACAAATCGACAAAAGTTCAATGTCTTAGATGAACAGGTAATCGACGAAGCACTGAAACTTGCGGAAGACCGATCAAATCAATTAGACGATGGTGGATTCGGTGGAGAAATCGATGATGAGTTTATGCCTTATGGACTAGACAACCCCATTTATGATCCATTTAATCACATCATCGATAAAAAAGACGACAAAGCGCCAGCAAAACATATCGCTTTCCCAACGCCTCGTCAGATAAGCGATTCAGAGTATGAAGCCCTCATAAGCAAACTGAATCATAAGCAGTATCAGTTCCTTAATGTTGTGCAAGACAGTATAATTGAAGGGGAAGCTTTCTACTGCACACTTAGTGGTCCAGCAGGTACAGGTAAAAGTCACCTGATTACGGCAATAACCCAGTCGTTATTGCGCCATTTCAATTCAATACCAGGTAATAATCCCGAAAGTTTAAAAGTTTTACTTTGTGCGCCTACAGGTAAAGCGGCATTTAATATCGGAGGTATAACTCTACATTCCGCATTATCATTACCTATCGCTCAGTATGGTGAAGAATTAATTCCGTTACACCATGACACTTTAAATACTATTTATTGTAATTTATGTGACTTAAAATTAATTATTATAGATGAATATTCCATGGTTGGTGCCAGATTATTTGACCATATTAACAGTAGATTGCAGCAAATTTTTAAATCTGACGCCATCTTTGGAAATATTCCAATAATTTTATGCGGCGATAATCGTCAATTGCCGCCAGTAAGAGATATGTTTATTTTCTTTCCAGTAAAATCTAATCCGTATAAAGAATTATGTGGAACTTATTTGTGGGATCATTTTAGATATTTTGAACTTACAGAAATAATGAGACAAAAAGAAGACAAGTCTTTTGCAGTTGCCCTAAACAATATGGCGTTTGGTAAAATGACCGACGAAGATGTGCAATTGATCAAGTCCAGGGAAGTTGACAATATTGATCTAATTCCTGAAGACACTATGCATTTATTTGCCACCAATAGAGAAGTAGATGCATTCAATGAAATGAAGCTTTCTACATTTCAGACCGAGCGAGCAATAAGTCAGGCCAGAGACGTCATCAAAGGAAGTTGCTCAGAACGACTCAAACATTTATTTCTGGAACAAGCAAAAAAATTAAAAACAGCTGAGAGTTTTGGCCTAATGTTAAATTTAATATTGCAGGTAGATGCCAAATATATGATTTCAATGAATGTGGACACTAGTGATGGAATAGTCAATGGTGCTACAGGTATCCTGCGTCAAATAGACTATGACCAAAATAAAGTTCCATACAGAGTGTGGATGGAGTTCTTCGATTCCAAGTCAGGTCAGGAATGCCGCAAGAGAAACGAATCCCTTAGGAAGTCTATGGGTGTATTATACACTTGGACGCCCATAGAAAGAGCTGCCAGAGCTGTTAAAATTCAAAAAGGCAGCAATGTTCACGTTGAACGTCTTCAGTTTCCTCTTTTAATCAGTGAAGGAATTACAATCCACAAAAGTCAAGGTGCCACCTATGAACAAGTAGCTGTTCACATTGGTAATCGAATGGCGAGAACCAGTACCTATGTTGCATGCAGTAGGGCTACAAAGCTTAGTGGCCTATACATCATTGGTAAGTTTAAGGCCCCTAAACCAGCAACCGAAAAGGATCCTGCTTATAAGGAATTGGTAAATATGCAAAAAAATAAGCTTTTAACGTCCAGGTATGACACTCAGTACCTTAATGATTCTAATGTCAAATACATAATTGCTTACCAAAATGTGCAAAGTCTACCAAAAAATCTCAATCTTATAAAAAATAATCCCATTTTTAAAGATGCACATTTCCTAATTTTTGTTGAAACCTGGTTATATAAAAACATAAAAAATATAAAGTTAAATGATTTTCAAATTTTTGCTAACCTATGTAACGATAAAACTGTAAGAAAACCGTTTGGCATCGTTTGTTTCAAGAAAAAAAATGTATTAGCAAAAATTAGGTCAGTGAAAAAATACACCAAAGATTTCTCTGGTATAATTTTTCAAGCAATTACATTTTACTTGAATGACATTCATGTCATAGCGATTTATATTCCTCCAAAATTGAGTATTGCACAAGCTAAATTATCTTTGGAAGACATTATTGATCCACAAAGTGATATCCTAATCATCGGTGATTTTAATCAAGATATTATTAATCAAGATGAAAATGGTTTAAAAAATTATTTAACATCTAAAGGTTTAAGTTGCAAATTGAGTGTTGGCGAATCAACTACAAAATCAAAAACTCAAATTGATTGGCTTTTTAGTAATTTTAATAATTTGAGTTACAATATTTATAATACTGTGTATAGTCACCATAAGTCACTAGTGGTTAGTATTTATGATAAAGGTTTTATTCCTAAGCAGGTAAAAAACGTTGATAAAAATAAACAAAACAAGTCAATAAAAGGCTCTACTGAACTAAAATTTAATACCAAGCAAATGCAAATTTTACAAACACAAAGTTCATTCTCTATCTCTTCTTATCAAAGCGTAGAAAATAATAATGACAATATGGTAGTAGATATTAGTTCAAATGACGAAAACAACCTCAACTTATTTACTAAACCACCTGCTTTATTAAATAACGATATGGTATCATGTTATGCAAATAGCATTGTACAGTCATTTTTATCTTTACCTGAATTTCGCTTTTCCATTTCAAAACGAAATACAGCGCTAAACAGTACTTTAAATGATATTATGCTGACCAAAATTAATTCCACACTAAAAGTTCGACAATTGGTGTCTGGTCGAAATGGTGAAAATTTTGCTGTAAATCAACAAATGGACGCTCAATCATTTTGTCAATCTTTAATTAGAAAATTAGATGCAGATGATTTTAGCATTTTCATAAAAGCTAATAGTCATGAACTTTTAAATTGTGAACACTGTAATATTAATATGAATGAAAATGAACAATTAATATACACTCATTTTCTTTATTTTCCTGAAAACTGTGGGAATTTAATTGATTTTAATTCAATGTTAATGCTAAAAGACTCTGATAGATTATGCCCATACTGTAACAATAATCTAAAAACACGCTCAGTGGTTATTTGCCATAAATATTTGGTAGTATGTCTTCAGAGAATTGGCCCTCAAGGGAATAAGATAAATACCAAATTTTACAATTTTGCTTCTGAAAGTGTTATTTTGGATGATCAAATATTCCGAGTAAAGAGTGTTGTTAAGCATCATGGAAATACCATTGGATCTGGTCATTATACATCTATAGTTAATTATAACGATCAATGGTGGAAATGTGATGATAATCGCATAACTAGAATGTCTGGGTTTGATAACACTTTAGAAGATGTATACTTATTGCTGTTAGAAAAATGTTAAATTTTCAACACTGTAAAATGTCGAAAACGTTTATATTTGCTATACAAATTTTTGACGGTTAAGCAATATATTAAAAACTGCCTATTGTAAGCAATATAAAAGGTTTTATCTGAAATGCTGTTAATTTAGCTTAATTTATATTTGTAAATATATTGGAGTAAATTTCTGGAGGACAGCCTATGGAGCTATCATATCCTATTCCGTATAAAGCATATTTGGAAAATATGCTTTAGAAATTGGAAATAAGCTATATGCCAGTATTGGACTGGGCATACATTTAGAATTGCTTATATTGTACCTGAATTGCCCGGCATTAAAGGTAACATAGGCTTATTACTATGGATATTGATGTTTGCTATGCGTTCAAGAAAAAACGCTAAGGGGGTTCTCATTAATCAAACTTATAAAGATGTGTAACGGAAAGGACAGTTACACGGGATTAATAATCTTTTTCAGATCCACGCCACGCCAATATGCACAAAATCGATACAGAGATTTTGACAGCATATTTTAGAAGGATGGACGAATTTGAGGATTAATGTGTTTTTCAGATCCACGCCACGCCAATATGCACAAAATCGTTGAAGAGATTTTGACAGCATATTTAAGATGGATGGACGAATTTAAGGATTAATGTGTTTTTCAGATCCACGCCACGCCAATATGCACAAAATCGTTGAAGAGATTTTGACAGCATATTTAAGATGGATGGACGAATTTAAGGATTAAGAATATTTTAATCCTACATTATAGTTATTGAGAACCCCCAGAAAATCCCTTGAACTTATTTTATTTTTTGATGTATTTTTTGGGTCGATGTACTTTTATTGTCATATTAATATATTTTTTAACAGAGAAAAAAACATTTTGTACAGATTCGTACCACTTTGAATGTTGGTACTGAATTTTTTTCTTGAAATCATAAAGTAATTTTTTCTGTTATTGATAATAATATGACTATATAAATACAAAAGAATTTATTATTTTAGGGGCACTATAATTTTTTAATTTGATGCACAAACTAAGTACAGTGAAATATTCCTTAGTTGTACACCGACGAGACCAGAGTGTCCGTTTAAGGGAGTGTCTGATTTAATGAAAAAAAAATTATTATGTCACTCTCGCAAAAAATCATTTATTGTTAGACTCCTCTTTTTTAATGGAAATTTCAGAAATCGTATTTCTAACTCGTAAAGAAACTCGGAAGACTGCATTTTCGTTATTTTCGGCAAAACTTTTAAGCTCCTTGGTTAATGTAACAATCATAATTTGGGATACATTGTTGGTACTGAAAATCTTCTTGCATTTCAACTTTTTGTTTTGAATTCGGATTTTCAACATACATATATTCGTTTGAGTTCAAAAAATTCTCATCATCTTGCAATTCCAGTAAATTCTTATTCTTGATGATATCTGTCAAACCGCAAGTTGTAAAGCATCTTCTGGATCAGACGTCCGCTTTATTGAACTAGTCATTACTAGGTATGATAGAACTCTAGTGGTTGATCCTAAGAGGTTTTCGTAAGAAAAAAAAATCCTATTTATTAGTTCATCAGCAGTTTCAATTATGTTTGATTTATTCTGTGATGTTTTTGCGTCTGTTTAATAGAATATCCGTTGTATCTAGTGGTGTTTACTAGGGAGAATTTCGCTGTATATAACAATAAAATATATTTACTTTTGAATTAATAGAATAATATATTCAGACCTAAAATATATTTTTATTAAAAATAATAAAAATATATTTTGGCAAATGTTTTCTTTTTTACCCCACGGCAACATTTGTCTGTTACTTCCTGGAAATTCTAACATTTTTCGGATATGTAACACCGATGAGTCCATAATAAGGACGAAACAATATGTTGCATTGCCTGGGTTCAGTTCTCACAGTAAGTTTTTCTGTTGATACTTTTTTTCATATTTTAAATTATAATTTCTTTTCTGTAGAAAACCAACTTATAGAACACTAAACTACCATGAGGAAGGCGATTGGAACGAATGAATGATTGGAACTTTCAGACTTGAAGAAAGATGGTTGGATTGTCAGGGAAAAATAGCATCTATAAATTAAAAGACATTCGGGTATATCGATTTCAGTATGTACATAACAATTAGGGACATAACAATTTGAGACTAAATACTTGTAATGAAAATTAAAACTTTTCACGAGATTTAACAATATGTTTTTTGTAGCAAGGGTTTGAACATTATATAAATAGTCCGGAAAAGTAAGCGAAAGCAAAAGTAGCTGTTCCAGCAAAAACAAATTTCAATTTGAAAATTGTTTTCAAACCACCGAAAGTATTCCCAAGGATTTCCTAGAGATTCCGTTTTAGGACGTGCGCAAGTTGTATATCAAGACATATTTTTCTTTTCTATTTGTCATTTACACAATCATAAATAAATATATTTGCGATTTGAGTGGCCAAAACAAAAATTTACAAAATAGCTACGTACGGGTGAGAGGGTCTTTGTAACCGAGCCGAAGATTAAAATAGCAAGCAATCTGCATTGAAGCTAACCAAAAAACTATTATTAAAGAGGGGCTGGAATTTAACTCCTAAAGAATTCAATAAAATTGTGTATAATTTTACATTATTGGGTATATAAATATAATATCTTCTTTTTGTTACTAGTTTTAAAAAAAGTCCAAAAAGTCTTAAAGTTTAAATTCAAATAATGGATTTGATTCTAATTCATTGAGTGACTATATATATATATATGTTCCTGTGGCCATGGAGTAGGATATATGTATATATCTATATATACAGTATATATATCTATATATAAATCTATATATACAGGGTGTCCCAAAAGTGATGGATCAAACTCAAACAGAGGATAGAAGGAGTCATGTTCAGTCAAAATCACCCCCTATGTTGTCATGCAATTATGAATAGTTTAAAAGTTATAGCCACTTTCATGTATTTTTTAAATTCAAGCACACTGTCAAATAAAAGCTTATAAAAAAATTATACAGTGGATTAAACAATGCGTTTTTTTATTTGTTTTTACCTAGAAGTGATGTGCCTTTCTAATAAAAATATTCTTTTAAATATTACCTTTCGAAAGAACTAAACAAAAATTTCTTTTTGGACTTTTTACAACTTTAAAAATAAGTACCCTTAACTTTGATGCCATTTTTTTCTCAAAAATGTAAGACATAAGAGTGACCCTGTAGCTTAAAAACTTCTACGTTTCATACCGATTCTAGCAAGGCATGACTTAAATACATTATTTCTTATTGGCTAATTAAATTTTGAGTTTTCCAAAAAACAGGCAAATAATTTTATGGCTAAATCAATATTTACCAATTTTTAAAAATAAATAATTGTGTTTTGTTGGGTTAGTGGATTGCAATAAGGTACAAAAAACATTAGAAAATGGTTTATTGTTTTACATGATAGTTTTGCTATCATTTACAATAAGTGTTCAAAATGTCTGCCGCGAAATCTAATGCATAACCTACATCGGCGTATAAAATTTCTCTTAATCATTCTGAATGAACGTTCATTTCGGGTAATTAATCTAGTTGCTGTAATTATTTGGTGGCGTAGCTCTTCCTCATTACGATTTTCCCTGGCGTATACCAACTCCTTAAAGTACCCCCATAGAAAAAAATCAATTGGATTGAAGTCGGGGGAGCGCGGTGGCCAACGAATTGTACCTCCCCGTCCAATCCAACGACCAGGTAGGCCTCATTTAAAAACTGTCTCACCTGAACCCTGTAATGGGCGGGCACTCCATCGTGCTGCAGCCACATTGATTGACGAATATTTAATGGAATATCCTGAAGTAAAACAGGTAAGTTTTCTTCCAAAAATCTCCTATAGATTTCACCATTTAATCTGGCTGGTAGTTCAAACGGCCCAATTAATGAACCGTTAAGAATGCCACTCCACATGTTCACACTAAATTGATGTTGAAAGCGGTCATTTCTAACAATTCTGGGGTTAAAATATGCCCAGTGGTGTAAATTGTGAATATTAAATATTCCCGCCCTCTGAAAACTAGATTTGTCTGACCATAAAACTTTGTTAAAAAATTGTGGATCCTGCCTATTACGATGAAGCATTTCTCCACAAAATTCCACCCTCTTGTCATAATCACCCGGTAATAGATCTTGAACCTGTTGTACATGATAGGGATGCAACGGGTTTCTTCGTAAAATGCGGTGTACTGTTGTTCTCGGAATACCAGACTGTCTTGATATGCGGCGAACACTAGTTGAAGGTTCCTCTAATGACATTTCAATGATGTCATCTTCTGCCTCAGCATTTTCATCAGGTCTTCCTATTCTGCGAGGATTTCCAGGAATCTGCGCCTCCACGTATGCGTTATGCACTAGTTGAAACACCCTGTAGTCAGGATATCGTTCACGATCAGGAAATCGTTCACGATATTCCCTTTCAGCCGCTGGAGCGTTTCCATTACAAAATCCAGAAATGCATTATGTTTAATGCATTTCTGCATACTCACGGACGGTATAAGGCATTATGTGTTCAGTTGTATAAATAATACAAAATTGTATGTACTTAGCCAGTACCTGGACAACACAACGCTGCCTATTTTAAATTATTTTTAAATTTTGTTTACGACAAAAAACACGACAAATCAACATTCTTCAAAATAACCGCAGATAAATTGGTCAGTATTAGAAGTCGATATACTTAAGTACTTTTAAACATTTTTGAGACACTTTATACTACTACTTAGACTACTATCTTAATTTTATTATTTTTTCGTAAAATAATAAAGCAAAATATTGATTTAGCCATGGAATATTTTTTTTGCTTATTTCTTAAAAAAATAAAAATTTAATTAGACAATAAGAAATTTTAATAATCTATTCAAGTTGTACTTTGCTGGAATCAGTATGATTTAAAGAAGTTTTTAAGGTTCAGGGTCACTCGCATGTCTTATATTTTCTTCGCAAAAAAATGGCATCAAAAAAATTGTTTTTCTAGTGCTCTTAAAATGTAATGTTTAAGAAACATATTTTTGTTGGAGAGACCCATCATTTCTAGGTACAATAAAAAAAAACATATTGTTTAATCAACTGTATAATTTTTTTAAAAGCTTTTATTTGACAAAGGTGCTGGACTTAAAAAAATACACATATATGGCTTTAACTTTTAACCTATTCACAATTGCATAACAACATAGGGGGTGATTTTGATTGTAAATGACTCCCTCTATCTCCTGTTTGAGTTTGATTCATCACTTTTGGGACACCCTGTATATATATATATATATATATATATTGATAAAAAACCTAAATTGATAAAAGATTATTCAATAATACTGGGTTGTGGCAAAAATCTTTTCCAGGTTTCTTCTAATTTTCATGCACAGATTAGCAGTGTTCAGCTACCAGTAGTGAATGAGGTCAAAAATCTAGGCGTGTATTTTGACAGCGGTATTACATTTCAAATTCGTAAGCTTAGCGCTAAAGTAAGCTTAAAATTGTATTTATACACCTAAAAAAACTGTATGGTCTAAAAAACTATTTACCATTTATTACTAAATATTATTTATGTAATTCACTAGTCCTTTCTTTGCTCGATTACTGTGATGTTTTGTATTCTAATTCTCTGACTGAAACAACTGCTTACCCTATAAAAAAACTCCAAAACTGCTGTATGCGTTTTGCATTGAAAATACCATTTACCATATTTTGAATATAAAAAAATTGTAGGAAATGCCATATGTACACCTTTATTTATAACATTTTAAAAATCATCTTCATATGTATAACACAAGATTTATAAACCTATTTAGAGTTCCACAGCATAGAAACACAAATTTTCAAAAATCAACTTTGGAATAAATTACCTGAACATGTTAAACAATTTTCATTAGTATTTAAAAAATTTATGTAAAATTATCTCCTTGAAAAACAGCAATAGAATGCTTAATTTCATTTGAAATAAATACAATTAATTTTAAAAAAATGCAAAAAACTATGAAAATGGCTGTATAAATTTTTTATAAATGGTATTCACTCGTCTCTATCTAAAATAAAATGTCTTTACAAGTAGCATTTTTTAACATGCCACGTTTTTCTTTGCACCACTTGCGCGTCTACCTTTTTTTAGTTTTGGATTTTTTTAACGGAAATTTCTTTTACTGTTAAAAAAATCAAAAACTGTATTATCATAAATTGGTATCCAGAAAAGTACTTATATTGGCCAGGTTAATAGTTATTACTATTCATTGTTTTTTATTTATTATTCGTTTTTTAAAAAAGAGCCTTGCTAGACAGGTTTGCACCTGTGCTAACGGTTTCATAATCAAGGCATGGTTCTATTTATCATAATGGCTTATTTATTGTAAATTGTTAATGATGTTCGTTATTTTATTGATTAATAAATTTATTTTGAATTTGAATATATTAAGAGTTTTTAATTTATGTTTAACTCAAATCATGTTTACCAATTTTAATTAATAACATTTAGAGGATAAAAAAATAACAAAGAATAAATAATAATTTTTTTTATTTGTTTAAAAATTGCCTCGTGAAAGCGACCAAAGACGCGGTATCATTGTAACTCAGGCACCCAACTACTGCTGTTCCAGCCTGTTGTTGCCGGGTGCCTGTCGCCATTTGCCCGCGACCTCTATTCCCGGTTCCCGTGTGACCACGTCCCCGTACATTTCCTCGTCCTCTACCTCGTCCACGCATTCTTCCTCTTCTTTCATCCACTCTATAACTGCTACTTCTACTCCTACTTCTACTCCTTCTTCTCTCATCACCCCTTCTGCTGTCACAACTTTCCTGTCTTCTTAAATGTCTCCTCATTTCCTCTCTTTTTCTGTTTTGTTCTCGTTGCTCCCGTATCCACTTTAGCCTCTCTTCTTCCTCGTACCTTTCCTCTTCTTGCATTTCCAACAATTCCGCCTCTTTTCTAGCTGATTCTCCATACCACACCATAGTTTCTTCGAAACTATGGTTTACTTCGGAGTTATCTTCGAGCGTTTCTCGATTCAACTCTAAACGGTAAGAAATAAATATAAGAAAACAATCAAACTACCTGAAAATTGGTTTTTACAGTGTGCTTCTTTATTTTAAGGATGGTTTTCTGGGACCTGCATCGATGGATTGTAGAAAAACTATAAATACGAAATGAATTGAAATGAAAATTTGGCGACTTGTCAAGATCAGTAGAGACGCACAACTAGAAAATTTTGTTATACTGGAACTAGATATTAACTTCATTAATTTAAATGAAACAACCTACATAATATATTTTGTTATATGTGAAAGTCTAAACCTATTTTTATGATTTTTAAGATATACACTAAATTAAATTTTTTCTGATTTATTTTAGGTACGATAAAATTATTGAATTTCTATTAAAAAAATCACTTTTAGCAAAGTTTTCAATGCCATTTTTGTACTTCTTTCTTCAACACATAGGACTAAAGTCAATCCTCTTCGTACGTAGAAATCGTACCGAAATTTAATATAATTTTTTGACGATCTGCCAACGTCATTTCTTACATAAACTACATTTAAAGTATATCAAGAGCCGTTTGACTTAGATAGGTATATATAGGACATTATACTGTGTGTTAAAAAAGTCACGGACCCTCTTAATAATTCGAGAACTCGCCGTTTTATCAAAAAGTGTCCCAAATAAAAATTATAGATCTCTTTCAGATCTACATTAGGAAAATAATTTTGCATATAGAGGCATCACAAGAGTAGTAGAGACCAAAGTTAGCTTTTTTTAAATGAAATGGTATATTTTTTTATGCATTTTCCGATTTGTTGCATAAACTTTATTTTTTAAATGACTCCAGAGAAAGTAGTCTAGGGGCGTAAAATTAGGGCTTCTTGCTGGCCATTTAACTTCACATCGTCCAATTCAACAATTTGGAAAAGTTGTATCTAAGAATCTTCTTATATTAACTCCAAAATGAGGACAGGCGTCATTTTGTTGAAACCATTTCTATCTGATGAAAATTTGCATTAGCATTTCTTTATTTTTGGTAGATACTATCTGATATTCCAGCAAATCAAGATATCAGGTGGCATTTAAATTATCCTCGATTAAAAATGGACCTATTACCATATACCTGCCCAAACCTTTACGTTTTCAGAATACTTAGTATGTGTTTGACACATCCAGTGCAGATTTTCATTTAACCAAAACCGGCGATCAAAATCATCTTCAAGCAATTTCTATACTAAGGTGATTTTATAAGGATGAATTTATTGCGTTTAAGGACATTTCGAACCGATATAAAAGAAGCGTCTGGTTGGCGTAATGATAAATTTTGGTCTTCAACAGAACGTTAAAGTATTTCTATACTTTTTTGATTATTAATTGCTTCGGGTTTTTGCCCTCCCTGTTCGTTGACGGCTTTGCAAGCTCCAGTTTGTTCAAACCTCTGAAATTTTCTTATCATTGTAAATTTCGAAATTGGTGGGCGGTCTTGAAATATTGTATTGGAAAAGGTCTTGGTTGGTAAGATCGCTCGCGATCTCCGGAGCCTCGAATCATAAGAAGTGTGAGTATTTCTTTCTCAGAAAGAGACACATTTATTAAAATATAATTAACACTAATTTATAAAAACTGGTGTATAATATGCATAAAGTTATCTTCCTAATGTAGCCCTGAAAGAAATCTATAATTTTTATTTGGGACGCTTTTAATAAAAGGGCGCGTCACAAATTATTAAGGAGGTCCGGGACTTTTTTAACAAACGGTGTATAAAATGCAGTTTAATTTTCACTCTAAGATAAGAATTTATATAATATACAGAGTGTTCTATTTAAATTGACGCAGTTCACACCTATTTATGAAAATGGTAAAATTCTTAAAATATTCTAATGCAAAGTTGTTAATGGATTCCATTTATAGATTTTTTACAATCCATCGATATATTTTCCAAAGAACTACCCTGGATAGCCACTTCATATTGGGTGTTGGTACAAGCATTTTTTTTAACGAAGTTTGATGTTTTTTACGATAAATAGAAAAAAAGTTCTACTCTTACATAGATAAATAAAAAAAAAATAAAAATAACTTTTTAGTTTTTTTATATATACAGGGTATTACAAAAATCGATGCAAAAATTTTAAGAGCGTATTGTTGGAGTTATAATAAGACTTTTTGTTTCCTGTAAACATGTGTCCTAAAATGCACTCCCTCAGAACTACAGCCCGTGCAAATTGCGTAAAGAAAATCGATTATTTGAAACACTGATTATAGTTATACGTCAAATCTTTTGGAAATTTGCAAGTCCCCGTTTTTTGGGTGCTCTTTTAATGTTTCCTATAAGAAATTTAGAAATCTGTCAACAGCATCTAATTAGCCATGAAAAAATATAAATTACTTGTCTCTTGCATTTTTTCCATATAATTGAGAGTTTTCGAGAAAACCACTGATAAACAAAAGGGAGCATTATTAAACCTGATTAATCTATTAAATTAGAAAAAAAACGAGGTGGCTTGTAATTTTTGATTTTTTTATGGCTATTTATATGTTGTGTTCTACATTTTCAAATTTGTTATTGGAAACATAAGATATGGGCCATCATAAGGGTAAGCTCCCCTGATTGCTTTCTTAAAATTGGGTTTACACCGTTTTTGAGACGGAAAATTTCAATAGGACCCAAAATAATTAGGACTTATTTATATTAGGCAAATTTCCAAAAGATTTGAAGTATAACTATAGTCAGTGTTTCAAATAATCGATTTTCTTTAAGTAATTTGCGTGAGCTGTAGCTCTGAGGGAGTACATTTTAGGACATATATTTATAGGAAAAAAATAAACGCTCTTAAAATATTTGTACCGAATTTTGTAACACTCTGTATATAAGTATATAAAAAAATCAAGTATTTCAGAAGCAATAATTTTAACTTACCATCCCTTGCGTTGGCCGCCTGAGTTTTTTCTTGAAAAGTAAATGTAATAGATAAAAAATATAATAAATAAAAGAAAATGTATAGAAAATATTATTATAATTATGTTTTTTAAATTTTTTAATTTAATACTTACGTGCAGGGACAACCAAACTCGCACTGGAACACTGTTTTGCAAAAACTTCCGCCCAGTACGAATCGTTGCTTTGTTCCTTATTCTCATTGGTAGTAATCTTATAAAAAAAAAACTATTAAAATCACATTATTGTAATATTTATTGCGATCATATACATATTTGCTAAAACTATCAGTTCGTAATTTTTTTTAATAGTTATGGATATTCAGTCCTTAATAATATTTTATTTTAGTCACTTTACTTACTTTTAGTATATTTTCCGAACGATCTACAATTTCTTGCATTTCGCTCATATAATCAATTTCCTTGATGTGTTTTGTATCCATTTTGATGCAAATTTACACAAAAAAAATACACTCGTTACGATTTCACACAAAATGGCGAACAATATGAGTTGTTTATTATTTTTGAGAGTCATTTGTTTTTTAATGATGATTTTGTTATACCAGCCTACTATTTATTTATATAAAAAAATAGAAATTAAAAAGTCCCCATGTTAATGGGGATATAAATAAGATAATGGGAATTTAAATAGCTTAATTTGATTTTCGTAAATTAAGTAATTAATTTTGTAAAGAATATTATTTTTTAATTTGTTCGTCAAATAAGTGATTTAAAAAATTATTAAGTTTCATATTGCATATAAAAAAAGGAAATTTGACAACATCGGTATCTCGTCCCTGCCAACAGTGTCAATTGTCAATACTGTCATTCTTCATGGTGTGATGTGTATGAAGCCTTTACAGTGTTTTTTTATTAAGAAAAAAAACATAAATTGTAATCTGACTGCTTTATTTGGATCCTAGATTTAAATAAATAGCAATAGATTTTGTGTACCGTTCCTTAGTTGCTACCGAGAATTGAGAGAAACCTGAAAAAAAGAATAAAGCAGAAAGATGTTTCTTTTTAGTTTGACATGTAAATATTATTAAAAATTATAGTTCAGAAAAGGTGAGTTGGATGAGTAACTACACTAATTACAATTTTGGTGATTATTGTTTGATTTTAAACTAGTTTTTCTGTTCTGTAACTGAAGAAAGTGGCGAGCACCACTACACTTAAACCTGAGTATGCCCATTCTGCGCCTTTGTTTAGGAGGTAGAAGACCTCTTTCTCAGCTCCTCATCCAGCCCAACGAATTAACGAGAGTAACAAAGTCGTCGAGGAGAAACCGGATGATCTTTCCAAGGGATGGATACACTGAGAATTCTGCTGTGTATTGACAAGAGAGGCAAGTTAAGCTCGTGAGTAGATTAAGTGATCTTGTGTCACTGACTAGTAACTCTAGTGACTTCAAATAAAATTTGCTGCAGATCATTATTTAGATATTTGAACCATGATTAAGGTAATCAGTGTCATATATTTTTACATTAAACTTGCTTATCTAGATATTTTGAGCGCAAATACTTTATAAGTACATTCTAATTTAAAGTATTTTTAAGTCAACTGTATTCATTGTGTTCACTGTGTTATGTCTTCATTGTCTTTTATTACAGTTATTATCTTTTCTATCACTACATTCTACTCCTTTAGTAGTTTTATGCTTTAGAGGTAATAGAAGTTCAACATTAATGCTTTTTAATACATGGAAATTAGGTTAATAGATTATTTGAAAGCAGCAAGAGCTTGAGACCAAGTTATTATAAATAAGTATTAATATAACTGTCTTAGTTTCTAGAAATAGTAAATACTATTACAATGATGCTGAAAGATTTACCTGTATATAGGTAGTCGAAGAGAAAAGAGATTATTTCTATATATATTATGGAACTTATTAAGAAGCTTGATTAGGAATATTAGTTTTTTTTTATTAAATCTACACAAGCAATAAAATTAATCACCGAAATATGGGAAAGAGAAAAATTACAAATGACAAGTTTACAGCTCAGCCATTTCTACATAGTTGAATATTTCAATCAAGAATCAGTCTCAGAATGAATTCACTAGATTGAATTCACAAATATCTGGAAGTTGTTTTGTGTTAAAAAGTTACATCTGAAGAATATGTTTGTTAGTTTTCAAACAAATAAAGTTATGCATTGTATCTTTAATCACACTAATATAAAAATTTTAGTAACTAAAGTTATTCTAGCTGGTATGCCCAAAAAAATATCAATATATGAATTTTACCTAAAATAAGCACAAGCAACATATCTATATTATTTTGAGAATAAAATACAATTCTAATAAAATATACAATACTAAATACCATATCAATAAAACTGGCAGATTTATGTATTTGAAGGTAGTTGAAGAGAAAAGGGAATATTTATATATATATATATATTATGGTACTTATTAAGAAGCAATTTTTATGTCAAAATATTTGGTTTTATTTGATGCTATCCATAAAGTGGTGAGCCCAATAAGAATTTATTATGTTGTTTGACACTGTATCTTGTATTAATGAAATCACAATAATATATGTTTCATAAAGAGAATATTTGCTTGATTAGGTAAAACTTTTTGTTAAATCTACACAAGCAATAAACTAATCACCAAAATTTGGGAAAGGTACCATTTACCAATAATAAGCTTAGAGCTCAGCCATTTCTATATCGTTAAATTTTTCAATCAAGAATCAATGCCAGAATGAATTCATTCGACAACCATGTGATGCTTTTCAAAATATCTGGAAGATTGTTTTGTGTTAAAAACTTACATCTGATGATTATATTTGTTAACTTTCAAACAGATGAAGTAATGATTTATATCTTTAATGGCACTAATATGGAAAGTTTAGTAACTAAAGTTAGTGTAGCTGCTATGTCCAAAAAAAAATTTCAGTATATGATTACTATCATAAAATAAGCACAAGCAACATATCTATATTGTTTTGAGAATAAAATTCAATTCTAATATACTATACAATACTAAATAGTATAGTAATGAAACTGACAGATTTATGTATTCATGTATATTATTCCCTTTTCTCTTCGACTACGATTTTCTCTTCGAATTAAAAGTTATTGAGAAATATGGCAGTATGTTTTTCAACTGGCGAAAATGACTTAGGGCCTACATTAGAATTTGTCAATAATCGTTTTAAGAAAAAAAAAGGTACCATGGGAAAAAACCAGTTTTCTTTTATTTTTTCCGCATTTTTACTAATATCTCGACTTCTATAGCTTCGATTCAATTCGTTGATGGTTTCTTTTATTCCTTATTCTCCTACTATTAATTCTTTTCATATTTTAGTACAATTACCTTTCAAAACAAAACTGAAAAATGAAAAAAATTGACGTACAAACTTGGTTGTCTTATCCCTATATATAGACTCTTATGGGACCTAATATTTTCCCTTTATATTGTGGCACTCGTATAAATTGTAGAAATTTTAGTTATAAGCCTTTTTTACTAGTTTTTGAATGGTTTTTAACTAGAAAAAAGAAATTTTGAATTCGGAGCATATTATGAAAAAATGCTTATTTTGAGCCTGGATTTTGCTTCAAAAAATCGACAAATGCAAAGAAATAGGTTTTCCGTGTCTTTTAGAGACAAATCGGTAATAATCTTTTTTAAAAGTATTCTGAAGTAGTACATCATCATAGTTCATCAGAAGAATAAAAAAATGTATATTTTTCATAGAACCCTTGATAATTCGTTATTTATGTTTCATGGTTTTTCTCTATTTTCTACGATTTTATGATCACTAGAATTGATTCGTTTTAACGTGATACTTCATAATATTTGTCATGACACAAGACAAAAAGTTATCAGTCTTATAATTTATTAAAAAAAAAAAAAAACTATTTTTCGAAATTTTTTGTGGGTATAACTCTTTTGATTTCGGAGCAAAAAATGTTTCTTCTTTCTTGGGTTTTTATCCGTCAGGATTGTCAGTTCAAGGTTCAAGGAAAGTTACCAGTAAATAATTTAGAAAAAAAATTGTACCATGGGAAAAAAGTTTCTTTCATTTGTTTTTTCACACCCCCTGTATTATTATCGATTTTGGATCAAAAAAAAATTGTGTTGTTGGTTTATTTGGTATTTATCGTTTATTTAGAATACAACTAATAAATTATGACAGACAACTAACATTTGAGTTTCTGCGTAGGTCACGTGACTACCGTAACTTTTTGCTATTGGCCGGATTCTGTTGGAATTTGGTATTCAGGCTTTATTTAGGATACAATTAATATAGTTTGACAATTATTTGAAATATAAGACAGTATAGTGACACACAACGCGACTATATAACACATTATGGTTCTTTGAAGCATGATACCCCAACAACTGGTCCTCTCTTTCATTTGCATATAAACTTTGGCCCCCCCGACTAACCAGACTTAAGTACTCCTGATAATTTACAATTTTTTTAAAGAAATCCTCTAAGGCCCATCACTGACAGGACCTAAACGTTCCAAACTGGTCCCCACGGACCCAAAGTATAGGAGCGAAGCGACTATACTTGTTATAAGGAGCGTTAGCGACTATATTATGCACGCGACCTGCGGCTCAAAAATGGGTGTTTTTTGGCAAATAAAAATTCATATCTTTGGCTGTATGGCTAGCGAAACGATGAAATTTGGCATAGGGTCTCTCAATACATTGGGAATGATGGATCCGTAAACAATTTTTTTTTCCGGTACCACCAAACGGAGCGGTACTGTCTCAAAGTCAAAAATTCGTAAAAAAACGGGTCAAATTCCTTTCAGACGCGAGAACTCAAATAAAAAGCTTTTAAACGACTTGAAATTTTTAGGACATAAGGATCGGTGGGGGCTTAAGAGCTGTATACTTTTTGGGCCAAATCGGTATACAGGGCGAGTTATTATAAGCGAATAAAAGTGACTAAAAAAAAATTTCAAACTTCTCTAGAAGCTAAAAAAAAATTTTTATAAAAAAAGTGTTTCGGCGAAAATACTTTATTTTATAAGAGATTTGACATACTTGGAGCTTTTTTTTGTAAAAAAATTATTTTACGAGTTCTGGCATTTTCAGTTTTTTGGAATTATCTGCCAAACAATACTTATTTTGGGAAATTTTTTTTTTTCAAAAAATAACTTCATCCTTTACCTTTCATATGCCATATAACCGAAATTTTCGTAAGCCATACAGGGCGAGCAATAATGAACTTTACCCATGAAGGTCCGACTCAAAAATCACATTTTATTTAATAACTTTTTCGTAGTGGCACCTGGACCATTTATATTCTTAGGCCTTCAATACTTTAATAACCCCAGTATTTGTGTAAAATCACAATCTTCCAACTTTAATAGGTTCTGAGCAATTCGAATTTTCGCGTTTAATTCATTTGCGGCGTCCCTGTACATGGTGAAAAGATCAAACAACATCTAAAGGATCCAAAATTTTGTTTTACAACACATACTAAAATTTCAGGGTTCCAGCGATAGTACAAGTACCCGAAAAATGCGATTTTATGAAAAAAGTCCATTTTTTTGCGTTTTTACAGGTAATTGGAGGTGTCAACCTAAACTCTGATGAAATGGCTAGTGGGAACAATACTTTGACGCATGGTGGATACAAATTTTTTGCTCGTGACAGGTGGCCGGGACTTGGTTTGGTTTTTTGTAAAATTATGAATGAAAATGAACCGGAAACGATCAGGGAAAGGAAGCACCGAATCAAAAAATGAATGGGCTTTCCGAATCTGTGCATATCAATTGGGGAAATTGTGTATTGCGGCCAGGAAAATTCGGCAAACATTTTGACGTCTTCGTAAAATGCCGTTTTTTTGAAAAGTCAGTGGTTTTATACCGGGGTGAGACGAAATGAAATTTGTCCGATTATTTTATTAAAATTATTCGAATATATACACGGGTCAGTCGTAATGATCTATTTAATTTAAAATAAGAATTTAGATATTTGGTGAGTTTTTACCATTTAATTTATTATTAATAAATGTTAACAATTCTTAAACATTGCTTTTGGGATATAAATAAAAATTTTTTGAAATTATTGATTTTTAAGGTTAGTCGAGTATCATAACTTTTTTGGTATTGGTGCGATTTGGTTGAAATTTGGTACCTAGTACCTATTTCGGATAAGATTAAGAAATTTTAACAGATATTTGACATGACTATGTTTTAAGGTCACATGACTACCTTAACTTTCTTCCTATTTGTCCGATTTGATTGAAATTTTGTATTTGGGGTTTATTTAGGATGCAATTATTAATTTTTCACAGATATTTGACATTTGACTTCCAGGTCACGTGACTATTGTAACTTTTTTGCTATTGGTCTGATTGGGTTCAAATTTGGTATTTGGGCTTTATTTAGGATGCAATTATTAATTTTTGACAGATATTTGACATTTCACTTCCGGGTCACGTGCCTATTGTAACTTTTTTGCTATGAGTCCGATTGGGTTCAAATTTGGTATTTATGCTTTATTTAGGATACAATTAATAAATTTTAACAGATAATTGTCAAATTATATTTTAAAGTCACGTGACTTTGATAATTCTTTTGCTATTGATCCGATTGGGTTGAAATTTGGAATTTGGGCTTTATTTAAGATGCAAGTAATAAATTATGACAGAAATTTGACATATTGAATTTTAAAGTTACGTGACTTCCATAACTTATTTGCTATTGATCCGATTGGGTTGAAATTTGGTATTTAGAGTTTTATTAGGATGCCATTATTGAATTTTTACAAATTTTTAAAATATTGCGTTTTTAAGTCACGTGACTATCAAAATTTCTTTCGTATTCGCCCGATTTGATTGAAATTTCCTATTAGATTATATGTATATATTTATAGATAATATTTTGTAGTACCCTATTGCTTTTAACTTAATTGTTTCTTAGATTTGCCTTTGAAAAACAAATTAAAAAATCATCGGTTGGATATGCTTTAAAGGGAACTTATCTTCTTTCATAATATTGTAGCATTATTATAGATTTTGAAAATTTTTGTCATTAAGCTTTTTCATTCCTTTTTGAATGGTCTTTAGCCAGAAAAAAGAAATTTGGAATTTGGAGCATGTTTTGAAAAAATTTTAATTTTGGGCCCGGTTTTGTTCGAAAATCGATAAATGCAAATAAATAGGTTTTCTGTTCATTTTAGAGTCAAATCGATAATAACCTTTTTGAAAGGTATCCTGAAGTAGTACCCGATAGAAAAATAAAAAAATTAAATTTTTTCATAGGGCTCTTGATAATTCGATATTTATGAATTATAGTTTTTTACAATTTTCTCCGAATCTGTGATAGCTATAATCAATTAGTTTTAACATTCGAATACCTCGTAATATTCCCTAGAACTTTTGTTTAAGGAAAAAAGTTGTTAGAGTTATAGTTTAGTTAGAAAAAAATAAAAACCATTTTTTCACAATTTTTCATGGCTATACCCCTTTCGATTTTGGAGCAAAAAAAAAATTTTTTTTTCTTGGGTTTTTTTTACTGGAAATTGCCAACTTACGGCTTGCATTATAATTTGTCAATTATCATTTTAAGAAAAAAAATGGTACCGTGGAAAAAAAACGAGTTTTCTTTTATTTTTTTTCACATTTTTACTAATATCTCGACTTCTATAGCTTCGATTCAATTCGTTGATGGTTTTTATTATTCCTTATTCTCCTCCTGTTAATTCTTTTTATATTTTATTACAATTGCCTTTCGAAATAAAACTGAAAAATTAAAAAAATCGACGTAAAATCCCGGTTGTCTTATCCCTATACATAGGCTCTTATGGAATCTAATTTTTCCCTTTATATTATGGCACTCGTATAAATCATGGAAGATTTTGTCATGAAGCTTTTTTATTAGTTTTTGAATGGTCTTTAACCAGAAAAAAGAAATTTTGAATTCGGAGCATATTTTGGAAAAATGGTCATTTTGACCCCGGATTTTGTTCGAAAATCGAAAAATGCAGAGAAATAGGTTTTCCGTTCATTTTAGAGTCAAATTGGTAATAATCTTTTTTAAAGATACTCTGAAGTAGTACAGGTTAGAAAAATAAAAAATTGAAATTTTTCCATAGGGCTCTTGATAATTCGATATTTATGTTTAATCGTTTTTTCTAATTTTCTCCGATTGTATAATAGCTAGAACCGATTCGTTTTGACAGGCGAATACCTTTTAATATAGCGAAGAACTCTTATTTAATACAAGAAGTTGTCAGATTTATAGTTTATTTATAAAAAAATAAAAACCATTTTTTCGCAATTTTTCATGGCTATACCCCTTTCGATTTTCGACCAAAAAAAAAAATTTTTTTTCTTGGGTTTTTTTTAGTGAAAATTGCCAGTTTAGGGCTAAAACTAAAATTTGTCAATAATTATTTTAAGAAAAAGAAATGATACCGTGGGAAAAAAACAGTTTTCTTTTGTTTTTCCTACATTTTTACTAATATCTCGGCGTCTATAGCTTCGATTCGATTCGTTGATGGTTTCTTTTATTTCTTATTCTCCTCCTGTCAATTCTTTTGATATTTTATTACTATTATATTTCAAAACAAAAAGGAAAATTAAAACAAATCGACGTAAAATCCCTGTTTGTTCTATTTCAATAAATAGACCCTTATGAAAACTTCTCTCTGAATTTGGTATTTATGGTTTCTTTAGGATACAAGGAATAAATTATGACAGATAACTGACATTTGAGTCAGCCTAGGTCACATGACTACCGTAACTTTTTTGCTATTGGTCCGATTCTGTTCGAATTTGGTATTCAGGCTTTATTTAGAATACAATTAATATACTTCGACAGATATTTGAAATATAAGAGAGTATATTGACACACAACGCGACTATATAATAAATTATGGTTCTTTGAAGCATGATACCCCAACAACTGGTCCTCTCTTTCCTCGGCAGGTAAACGTTAGCCTCCCCGACTCACCTAAGTACACCTGATAATTTTTGTTTTTTTTTTTTAAATTCCCTTATGGCTTTTCACAGACAAGACCTAAAGGTTCCAAACTGGTCCCCACGGACCAAAAGTATAGGAGCGAAGCGACTATACTTGTTATATAGGAGCGTCTGCGACTATATTAAGCACGCCACCTCGGGTCCGAAAAATCGTGTTTTTTTGGAAATAAAAATTCATATCTTTGGCTGTATGGTTAGCGAAACGATGAAATTTGGCATAGGGTCTCTCAATACATTGAGAATGATGGATCCGTAAACAATTTTTTTTTCCGGTACCACCAAACGGAGCGGTACTGTCTCAAAGTCAAAAATTCGTAAAAAAACCGGTCAAAATTCATTTTTGCACGAGATCTCAATTTTAACGCTGTCAAAAAAATTGAAATTTTTAGGCATAAAAGACTTTATAGTAATTCATGTCTGTATACTTTTTGGGCCCGATCGGTATACAGGGTGAGTTGTTATAAGCGAACAAAAGTGACTAAAAAAAAAATTCAAACTTCTCCAGAGGCTAAAAAAAAATTTTTATAAAAAAAGTGTTTCGGCGAAAAGACTTCATTTTATAAGAGATTTAACATACTTGGAGCTTTTTTTTGTAAAAAATTTATTTTACGAGTTCTGGCATTTTCAGTTTTTTGGGATTTTCCGCCAAACGATACTTATTTGGGGAAAATTTTTTTTTTCAAAAAATAACTTCATCTTTTACCTTTTATATGCCATATAACCGAAATTTTTGGGAACCATACAGGGTGAGCAATAATGAACTTTACCCATGAAGGTCCGACCTGAAAATCACTTTTTATTTAATAACTTTTCAGTGGTAGCACCTGGACCATTTATATTCTCAGGGATTAAATACTTTAATAACCCCATTATTTGTGTAAAATTACAATCTTCCAACTTTAATAGGTTCTGAGCAATTTGAATTTTCGCGTTTAATTCATTTGTCACGTCCCTGTACATGGTGAAAAGATCAAACAACATCTAACGGATCCGAAATTTTGTTTTACAATACATACTAAAATTTCAAGGTTCCAGCGATAGTACAAGTACCCGAAAAATGCGATTTTATGAAAAAAGTCCATTTTTTTGCGTTTTTGCAGGTAATTGGAGGTGTCAACCTAAACTCTGATGAAATGGCTGGTGGGAACAATACTTTGACGCATGGTGGATACAAATTTTTTGCTCGTGACAGGTGGCCGGGACTTGGTTGGGTTTTTTGTAAAATTATGAATGAAAATGAACCGGAAACGATCAGGGAAAGGAAGCACCGAATCAGAAAATGAATGGGCTTTCCGAATCTGTGCATATCAATTGGGGAAATTGTGTATTGCGGCCAGGAAAATTCGGCAAACATTTTGACGTCTTCGAAAAATGCCGTTTTTTTGAAATGTCAGTGTCTTTATACCGGGGTGAGACGAAATGAAATTTGCCCGATTATTTTATTAAAATTATTCGAATATATACACGGGTCAGTCGTAATGATCTACTTAATTTAAAATAAGAATTTAGATATTAGGTGAGTTTTTACTATTTAGTTTATTATTAATAAATGTTAACAATTCTTAAACATTGCTTTTGGGATATAAATAAAAATTTTTTGAAATTATTGATTTTTAAGGTTAGTCGAGTATCATAACTTTTTTGGTATTGGTGCGATTTGGTTGAAATTTGGTACCTAGTACCTATTTCGGATAAGATTAATAAATTTTTACAGATATTTGACATGACTATGTTTTAGGGTCACGTGACTACCTTAACTTTCTTCCTATTTATCCGATTTGATTGAAATTTGGTATTTGGGGTTTATTTAGGATGCAATTATTAATTTTTCACAGATATTTGACATTTGACTTCCAGGTCACGTGACTATTGTAACTTTTTTGCTATTGGTCTGATTGGGTTCAAATTTGGTATTTGGGCTTTATTTAGGATGCAATTATTAATTTTTGACAGATATTTGACATTTCACTTCCGGGTCACGTGACTATTGTAACTTTTTTGCTATGAGTCCGATTGGGTTCAAATTTGGTATTTGGGCTTTATTTAGGATGCAATTATTAATTTTTGACAGATATTTGACATTTGACTTCCGGGTCACGTGACGATTGTAACTTTTTTGCTATGAGTCCGATTGGGTTCAAATTTGGTATTTATGCTTTATTTAGGACACAATCCATAAATTTTGACAGATAATTGACAAATTATATTTTAAAGTCACGTGACTTTCATAATTCTTTTGCTATTGATCCGATTGGGTTGAAATTTAGTATTTGGGCTTTATTTAGGATGCAAGTAATAAATTATGACAGAAATTTGACATATTGAATTTTAAAGTCACGTGACTTCCATAACTTTTTTGCTATTAATCCGATTGGGTTCAAATTTGGAATTTGGGGTTTATTTAGGATGCAATTATTGATTTCTTACAAAATTTTAAAATATTAAGTTCTAGGGTCACGTGACTATCAAAATTTCCTATTTGATTAAAATTTGCTATTAGATGATATGTATATATTTGTAGATAATATTTTGTATTACCCTATTCCTTTTATCTTAATTAGTTAAATTATTTCTTAAATTTGCCATTCAAAAAAAAAATTAAAAAATCATCTGTTCGAATACATAGGCTTTAAAGGGAACTTATCTTCTTTCATAATATTGTAGCATTATTATAGACTTTGAAAAATTTTGTCGTTAAGCTTTTTCATTACTTTTTGAATGGTCTTTAGCCAGAAAAAAGAAATTTTGAATTTGGAGCATGTTTTGAAAAAATTTTCATTTTGGGCCGGATTTTGTTCGAAAATCGAAAAATGCAAAGAAATAGGTTTTCTGTTCATTTTAGAGTCAAATCGATAATAACCTTTTTGAAAGGTATCCTGAAGTAGTACAAGATAGAAAAATAAAAAGTTGAAATTTTTCCATAGGGCTCTTGATAATTCGATATATATGATTAATAGTTTTTTACAATTTTCTTTGAATCTGTGATAGCTATAATCAATTAGTTTTAACATTTAAATACCACGTAATATTCCCTAGAACTTTTGTTTAGGACAAAAAGTTGTCAGAGTTATAGTTTA
This sequence comes from Anthonomus grandis grandis, assembly GCF_022605725.1. NCBI lineage: Eukaryota > Metazoa > Arthropoda > Insecta > Coleoptera > Curculionidae > Anthonomus > Anthonomus grandis. Next base: position 1,326,423 of record NC_065566.1, on the reverse strand, counting down.
TTTAGAAAAAAATAAAAACCATTTTTTCACAATTTTTCATGGCTATACCCCTTTCGATTTTGGAGCAAAAAAAAAATTTTTTTTTTTGGGGTTTTTTACTGGAAATTGCCAACTTAGGGCTTACATTATAATTTGTCAGTTATCATTTTAAGAAAAAAAAATGCTACCGTGGGAAGAAACGAGTTCCTATGCATAGACTCTTATGAGACCTAATTTTTCCCTTTATATTATGGCACTCGTATAAATCGTGGAAAATTTTGTCATAAAGCTTTTTTATTAGTTTTTGAATGGTTTTTAACCAGAAAAAAGAAAATTTGAAATCGAAGCATATTTTGAAAAAATGCTCATTTTGAGCCCGGATTTTGCTTCAAAATCGAAAAATGCAAAGAAATAGGTTTTCCGTTCATTTTAGAGTCAAATTGGTAATAATCTTTTTTAAAGATACTCTGATTTAGTACAGGATAGAAAAATAAAAAATTGAAATTTTTTCATAGGGCTCTTGATAATTCGATATTTATGTTTAATAGTTTTTTTCAATTTTCTCCGACTGTATAATAGCTAGAACCGATTCGTTTTAACGCACGGATACCTCGTATCATTCCCGAAAACTTTTGTTTAAGACAAAAAGTTGTCAGAGTTATATTTTATTTAAAAAAAAATAAAAACAATTTTTTCGCAATTTTTCATGGCTATACCCCTTTCGATTTTCGACCAAAAAAAATTTTTTTTTTCTTGGGTTTTTTTTACTTGAAATTGCCAACTTAGGGCTTACATTATAATTTGTCAATAATTATTTTAAGAAAAAAAAATTATACCGTGGAAAAAAAACCAGTTTTCTTTTGTTTTTTCCCACATTTTTACTAATATCTCGGCTTCTATAGCTTCGATTTAATTCGTTGATGGTTTCTTTTATTTCTTATTCTCCTCCTGTCAATTCTTTTGATATTTTATTACTATTACATTTTAAAATAAAAAGAAAAATTAAAACAAATCGACGTAAAATCCCGTTTGTTCTATTTCAATAAATAGACCCTTATGGGAACTTCTCTCTGAATTTGGTACTTATGGTTTATTTAGGATACAATAAATTATGACAGATAACTGACATTTAAGTTTCAGCCTAGGTCACGTGACTACCGTAACTTTTTTGCTATTGGTCCGATTCTGTTCGGATTTGGTATTCAGGCTTTATTTAAAATACAATTAATATACTTTCACAGATATTTGAAATATAAGACAGTATATTGACACACAACGCGACTATATAACAAATTATGGTTCTTTGAAGCATGATACCCCAACAACTGGTCCTCTCTTTCCTCGGCAGGTAGACGTTAGCCTCCCTGACTCACCTAAGTACACCTGATAATTTTTGATTGTTTTTTTAAATTCCCTTATGGCTTTTCACAGACAAGACCTAAAGGTTCCAAACTGGTCCCCACGGACCAAAAGTATAGGAGCGAAGCGACTATACTTGTTATATAGGAGCGTCTGCGACTATATTAAGCACGCCACCTCGGGTCCGAAAAATCGTGTTTTTTTGGAAATAAAAATTCATATCTTTGGCTGTATGGTTAGCGAAACAATGAAATTTGGCATAGGGTCTCTCAATACATTGGGAATGATGGATCCGTAAACGATTTTTTATTCGGGTACCACCAAACGGAGCGGTACTGTCTCAAAGTCAAAAATTCGTAAAAAAACGGGTCAAAATTCATTTTTGCACGAGATCTCAATTTTAACGCTGTCAAAAAAATTGAAATTTTTAGGCATAAAAGACTTTATAGTAATTCATGTCTGTATACTTTTTGGACCCGATCGGTATACAGGGTGAGTTGTTATAAGCGAACAAAAGTCACTAAAAAAAAAATTCAAACTTCTCCAGAGGCTAAAAAAAAATTTTTATAAAAAAAGTGTTTCGGCGAAAAGACTTTATTTTATAAGAGATTTGACATACTTGGAGCTTTTTTTTGTAAAAAATTTATTTTACGAGTTCTGGCATTTTCAGTTTTTTGGGATTTTCCGCCAAACGATACTTATTTTGGGAAATTTTTTTTTTTCAAAAAATAACTTCATCCTTTACCTTTCATATGCATTATAACCGAAATTTTTGGGAACCATACAGGGCGAGCAATAATGAACTTTACCCATGAAGGTCCGACCCGAAAATCACATTTTATTTAATAACTTTTTAGTGGTTGCACCTGGACAATTTATATTCTCAGGGATTAAATACTTTAATAACCCCATTATTTGTGTAAAATTACAATCTTCCAACTTTAATAGGTTCTGAGCAATTTGAATTTTCGCGTTTAATTCATTTGTCACGTCCCTGTACATGGTGAAAAGATCAAACAACATCTAACGGATCCGAAATTTTGTTTTACAATACATACTAAAATTTCAAGGTTCCAGCGATAGTACAAGTACCCGAAAAATGCGATTTTATGAAAAAAGTCCATTTTTTTGCGTTTTTGCAGGTAATTGGAGGTGTCAACCTAAACTCTGATGAAATGGCTAGTGGGAACAATACTTTGACGCATGGTGGATACAAATTTTTTGCTCGTGACAGGTGGCCGGGACTTGGTTTGGTTTTTTGTAAAATTATGAATGAAAATGAACCGGAAACGATCAGGGAAAGGAAGCACCGAATCAGAAAATGAATGGGCTTTCCGAATCTGTGCATATCAATTGGGGAAATTGTGTATTGCGGCCAGGAAAATTCGGCAAACATTTTGACGTCTTCGAAAAATGCCGTTTTTTTGAAATGTCAGTGGTTTTATACCGGGGTGAGACGAAATGAAATTTGCCCGATTATTTTATTAAAATTATTCGAATATATACACGGGTCAGTCGTAATGATCTATTTAATTTAAAATAAAAATTTAGATATTAGGTAAGTTTTTACTACTTAGTTTATTATTAATATATGTTAATAATTCTTAAACATTGCTTTTGGGTTATAAATAAAAATTTTTTGAAATTATTGATTTTTAAGGTTAGTCGAGTATCATAACTTTTTTGGTATTGGTGCGATTTGGTTGAAATTTGGTACCTAGTACCTATTTCGGATAAGATTAATAAATTTTTACAGATATTTGACATGACTATGTTTTAAGGTCACGTGACTACCTTAACTTTCTTCCTATTTGTCCGATTTGATTGAAATTTGGTATTTGGGCTTTATTTAGGATGCAATTATTAATTTTTCACAGATATTTGACATTTGACTTCCGGGTCACGTGACTATTGTAACTTTTTTGCTATTGGTCTGATTGGGTTCAAATTTGGTATTTATGCTTTATTTAGGACACAATTCATAAATTTGGACAGATAATTGACAAATTATATTTTAAAGTCACGTGACTTTCATAATTCTTTTGCTATTGATCCGATTGGGTTGAAATTTAGTATTTGGGCTTTATTTAGGATGCAAGTAATAAATTTTGCCAGAAATTTGACATATTGAGTTCTAGGGTCACGTGACTATCAAAATTTCCTATTTGATTGAGATCTGCTATTGGATGATATGTATATATTTATAGATAATATTTTGTATTACACTATTCCTTTTATCTTAATTAGTTAAATTATTTCTTAAATTTGCCTTTAAAAAAAAAATTAAAAAATTATCGGTTCGAATACATAGGCTTTAAAGGAATACATATCTTCTCTCGTAATATTGTGGCATTATTATAGATTTTGAAAAATTTTGTCATAAAGCTTTTTCATTACTTTTTGAATGGTCTTTAGCCAGAAAAAAGAAATTTTGAATTTGGAGCATGTTTTGAAAAATATTTCATTTTTGGCCGGATTTTGTTCGAAAACCGATAAATGCAAATAAATAGGTTTTCTATTCATTTTAGAGTCAAATCGATAATAACCTTTTTAAAAGGTATCCTGGAGTAGTACAAGATAGAAAAATAAAAAATTGAAATTTTTCTATAGGGCTCTTGATAATTCGATATTTATGATTAATAGTTTTTTACAATTTTCTCCGATTCTGTGATAGCTATAATCAACTCGTTTTAACATTCGAATACCTCGTAACATTCCCTAGAACTTTTGTTGAAGACAAAAAGTTGTCAGAGTTATAGTTTATTTTGAAAAAAATAAAAACCGTTTTTTGGAAATTTTTCATGGCTATACCCCTTTCGATTATGGAGCAAAAAAAAAAATTTTTTTTCTTGGGTTTTTTTTACTGGATATTGCCATCATAGGGCTTACATTATGATTTGTCGATTTTAATTTTAAGAAAAAAAATGGTACCGTGGGCAAAAACGAGATTTCTTTAATTTTTTTTTTACATTTTTACTAATATCTCGACTTCTATAGCTTCGATTCAATTCGTTGATGGTTTCTATTATTCCTTATTCTCATCCTGTTAATTTTTTACATATTTTATTACAATTGCCTTTCGAAATAAAACTAAAAAATTTAAAAAATCGACGTAAAAACCCGGTTGTCTTATCCCTATACATAGACTCTTGTGGGACCCAATATTTCCCTTTATATTATGGCACTCGTATAAATCGTGGAAAATTTTGTTATTAAGCTTTTTTATTAGTTTTTGAATGATTTTTAACTAGAAGAAAAAATTTTTGAAATCGGAGCATATTTTGAAAAAATGCTCATTTTGATCCCGGATTTTGGTTCAAAATCGAAAAATGCAAAGAAATAGGTTTTCTGTTTATTTTAGAGTCAAATCGATAATGACCTTTTTGAAAGGTATCCTGAAGTAGTACAAGATAAAAAAATAAAATATTGAAATTTTTTCATAGGGCTCTTGATATTTCGATATTTATGATTAATAGTTTTTTACAATTTTCTCCGATTCTGTGATAGCTAGAATCAATTCGTTTTAACATTCGGATACCTCGTAATATTCCCGAAAACTTTTGTTTAAGACAAAAAGTTGTCAGAGTTATAGTTTATTTAGAAAAAAATAAAAACCATTTTTTCACAATTTTTCATGGCTATACCCCTTTCGATTTTGGAGCAAAAAAATTTTTTTTTTCTTGGGTTTTTTTACTTGAAATTGCCAACTTAGGGCTTACATTATAATTTGTCGCTTATTATTTTAAGAAAAAAAATGCTACCGTGGGAAAAAAACGAGTTTTCTTTTATTTTTTTTTTCACATTTTTACTAATATCTCGACTTCTATAGCTTCGATTCAATTCGTTGATGGTTTCTATTATTCCTTATTCTCCTCCTGTTAATTCTTTTTATATTTTATTACAATTGGCTTTCGAAATAAAACTGAAAAATTTTAAAAATCGACGTAAAAACCCGGTTGTCTTATTGTCCCTATACATAGACTCTTATGGGATCTAATTTTTCCTTTATATTATGGCCCTTGCATAAATCGTGGAAAATTTTGTCATAGAGCTTCTTTATTAGTTTTTCAATGGTTTTTAACCACAAAAAAAGAAATTCTTAATTTGGAGCATATTTTGAAAAAATGCTCTTTTTGAGCCCGGATTTTGCTTCAAAATCAAAAAATGCAAAGAAATAGATTTTCCGTTTATTTTAGAGTCAAATCGGTAATAACCTTTTTTGAAGGTCCTTAAAAGTAGTAAATGATAGAGAAGGATAAAAAAAATTATATTCGATATTTATGTTTCATGGTTTTTCTCCATTTTCTCCGATTTGATGATAGCTGGAATCGATTCGTTTCAACGTTTGGGTACCTCGTAATATTCCTCATAATTTTTGTGAAAGATAAAACGTTGTCAGTCTTATGGTTTATTTTTAAAAAAATAAAAAGCGTTTTTCCGAAATTTTTTGTGGATATACCCGTTTCGATTTTGGAGCAAAATCAAAATATTTTTCTCTTGGGTTTTTTTGCTGGAAATTACCAACTTAGGGCTTACATTATAATTTGTCATTAGTCAATAGTCATTTTAATTTAAAAAAATGGTACCGTGGGAAAAGCGTGTTCTTTTTTCACATTACTAATATCTCGATTTCTAAAGTTTTGATTCAATTTGCCGATGGCATCTTTTATTCCTTATTCTGTTAAACCTGTTTTAATTTTATTATAACTGCTTTTCAAAATAAAAAAGTAAAATAAAAACATTGACGTAAAAACCCGATTGTTCTATTCCAATACATAAAAAACCCTCTCTGAATATTATGGCATTTCTATAAATTATGAACAATGATGTCATAAAGCTTTTTTTTTGTTTTTTGAATGGTTCTTATGAATGGTATTACTGTATAATTATTAATTAAGAAAAAATTAAAACCATTTTTTCAAAATTTTTCGCGGATATACGATCCCTTCGATTTTGAATAAAAAAAAAATTAGTTTGTTGGTTTATTTGGTATGTATGGTTTATTTAGGATACAACTAATAAATTGTTTTGAAAATAAGTTTTTAGACTTTATATTTACAAAACTTATTTATTAGCAATAAATGTTTTTAGTCAAACACTTATGTTTTTTTCAACTAAATGTATAGTCATGATCCCTGACCATTAACGTTGTTTAGTAGCTCTTGAATAATTACTAACATTTTGTATTTTAACATTTTTATAAGAAAAGCATTTTCTTCACTATGTCGATTAAATTATAAATAAAAAAGAAATTAGACTTGATAAAGGAAATCTAAATTTTAAAAAATGCTTCTATAAAAATATTGCGTTTGACAAGTTTACGTTGATGGTCACCACGAATCTCAAACACCATTGAAGGCAAAAATGGTTAACATCAACTATTATTATAATATTAATATGAAATATTACAATAATAACATTAAATATTATAACATTAATATTATATACAAAAACCCAGAAACCTATTCATAAAATCCTAAAATGAACATAATAAAATAACCCAAACCTAGCAAAAAAAAGTTCGTCAGTGACGACGACGCTTAAATGTCGCTGTTGCGAATCGCTCCATTAAATCATCGCTACATAGAAGCACCTTAAAATACAAGGACAAAGTTAACCGTGCTTTTGACAAATAAACGTATATGGAGCGGTATCCGGGGTAACCAGCGTAAATAAACATTCATTTTAGATTCCTTTGTGCATTATAAGCGTTATAAAATTTCTTTCGGGAAATTTTTAAGGTTTATTTTGTGCTTATTTTGAGAAATATTAATTATTTCGAAGTTATATTAATCGGTTTTAGTTATAAGTTTGTTTGTTTGTCATTTTTAGGTAAGTGATTTGGAGGCGTAAGCAGTTAAGTTTTATTGTGCTGGCGATTGCTTTCTTTAAAGTCCATAAACAAGCAGTGTTTTGACAGATTTGGCTCATTGAATGTTTTAGATTTTGTTTCGCCCAGTTAGTTTTATTCTACAAAATCAAAGGTAAGTTTTTATATTAATTTAAGTATATTGTAACGAAATTCGGGAACACACTTTTATTGTCAACGTCAAAAACACTAACCTAACTCGCTTTGACTGTCGTTTAATTGTTTCCAAGGTAAAAACTGACTAAACAATTAAAACTGAATGATTTGTCACGAAGCGCGTCCTTTTTAAAACCCGATGGAACAGTTTCGAAATATTTAGAATTATCTTCATTGTTTTTGCCCAAAGAGACCAATAATTTTAGGAGAATACTGACAGTCAAAGCAAGCAAGTATACAAGTTCTAGAAAATTAGAACTACAGGGATTTACAATAATATAACCTAAATAACCTAAATTGGGGCCAAAATGGGGCTCTCAAACAAGATGAACTACCTAAAAACTAAACACTATAGATGAAAATAATAAACCAAACGTAAGTAGAACCCTAAAGAAACCCTACGAATCAACTTTAACTACACAATACTAATAAAATTGTACAAAAACTAGCAGAATAATTAACGTATTTACATTTTCATAATACTGCTCCCCTCTCAAGTTTGATCGTCCCGATCAAACATGGGACCACCTGAGTCATGATAGGGCGCTAGCCGGACGATGTTTACAATTTTCATCTTCGCTGTCGGATGTCGCTGGATACGGTACACCACGTCGTTGATTCTGGTGACCACATTGAATGGACCTTCCCAATCCTTCTGGAGCTTTGGTGACTTGCCCTTCGTCCTCCGTGGATTGTATAACCAGACTTTATCCCCAGGATTAAAACCGGTAGAATTTGCCTTTATGTCATAACGTGATTTCATTCTGTTACTTTCTAGATGAAGTTTATCCCGTGCTTGTTCGTGAACAATTTGTAAACGCTCTTGTAAATGGTCGACGTACTCCTCCAGGGTTTCAGACTTATGGGGTCTTCCAGTAATAATGTCCAAAGGTAAACGAAGTTCATCACCGTAGACAACTTTTGCCGGGCTTTTTCCAGTTGACTTGTGGATAGAAGAACGATATGCCAATAGGAATGGTTGTATACAGGTATCCCAGTCGGTTTGCTTAGAGTTTACTACCATCCTTAAATAGGTTTCAAATGTGCGGTTAAATCTTTCAACCATTCCATCAGACTGAGGGTGTAGTGGGGTTGTACGGGTCTTATTGATTCCCAGCAACTGGCATACTTGTTGGAATATTTGTGACTCAAAGTTCCTTCCTTGGTCTGAATGTATCTCTCTGGGTACACCAAATCGACAAATCCAGTTCTGGAACAGCACTTCAGCTACTGTCGTTGCTTCTTGGTTTGGAATCGGATAAACCTCGGGCCACTTACTAAAGTAATCCATAGCAACAAGAGCATATCGGTTTCCGGAGCTACTAGTAGGAAAGGGTCCTGCTACGTCTATGGCAATTCGTTCAAAAGGTGCACCAACAAGATACTGCATCATCTTTCCTCTTGTCCGGGTTTTTGGGCCCTTGCTTGACGAACACTGCTCACACTGTCGGCACCAGCGTTCAACATCTTGATGACTGTTCAGCCAGTAAAACCGTTCTCTCACTTTTGCCAAGGTCTTACTAACTCCAAAATGTCCTCCGCCGACACCGCCATGAACAGCTTCAAGGACTTCCGGAATACGTTTTCGAGGAAGGACTGTCAGATATGTCTTTTCTTTTCCATCTACGCTCTCCCAGACTCTTTTTAATAATCCATCTTTTATAACCAATGAATTCCATTGAGACCAATAAGCTTTAAGTTCTGGAGATTTGTCAGAAATGTCTTTCCATTCTGGTTTTGAAATTTCTCGAGATTTCAGTTCGTAAATAAGACCAAATACTGGGTCATCACACTGATCTTGGATTAAACTAGCTACATCCCACTCTTTAGAACTGTGAAGGCCAATACGATTACAAGTAAATATCTCTGGATGCTGTTTCGATTCCTTTTTAAAACAATGTTGACATGTTTCAATACAGGGTCTTCTCGATAAAGCATCGGCATTTTGGTGATATGCGCCTTTCCTATGTTCTATTGTAAAGTCATACTCTTGTAATCGTTGAAGCCACCTTGCTATTTGTCCTTCGGGGTTTTTAAACTGAAACAGCCATTTCAACGAAGCATGGTCGGTTCTAAGGATAAATCGTTGACCATACAAATATTTATGGAAATGTTCAATAGCTTTTACTGCTGACAATAGCTCTCGTCTAGTGACACAATAGTTTCTTTCTGGTTTTGATAATGTTTTACTGAAATAAGCTATTACTTGCTCGCCATCTTCATATTTTTGTGATAGAACGGCCCCAATTCCAACATTACTCGCATCGGTATCCAAAATAAAAGTTTGTCCAGGAATCGGATATGTTAAAATTGGAGATGTGCATAGTGCTCTCTTTAACTGTTGAAATGCTTCTTCACAGTCTGTTGACCAACTAAATACCACTTTGTCCTCCGTGAGCTTATGTAGAGGCTTTGCAAGATTAGCGAAATTTCTTACAAATCTTCTGTAATAGGTACAAAGGCCCAGAAAGCTTCTTAACTGGTGTTTGTCAGTGGGTCGTGGCCATTTTTCGATCGCCTCTACTTTATCTGGATCAGTCTTGACACCTTTTTCTGATATTACATGGCCAAGGTATCGAACTTCTTTTTGAAATAAGCAACATTTTTTAGGACTTAGCTTCAGGTTGGCCTCTCGCAGTTTAACAAATACCTTTTGAATATTCTTCAAATGATCTTCAAATGTTTTCCCCAGTATGATAACGTCATCCAGATAAACTAAACATGATTCCCAAGTCATTCCACGTAAAACTGTGTCCATAAGTCTCTCAAAGGTAGCTGGAGCATTGCAGAGTCCAAAGGGCATTACTGTAAACTGCCAAAGTCCTGTTCCAGTCGAGAATGCGGTCTTTTCCTTATCTTCTGGGTGCATCTTTACCTGCCAGTATCCACTCTTTAGATCGAGTGTTGAGAACCATTGTGAACCTGATAGCGTGTCCAGGGTGTCGTCAATTCTTGGTAGGGGATAACTGTCTTTCTTGGTAATATCATTCAGTCGCCGATAGTCTACACAAAATCTAGTGGATCCATCCTTTTTCTTCACTAGCACAACTGGAGATGTCCAAGGACTCTGAGAAGGCTCTATCACTCCTTGTGTCCTCATTTCTTGAAGCATTGAGGAAACTTGTCCTTGTTTAGCTATCGGAATTCTTCGAGGTGCTTGTTTAATCGGAGTATTGTCTCCAGTGTTAATTCGATGCTGCACCAAATCAGTTCTTCCCAGGTCTTTATCGTGCAAGGAAAACACATCTTGATTTTCTTCAAGAAGACGTCGCAATTTACTACACTGGTCCATGGTTAAATTGGCAGAAGATTCTTCAAATAGGTTTTGTAAACATACAGGAAAAGGTCTGTTTAAATAACGACTTCTATCAGCATTTTTCATGACTGCCACTACTTCAGAGCATACGCCAATGTTCTCTCCTTGTTTCAGGTGTTGATCATATCCTTTTAAATTTACCATTCGAACCAAAATAGTAGATTTCTTCTGCGTAGTTAACGTCTTGGCTGGAAAAATTCCTTGACCATATAGTTTGCATTTTTCCATGGGCTCAATCAAAACAGTTTCTCCCTCTTTTCCTCCAGTTGTAGCATAAACCACCACCTCTGAATTTCCTGGTATAGTAACATCCTTGAATAACTTAACGACTCTGGTATTTACTTTATCTTCATATAGGTGGTGCATAAAAATCTCTTCATTTCTCGTCGTCAATATCCGGTTATATACATCCATTTTAAACTGCTGAGCATTCATAACATCTAATCCTAATATGACATCATCCATGATTTCTGCCACTAGTACTGGCTGTTGGAATGTTGTTAAGCCAATGGTGACTGTAGCTTCGTGCAATCCAAGAATCGGGATCCTTTTTCCATTTGCAGACTCCAGAATTAAATTGGGTGGTGCTGAGAGCCTACAGTGTGCTACGATGTTCGGCTTCACGATAGTATGACTTGATCCTGTATCCACTACCATCTCACATTCACGGCCGCATATTTTTCCCGGTACTACCAAGCTCTCTCCAGGATATGGCAGCCGGTTTAGTTTTATACGTGGGGCTTGGTAGCACCCAGCCAGCTTGAAGTTGAAGTTTTCCTGGTTCCTTGGATCTCTTAAAGGCTTGGGGCATTGACGTTTAAGGTGCCCCTCCTCATTGCAATTCCAGCATTGCAATGATCTTTTAGGTTTCCTCGCTAATAATGATTCAAGCTTCTTTAGGCGGTCTTCGAGATCACTTTCCGAAGTTCTGATTTGTCTTATTCGTGTCTGCCTTCTAGTTGCTTGAAAAGCTGCCTCATACTCTAGTCCATGGGCCAAAGCTTCTGATATACTTTTATGATGAGCCATCCTTAGAGCGTGGTTAGTATCTGGATCTCGAACTCCATCAATAAAACAATTTATAGAAATTTGTTCTCGGAACTCTGTTGGGGCTGAAGGGTAAGCCAGATTTACTAATCGAGCAACATCGGCATCAAACTGTTGGAGTCCTTCCTCGGGTTGTTGTCTTCTAGATTTCAATTGAGCCTGGTACACTTGTTGTAGATGGGCTTCACCGTATCTCATCTCTAAGGTACGCACCAGTACGTCGAAATTGAGCTGATCCTCAGATGGCACCATTCTTAATATTTCTGTAGCTTCTCCTCTAAGGCTTAGCTTAAGATTGATTGCCTTTTCTTCGTTATCCCAGCGATTTCCCCTAGCAGCGGCCTCAAATTGATTCAAATAGGTACTCCAAGCTTCTTTGCCGTCGAATTTTGGTGGCTTTACTTTCATCATTGTTTGCATTCCAGGATCGGGATGAAGAGGAGTTCGTTTTACTTTCATCTCTAGTTCTTGGATCTTTTTTTGTACTTGCCCCAATTCTTCTTCTACTGTTGCTTCAAAGTTAGTCATTAATTGTTTCTGATTCTTCTCCAGATCTTCTTTAAGTTGTAAAACTCGTTCCTCTTGTTTTCTGTCTCGTTCCTCCTGCTCCTTTTCAAGATTATTTTTTAAATTAAGTAAGTCATCTTTCATGGTTCGAATCAGGTCTTCATTTTCTTTCTTTAGGTCATCTTTCATGGTCCTTATCAGGTCTTCATTTTCCTTCTTCAGGTCAGATTTAATTGTCTTTAGTAAATCTTCCTGTTTCTTGTCTCGCTCTTCTTGTTTGCGGTCTCGTTCTTCTTGTTCTACTTTCTGTTTACGGTCTCGTTCTTCTTGTTCTTTCTTCTGTTTACGGTCTCGTTCTTCTTGTTTGCGGTCTCGTTCTTCTTGTTCTTCCTTCTGTTTACGGTCTCGTTCTTCTTGTTCTACTTTTTGCTCGTCAAACTTCCTTAATAGCAGCTCCATCAATTTCTCGGTCTCCATCTTGGCCTGACTTCTTGTTAAAGGCATCCACTAAAATGAGCTTCCAAATATCCTTTACTTCTGACACCAATTGTAACGAAATTCGGGAACACACTTTTATTGTCAACGTCAAAAACACTAACCTAACTCGCTTTGACTGTCGTTTAATTGTTTCCAAGGTAAAAACTGACTAAACAATTAAAACTGAATGATTTGTCACGAAGCGCGTCCTTTTTAAAACCCGATGGAACAGTTTCGAAATATTTAGAATTATCTTCATTGTTTTTGCCCAAAGAGACCAATAATTTTAGCAGAATACTGACAGTCAAAGCAAGCAAGTATACAAATTCTAGAAAATTAGAACTACAGGGATTTACAATAATATAACCTAAATAACCTAAATTGGGGCCAAAATGGGGCTCTCAAACAAGATGAACTACCTAAAAACTAAACACTATAGATGAAAATAATAAACCAAACGTAAGTAGAACCCTAAAGAAACCCTACGAATCAACTTTAACTACACAATACTAATAAAATTGTACAAAAACTAGCAGAATAATTAACGTATTTACATTTTCATAATAATATTATCTGTCATAAGTTATATTATCTGTCAATGTGGAAGATTTTGTTTAATTTTTCGGAACAGGATATGTTAATAATTTGATATTTGACACTATAAACGTCAACGTTCTAAAAGTAAACAAGACAATGTGGTTAACAAAAAGTCTTATTTTTATATTGTTATATTTTTATTTACTTAATAGAGGAACAAAATTAAAATATTTTAGATCAATAGAAAAGTCGTTAGCCCATGATAATACCATAGTATATTTCTAATATTTTACTTAATAGAGGAACAAAATTAAAATATTTTAGATCAATAGAAAAGTCGTTAGCCCATGATAATACCATAGTATATTTCTAATATTATTGTGTTCATAAGTAAATAGAAGCATAACAAATTTGTATATGGTCGAATACAACGTAAATTATCGTTTTTTTTTTTTAAAAGTGGTTTATTCAAGGATTTTTTTCTTTTAATATAATCGATTTAAGGTAAGCTTGCTAAGCAATCAAAAAAAATCTGATAATCGTTGGGTAGGTGAATTGCTTAATGACCACACAGTAATTTTAAAAACCATTTATATTATAAATATGGATAGGTAAAAAAGACAATTTAAACATTCATTTTATATTCCGTTTTTGCATCATAAGAGTAGTTGAAGTTCCTTTGGAATTTCTTAATGTGTCCTTTGTGCTAATTTTGAGGAATATTAGAACAGTTTTTAGTTAGACGTTTATATTCTTTCATTTCTAGATTCTGAAGCACCCAACACTTATTAAACTGATTAGATCTAAAAGTGCTGTGCTCCATTGACAAACCAAGCAAGTAAGCAATGTTTTTGGAAAAATTTTACTCATTGCATCCTATAGTATTTGTCTTCCATAGTTCCAATCTACAAAAGCAAAGGTAAGTTTTATCCAAATTATATATTATCAATATTATAACTTTTACACAGTTTTAAAATCCATTATCCTAAATATATGATTATAGATGTAAAAGATGTGCATGCTATAGATCTGATTCGATTCTTCTTTTCTTTCGAGTTTTCATATATAGGTTATATAGGTTACTACTTAGAGCTTTAAAGGATCTAAATTAACGGTATTTTATAACATGCATACTCGAAGGTGTAAATTAATTTTTAATTACATAAAATGTAAAAAAATTTATTGTATGAAACAAAACTAGAAACATTTTTACATATAATTTTTTTTTAGTCTAGTGGTGTTTTTAAAAGTATTTATGGTAACTTTAAAAGTTATTCCTAAAGCAACAATTAAAACTAATTGTTGTCAATCTACTTGCAGTTAATTACAATAATTACAATAATTTATTGTGAGTCTAATCTTATAATATAAAGTATTCTTCATGACAATTATGCTAATTTATGTAATATAAGTTAATTTTTAAATTATTCCTGGGTAATTATTGACATTTTTAAAAAGTGCCTTTATTACTCATATGTGTGTGTCTACTAATATTAATAATCTTATTGTGTTTCTTACTGTTAAAAAACTATTAATTTTAGGAAATACTAAGTAGTAAACTATAAAATCGCAAATATCAACACACTGCATTTAAATTACTATTTTAATAACTAAAATAAAATTATGACACCATTATTGAGGTTTTGTTCGTTTTTACAAGATGGAAATCAATTCAACTTTGAGGAAAACACAAATGAATTCCTCCTCTTCTTACTAATTATGTAATTGTAGGTTAAATATAAAAAGTACAGCAATATTCAGAATGAAGCTGGAGAATCGTTTTAAATATTGTCAACCTTGCAAAAAGCTAAACATATTCGAAAATTCTTGACAAAAAAAACTTTTACAATCTTTTACATCTTATTGAAAGATACTTAATTTTTTAATATTAATTATAAAGCCTAGATACTTTATTTCATTCATTCAGTTTATCGTATTGTTCTATATATTGTAAGTTCTATATATATCAATTCTTAATAAAACCTAAAATCATAAATCAGAGAAAGTCTTTGAATTCTTATAGAACATCAGGTCAATATAGATTTAAAATTAATTAATTACAAAAATAAAGCTAGGATTATGATTAAAGTATGTTCAATGGATTTTTAGATGCCAAAAATGAGTAAGAAGTCTGCTAAAACAACAAGACTCCAGAATAAAGAAAAATATATGTCCAGCAAGATGGTAAAGAAAGACAGTGGTGACAAAAAGGAAAATTTAGAAATTCCTGGTAAGCCTATAAATTTGCAACAAAAGTTGCCCAAAGATATGGTTCCAGAGGATAGTACCAGCAAGGTAAAATTTAATGAAATTGTAACACAGTTTAATAAGCGAAAATCATTGTCGGTTATTGATGACAATGATGCATTGTCATCAAAAATTGTCACTCAAAAAAAACAAAAAGTTAATGATTCCTTTAAAAAAATATCACCTATAGATAAAATTGAAAAGAAGCCAGAACCTACTAGAACCAATCACCCAACCAAGTTTGAACTAGCATTAAGAGAAGGCCCCACCATTGTTTGCAGTTGTTGTTTGCGATTATGGTTTCCCACTTCATGTAGAAAAATAGATCTACAAATGCTAGAAAACAAATTTGGAAACCAATTCACTACACAAATTTGCAATGATGGGGTTTTCTTCTGCAACTCTTGCTCTCAAAATATTTATAAAGGACAATTGCCAAAGTTCTGGTCCGGCAATCATAATATTGTTCACCCTATACCAGTTGAGCTAAAAGATCTGACTATCCTTGAAGAAAGGATGGTGTCGGCCAGGTTACCTTTCATGCAAATCCGACAGGTAGGATATGCACGACAGTGTTACATAACTGGCCAAATAGTCAATGTCCCTATAAATATAGATACTTCGACCAAATTATTGCCTAGAAATGTAGAGGAGACACAAACTATTCAGGTTAAGCTCAAGAGAAAAATGAATTATAAAAATGATTATCTCCTGGAAACCATACGGCCCGCAGTTGTTCTAAAAGCGGCAAAATTTTTGTGTCAACAACCTCTTTACATACAAGAAGGCATAAAGCAATCAGATGATTGGGAAAAAAATATTAATGGCTACTTAAGATCTCAAGTAGAATCCTCTGCACAGATCTTAAACGAAGGCTCAAAAGTGGTGGAACTGGATTCTAAAACAGTGTGTAGTGAAAATTTTGAAGAATTGTTCGATAATGCGTTTTTCGAAACAATGGAAGTGCCCCTAGAATCTAAGAATGACGATAAAAATATTCAAAAAGAATCTTCAATTGAAAAAAACAATATATACAATTTAGAGGAATTCTTAGATGAAGAAGAAGAGCCTTTAAATCCTGGGGGCCAAGAAACTTTGCTTGACAAATGTAACCTAGAAAATATCTGTTTTGCCCCAGGAGAAGGTAAAACGCCAATACATTTGATGCTTGACCAGTTTAGCGATGAACTCTCATTTCCTACACTTTTCTGTGGACATGCTAAGCAATTTCTTACAAAATTCTCCTATTCTGACCAGACGAAAATACAACTTCAGCACAAAGACAGGCGATTTGCAAGGACAGACTATCTGTTGTATACATTTAAAAAACGTCAACTAATCCAATTATCCAATGCAATTGCAACATGTCTCAGAAAAAAGAGGAATGAGGATGGAAAATATACAGCTGGACAAGTGAGACAAGCAAATTTTCTAGACCAGTTGATTCGAAGTGACATGGGATTCCATTTTCTTAGTAGAATTGCAGGTTCACCTGCTTATTGGAAGCACGAAAAGACAAAATTACTGTGTATGATTCGCCAATTTGGAATCCCCACACTGTTTTTTACCGTATCAGCAGCCGAAACAGCATGGCCCGAATTAATCAAGGTATTAGCACAAGTTGTTGATCAAAAAGATGTTACTTTAGAAGAGGCCGCGAGTATGCCCTACTTAGAAAAAACTCGCTTAATTAGAACAGATCCGATAACTTGTGCCAGATACTTTGATTATCGGTTCAAACTGCTATTTAAATATATGAAGAGTCAAAATGGACCCTTTAAACAAAATCCCATAGAGCATCATTATTACCGCATAGAATTTCAACATCGTGGGTCTCCTCATGTTCACGGGTTATTGTGGTTATCAAATGCTCCAAAATTCCAAGAAACACCAGAAAGTTTCAAAGAGTGTGCCGAATTCGCGAACAGGTATATTACCTGTAATAGTGATTTAGAAAGTGTCCGTGATATAATTCAGTTTAATACGCATCATCATTCTAAATCGTGTCAAAAAGAAGTGCGGGGATACAAAGTTTGCAGGTATGGTATCCCATACCTTCCAATGGATAAATCGGCAATTCTAACGCCAATAAAAATTGACAAAACCAAGGAAGCGGATTTACGTAAGGCCATGTCTGAAAAGTTTTTAATGATAATGCGTAGGCTTAAGGATAAACCAGATTTATCATTTGAAAACTTTTTGGCTGACCTTGGTATGTCTAAGGATGAGTATCTTAATGTTATACAGCACAACATTTTTAAAACCACTTTATTTTTAGAAAGGCTGCCAAAAGATGGTTTTATTAACAACTTTAATGCTGAAATGTTCTCCATGATGAAGAGCAACATGGACATTCAATTAGTTTTTGAGCCATATGGTTGTTGCACCTACATAGTCAACTATATCAATAAGTCCCAAAGAGGTGTGTCTGATATTTTAATGAAGACTATGGAAGAAATTAAAAAAGGTAATTTAGATGTTAAGGGCAAACTTAAATCTCTTGCAGCAGCTTTCTTAAATGCGAGCGAAGTAAGTGCCCAGGAAGCCGCCTACAGCGTGTTACAACTACCGATGCATGACACCTGTACCTCCTATGTATACATCCATACAAATCCAATCAGGGAAAGGACAAAAATGTTGAAACCATTAACAGAACTTAAAGCCATGGACAATGATGATCCCAATATTTATTGTGATGGTCTTATAGAACACTATGAACAGCGGCCTGATGAGATGGAAAACATATGTTTGGCTGAGTTTGCGGCCTATTATGATTTCTTTAAGAAACAAGCAGAAACAAAGGCTAATGGTTTACCCTTAAAAGATGGAAGTGGCGTTTTAGTTAAAAGGGGTCATGCTAAAATTTTAGCCTACCGTAGTTATGGACTTCAGCAAGACCCTCTTAACTATTATAGGGAACAAATAATGCTATACATCCCATGGCGAAATGAAGTGGATGAAGTTGAAAATGAGAACATTGATCAACAGACCATATACAAAGATCGATACCAAGAGATTGTTGCAAATCGACAAAAGTTCAATGTCTTAGATGAACAGGTAATCGATGAAGCCCTGAAACTTGCCGAAGACCGATCAAATCAATTAGACGATGGTGGATTCGGTGGAGAAATCGATGATGAGTTTATGCCTTATGGACTAGACAACCCCATTTATGATCCATTCAATCACATCATCGATAAGAAAGACGACGAAGCGCCAGTAAAACATATCGCTTTTCCAACGCCTCATCAGATAAGCGATTCAGAGTATGAAGCCCTCATAAGCAAACTGAATCACAAGCAGTATCAGTTCCTTAATGTCGTGCAAGACAGTCTAATTGAAGGGGAAACTTTCTACTGCACACTTAGTGGTCCAGCAGGTACAGGCAAAAGTCACCTGATTACGGCAATAACCCAGTCGTTATTGCGCCATTTCAACTCAATACCGGGAAATAATCCTGAAAGTTTAAAAGTGTTACTTTGTGCGCCTACAGGTAAAGCGGCATTTAATATCGGGGGTATAACCTTACATGCGGCATTATCGTTACCCGTTAGTCAGTATGGTGAAGAACTAATTCCGTTACACCATGACACCGTTAATACTATATATTGTAATTTGTATGACTTAAAATTAATTATCATAGATGAATATTCCATGGTTGGCGCCAGATTGTTTGACCATATTAACAGTAGATTGCAGCAAATCTTTAAATCTGACGCCATCTTTGGAAATATTTCAATAATTTTATGCGGCGATAATCGTCAATTACCCCCAGTAAGGGATATGTATATTTTTTGCCCAGTAAAAACAAATCCGTATAAAGAATTATGCGGAACGTATCTGTGGGATCATTTTAAATATTTTGAACTTTCAGAAATAATGAGACAGAGTGAAGATAAGTCTTTTGCAGTTGCCCTCAATAATATGGCGTTTGGTAAAATGACCGACGAAGATGTGCAATTGATCAAGTCCAGGGAAGTCGACAGTATTGACCAAATTCCTGAAGACACTATGCATTTATTTTGCACCAATGCAGAAGTAGATGCATTCAATGAAATGAAACTGTCTACATTTAAAACCGAGCGAGCCGTAAGTCAAGCCAGAGACGTTATCAAAGGGAGTTGCTCAGAACGACTAAAAAATTTATTTCTGGAACACGCAAAAAGCTTAAAAAAGGGGGAGAGTTTTGGCCTAATGTTAAATTTAATATTGCAGGTAGATGCCAAATATATGATTTCAATGAATGTGGACACCAGTGATGGAATAGTGAATGGTGCAACAGGCATCCTACGTCAAATAGACTATGACCGAAGTAAAATTCCATTCAGAGTGTGGATGGAGTTCTTCGATTCCAAGTCAGGCCAGGAATGCCGCAAGAGAAACGAATCCCTTAGGAAGTCTATGGGTGTGTTATACACTTGGACGCCCATAGAAAGAGCTGCCAGAGCTGTTAAAATTCAAAAAGGCAGCAATGTTCACGTTGAGCGTCTTCAGTTTCCTCTTGTAATCAGTGAAGGAATTACAATCCACAAGAGTCAAGGTGCCACCTACAAACAGGTGGCTGTTCACATTGGAAATCGCATGACGAGAACCAGTACCTATGTTGCTTGTAGTCGGGCCACAAAGCTAAGTGGCCTCTACATCATTGGTAAGTTTAAGGCCCCTAAACCGGCAACCGAAAAGGATGCTGCTTATAAAGAACTGGTAAATATGCAAGAAAACAAACTTATAACATCCAGGTATGACACTCAGTATCTTAATGATTCTAATGTCAAACACATTATTGCTTATCAAAATGTGCAAAGTCTACCAAAAAATTTTAATTTTATAAAAAATAATCCCATTTTTAAAGACGCACATTTCCTAATTTTTGTTGAAACCTGGTTACTTAAAAAGAAACAAAATTTAAAAATAAATGATTTTGAAGTGTTTGCCAACCTGAATAACGATCAAACTGTAAGTAAACCCTTTGGCATAATTTGTTTCAAGAAAAAAAATGTATCAGCAAAAATAAAGTCAGTGAAAAAATACACCAAAGATTTCTGTGGTATAGTGTTTCAAGCAATCACATTTTACTTGAATGAAATTTATGTCATAGCAGTTTATATTCCTCCAAAATTGAGCATTGCACATGCTAAATTTTGTTTGGAGGAGATTATTGATCAACAAAGTGATATCCTAATCATCGGTGATTTTAATCAAGATATTATCAATCAAAATGAAAATGGTTTGAAAAATTGTTTAATATCTAAAGGTTTAAGTTGCAAATTGAGTATTGGCGAATCAACTACAAAATCAAAAACTCAAATTGATTGGCTTTTTAGTAATTTTAATAATTTGAGTTACAATATTTACAATACTGTGTATAGTCACCATAAATCACTAGTGGTTAGTATTTATGATAAAGGTTTTATTCCCAAGCAGGTAAAAAACGTTGATAAAAATAAACAATCTACAAAAGGCTCTACTGAACTAAAATTTAATACCAAGCAAATGCAAATTTTACCAACACAAAATTCATTGGGTATCTCTACTTACCAAAGTGTAGAAGATAATAATGACAATATGGTAGTAGATATTAGTTCAGATGACGAAAACAACCCCAACTTATTTACTAAACCGCCTGCTTTATTAAATACCGATATGGTATCATGTTATGCAAATAGCATCGTACAGTCATTTTTATGTTTACCTGAATTTCGCTTATCCATTTCAAAGCGAAATACAGCGCTAAACAGTATTCTAAATGATATTATGCTGACCAAAATTAATTCCACATTAAAAGTTCGACAATTGGTGTCTGGTCGAAATGGTGAAAATTTTGCTGTAAATCAACAAATGGACGCTCAATCATTTTGTCAATCTTTAATCAGAAGATTAGATGCAGATGATTTTAGCATTTTCATAAAAGCTAATGGTCATGAACTTTTAAATTGTCAAAACTGTAATATTAATATGAATGAAAATGAACAAATAATATACACTCATTTTCTTTATTTTCCTGAAAACTGTGGCAATTTAATTGATTTTAATTCAATGTTAATGCTAAAAGACTCTGATAGATTATGCCCATACTGTAACAATAATCTAAAAACACGTTCAGTGGTTATATGCCATAAATATTTGGTAGTATGTCTTCAGAGAATTGGCCCTCAAGGGAATAAGATAAATACCAAATTTTACAATTTTGCCTCTGAAAGTGTTATTTTGGATGATCAAATATTCCGAGTAAAAAGTGTTGTTAAGCATCATGGAAACACCATTGGATCTGGTCATTATACATCTATAGTTAATTATAACGATCAATGGTGGAAATGTGATGATAATCGCATAACTAGAATGTCTGGGTTTGATAACACTTTAGAAGATGTATACTTATTGCTCTTAGAAAAATGTTAAATTTTGTTAAAATACTAGGACAAACATATTTAACATAAACAAAATTACAAATGAGCAAAGCAGTATTCAAATAGTATGAGCAGTGAGTTTTGCATTGCAAGCAAATAAAACATCAGTTTACTCACACTTCTAGCTCAACATGCATCCAGGGGTTATCCGGCCCGACTGTAACCAAAACTCTTGACGCACTTCGATTCAGATACTAGGTTATGATCTCCCGCCCCCCAAAAGATTTCACTATGTGATGTCTTTATATATTAGAGCCATCTTATGCGATAAGTGATTAAACCTAGCTTAATGGCCAATTTGTTAAATGCATGTAATTACTTATTGCAATGGGTGGCGGATTTTTCATTCGGCGAGGCAACTCTTGCTATCGTCTTGAGGTATCAAAAGTCGGAGTATAATGATTAGCGTGTGGTAAATAGTAGATAATTGTAGAAGTGCCTAGTGCTAATGGCATGGCTTACTATTAATCATTCGCTTTCACAATGAAAATCCCTTTTCTAGTTTTATATATATTTTAAATATATATTTAATTATAAAAGTCTCTCTGGGAGAGTAAACTATACAATTTCATATTTATTTGTAAAACATATAATTTTGCTATGTGATTACTAAGCACAATTAATTCTTTAATTTATATTTTATGGTTTATTTTCAATGTGATATGGAAATGTATGGTTTATCTGTAAAATAGCAAATTAACAGACTATGTCTGTTTTGTTTAAATATGCTATATTAATTTAAAACAGCATAACCTCGTAAAATCAGTTTTCGTTATAAATGTTCATGATATAAATATGAGATATTATTATGTTAATTTATTAAGAATTTTTTAGAGAAAGTTGATGTAATTAATTCGCGATTTACAAAAAACTGATTTTCGCTCTGACAAGTGCCTCTCAAGTCCTGGATGATTCTTAAACAAATAAAATTCTTTTTTTAGCAACATTATCTTCTGATTGTGACAAATGTTTTGTCATTGTAATTTAATATTTTAATATTTATTTTTTTTTTAACCATACATTCTTTATTATATTGTATTTAGGAAATTAAGATTGATGACGATATTACTACTTTGGTACCGCTCTTTCCAGAAACGGACTTCCAATCTGTGGAGAATATAGGTATAACATTGCTTTCATATCATTTTTTATAAATAAATTATATAATTATGCCTTTTGTTACAGAAAAAATAACCTAACGACAAAAGTATATGCCCTATGCCCGCCTCCTCAATCCAACCCAACCCAACTCAGCCCAACCCAACCCAACCCAACCCAACCTGTGGAGAATATAGGTATAACATTGCTTTCATATCATTTTTTTTAAATAAATTATCTAATTATACCTTTTGTTACAGAAAAAAGAACCTAACGAGAAAAGTATATGTTCTATGCCCGCCTCCTCGACACCCTGCATGGGAGAGCAGAAGAACTTATTAACAATACTAGTGTTTTCTGAAGAGAAAAATAAAATGTAATAATAAATGTTTAATTCTACATATTTTTATAGTTACGTTTATCATTGTTACCGTGATAATCATCCTCTAATTCCTTTTAGTTTTTTAATTAGTCAGATTTTATAGTGTGACCATAATAAATTATGATTTATATGCTAAATTTTGTGTTAATTTCTTAAAAGAGGCATAATATCTTTGGACAATCATGTGTCAATAATTTATATATTACATAACATAATAACTAAACAAGTAGAGTTCTATGAAATTCTTGGTTAAAATATATAAACTGTTTAATAAATTACCAACACATTTCTTACTAGTAATAATTAAAATTATATGTAAAAATTCTCCACTTGCTTATAACAAGGAAAATTTAATTTTATTGAATTTTCGATATTTGTTAATGTGAAATTGACAGCTTTAATCATCATTTGAAGTATATTCTCCTTTTTTATTATTTTAACAGTAAATCCAAGATTTTTATTTTCTGCCAACACATGGGCTGATATTAGAGATATATGTTGCCTGAATTTTCAGGTTTAAGGTGGCCCTAGACTGGAATATTTGAGAGCGATGAATGTATGACTATAGGATGTATGTAAAGTCCAGTGCAACGATATATTAGGATGGTCACCCGTCAAAACACCAGCATTCCACCTGCCAAACAATGTCATCAACCTTCTATTTACATTGTTTGAGAAGTAAAATGCTGGTGTTTTGACGGGTGACCATTCTAATATATCGTTGCACTGGACTTTATATAGGAGCGTTTTTGTTGGAGTAACATAAATGTGCATTGCAGTAACATATATTTCTATTTTTAGTTTGATTTAATGAGCGACATACAAGTATAACACAAATATACCCCAGTCAATGGCCATCTGTTAGCATATTATGAAATTAAAAAAAACCCTTTTACACTTTTCTCATAAGATCACATTCACACATTAGTATTATCATCACATTTTAGTATTATACAGGCAATCCAGTACACAGAATATCCAGTCTATTCATATGTTTTATAGTTTTTTAATAAGACAACAATACTTATATAAAATGTTTTTATTATTTTTATAAAAAAATATAATTCAAAAAAAATTAAAAAAATTAATTGTTTCTCCTGCCCCGACCACGGTAATGGCCCCTGTAACTCGTATGCTTCAGTATTGCACCGGCCACCGCGTCCGTTACGGCCGACAATAACGTTTCTGAAAGAAAAAAAATATATAACAAACTTAAATACAATATAAAAACGTTATATATTACTCTGTTGGTGGAGATTGACGCGCTCTCTACGCCTCTCGACCCTGCCATTCCTTGATCTCCATTTCCTCCCTCTATTATTATAATTTTCTTCTGTAACGAAATAAAGAATTTTAATGTTTTCCGCGGGAATTAGAAAGAAAATAAAATTGGCAATATCTCAGTGAATTTTATACTTACTATTAATACTGCGTTGCGAGGATGAGTCGGTGGGTTGGGAGGATTCGGTGGGTTGGGCCGGTTGGGTTGGGTTGGGAGGATTTGGTTCAGTTGGATTGGGCTGGGCTGGGATGGGTTGCCTCGCGTTGGGTTGAGGTTCCGACTATTCGATAAAATATAACGAACAACTAATTCAAAATATAATCTAAATAAATTCTTACCGGTACAGACTCGATAATAGCCTGTAGGCTTTCGGCCATGGCGTCAAGATCCATCGCTTGGTACGAAATGAGCCAAAATAAAATTCAAACAATGGTTGTTAGGAACGCTGTTTGTATCGTTCAACTATAGTTACTGTTTGTATTGTATTATTTCTAAGAGACTATTAATTCAAATAATCATTTTGACGTGAAAAAATGCCGTTTTTTTGAAATGTCAGTGTGTTTATACCGGGGTGAATCAAAATGAAATTTGTCCTATTATTTTATTAAAAATATTCGAATATATATGCGGGTCAGTCGTAATGATCTATTTAATTTAAAAGATGGATTTAGATATTAGGTGAGTTTTATACTATTGAGTTGATTAAAAATAAATGTTAATAATTCTTAAACATTGGTTTTGGGATATAAATAAAAAATTTTCGAAATTATTAATTTTTAAGGTTAGCCAAGTATTATAACTTTTTTGTTTTTTGTGCGATTTGGTTGAAATTTGGTACCTAGAGTTTATTTCGGATAAGATTAATAAATTTTAACAGATATTTGACATGACTATGTTTTAAGGTCACGTGACTATCAAAACTTTCTTCCTATTTGTCCGATTTGATTGAAATTTGGTATTTGGGGTTTATTTAGGATGCAATTATTAATTTTTGACAGATATTTGACATTTGACATCCGGGTTACGTGACTATTGAAACTTTTTTGCTATGAGTCCGATTGGGTTCAAATTTGGTATTTATGCTTTATTTAGGATACAATTAATAAATTTTAACAGATAATTGACAAATTATATTTTAAAGTCACGTGACTTTCATAATTCTTTTGCTATTGATCCAATTGGGTTGAAATTTTGTATTTGGTATTTATTTAGGATACAATTAATAAATTTTGCCAGAAATTTGACATATTGAATTTTACAGTCACGTGACTTCCATAACTTTTTTGCTATTGATCCGATTGGGTTCAAATTTGGAATTTAGAGTTTATTTAGGATGCAATTGTTGATTTCTTACAAAATTTTAAAATATTAAGTTCTAGGGTCACGTGACTATCAAAATTTTCTATTTGATTGAAATTTGCTATTAGATTATATGTATATATTTGTAGATAATATTTTGTATTACCCTATTCCTTTTATCTTAATTAGTTAAATTATTTCTTAAATTCATTCCCTAGAACTTTTGTTTAAGACAAAAAGTGTTGTCAGAGTTATAGTTTATTTAGAAAAAAATAAAAACCATTTTTTCACAATTTTTCATGGCTATACATACCCCTTTCGATTTTGGAGCAAAAAAAATTTTTTTTTTGGGTTTTTTTACTGGAAATTGCCAACTTAGGGCTTACATTATAATTTGTCAGTTATCATTTTAAGAAAAAAAATGCTACCGTGGGAAAAAACGAGTCCCTATACATAGACTCTTATGGGACCTAATTTTTCCCTTTATATTATGGCACTCGTATAAATCGTGGAAAATTTTGTCATAAAGCTTTTTTATTAGTTTTTGAATGATTTTTAACCAGAAAAAAGAAATTTTTCATTCGGAGCATATTTTCAAAAAATTCTCATTTTGAGCCCGGATTTTGCTTCAAAATCGAAAAATGCAAAGAAATAGGTTTTCCGTTTATTTTAGAGTCAAATCGATAATAACCTTTTTTAAAGGTACTTAAAAGTAGTACATGATAGAAGGATAAAAAACTTTAATTTTTCCATAGGACCCTTAATAATTCGATATTTATGTTTCATGGTTTTCCTTTATTTTCTCCGATTTTATGATAGCTAGAACCGATTCGTTTTAACGCACGGATACCTCGTAATATTCCCTAGAACTTTTGTTAAAGACAAAAAGTTGTCAAAGTTATAGTTTATTAAGAAAAAAATAAAAACCGTTTTTTCGAAATTGGAGCAAAAAAAATTTTTTTTTTCTTCGGTTTTTTTTACTGGAAATTGCCAACTTAGGGCTTACATTATAATTTGTCGGTTATCATTTTAAGAAAAAAAAAATGATACCGTGGGAAAAAACCAGTTTTCTTTTGTTTTTCCCACATTTTTACTAATATCTCGGCTTCTATAGCTTCGATTCAATTCGTTGATGGTTTCTTTTATTTCTTATTCTCCTCCTGTCAATTCTTTTGATATTTTATTACTATTACATTTTAAAATAAAAAGAAAAATTAAAACAAATCGACGTAAAATCCTGTTTGTTCTATTTCAATAAATAGACTCTTATGGGAACTTCTCTCTGAATTTGGTATTTATGATTTAATTAGGATACAACTAATAAATTATGACAGATACTTAACTGACATTTGAGTTTTAGCCTAGGTCACGTGACTACCGTAACTTTTTTGCTATTGGTCCGATTATGTTGTAATTTGGTATTCAGGCTTTATTTAGGATACAATTAACATATTTTAACAGATATTTGAAATATAAGAGAGTATTTTGACACACAACGCGACTATATAATAAATTATGGTTCTTTGAAGCATGATACCCCAACAACTGGTCCTCTCTTTCCTCGGCAGGTAAACGTTAGCCTCCCTGACTCACCTAAGTACACCTGATAATTTTTGTGTTTTTTTTAAGAATTCCTTTATAGCCATTCACAGACAAGACTTAAAGGTTCCAAACTGGTCCCCACGGACCAAAAGTATAGGAGCGAAGCGACTATACTTGTTATATAGGAGCGTCTGCGACTATATTAAGCACGCCACCTCGGGTCCGAAAAATCGTGTTTTTTTGGAAATAAAAATTCATATCTTTGGCTGTATGGCTAGCGAAACGATGAAATTTGGCATAGAGTCTCTCAATACATTGGGAATGATGGATCCGTAAACGAATTTTTTTTTCGGTACCACCAAACGGAGCTGTACTGTCTCAAAGTCAAAAATTTGTAAAAAAACGGGTCAAAATTCATTTTTGCACGAGATCTCAATTTTAACGCTGTCAAAAAAATTGAAATTTTTAGGCATAAAAGACTTTATAGTAATTCATGTCTGTATACTTTTTGGGCCCGATCGGTATACAGGGTGAGTTGTTATAAGCGAACAAAAGTGACTAAAAAAAAAATTCAAACTTCTCCAGAGGCTAAAAAAAAATTTTTATAAAAAAAGTGTTTCGGCGAAAAGACTTCATTTTATAAGAGATTTGACATACTTGGAGCTTTTTTTTGTAAAAAATTTATTTTACGAGTTCTGGCATTTTCAGTTTTTTGAGATTTCCCGCCAAACGATACTTATTTTCGAAAATTTTTTTTTTTCAAAAAATAACTTCATCCTTTACCTTTCATATGCCATATAACCGAAATTTTTGGGAACCATACAGGGCGAGCAATAATGAACTTTACCCATGAAGGTCCGACTCAAAAATCACATTTTATTTAATAACTTTTTCGTAGTGGCACCTGGACCATTTATATTCTCAGGCATTAAATACTTTAATAACCCCATTATTTGTGTAAACCTACAATCTTCCAACATTAATAGGTTCTGAGCAATTCGAATTTTCGCGTTTAATTCATTTGCCACGTCCCTGTACATGGTGAAAAGATCAAACAACATCTAAAGGATCCGAAATTTTGTTTTACAATACATACTAAAATTTCAGGGTTCCAGCGATAGTACAAGTACCCGAAAAATGCGATTTTATGAAAAAAGTCCATTTTTTTGCGTTTTTGCAGGTAATTGGAGGTGTCAACCTAAACTCTGATGAAATGGCTGGTGGGAACAATACTTTGACGCATGGTGGGTACAAATTTTTTGCTCTTGACAGGTGGCCGGGACTTGGTTGGGTTTTTTGTAAAATTATGAATGAAAATGAACCGGAAACGATCAGGGAAAGGAAGCACCGAATCAGAAAATGAATGGGGCAGATTCGGAAATCTGTGCATATCAATAGGGGAAATTGTGTATTGCGGCCAGGAAAATTCGGCAAACATTTTGACGTCTTCGAAAAATGCCGTTTTTTTGAAATGTCAGTGGTTTTATACCGGGGTGAGACGAAATGAAATTTGCCCTATTATTTTACTAAAATTATTCGAATATATACACGGGTCAGTCGTAATGATCTATTTAATTTAAGTTATTTAATTTAATTTAAGAATTTAGATATTTGGTGAGTTTTTACTATTTAGTTTATTATTAATATATGTTAACAATTCTTAAACATTGCTTTTGGGTTATAAATAAAAATTTTTTGAAATTATTGATTTTTAAGGTTAGTCGAGTATCATAACTTTTTTGGTATTGGTGCGATTTGGTTGAAATTTGGTACCTAGTACCTATTTCGGATAAGATTAATAAATTTTTACAGATATTTGACATGACTATGTTTTAAGGTCACGTGACTACCTTAACTTTCTTCCTATTTATCCGATTTGATTGAAATTTGGTATTTGGGCTTTATTTAGGATGCAATTATTAATTTTTGACAGATATTTGACATTTGACTTCCAGGTCACGTGACTATTGTAACTTTTTTGCTATTGGTCTGATTGGGTTCAAATTTGGTATTTGGGCTTTATTTAGGATGCAATTATTAATTTTTGACAGATATTTGACATTTCACTTCCGGGTCACGTGACTATTGTAACTTTTTTGCTATGGATCCGATTGGGTTCAAATTTGGTATTTGGGATACAATTAATAAATTTTGACAGATAATTGACAAATTATATTTTAAAGTCACGTGACTTTAATAATTCTTTTGCTATTGATCCGATTGTGTTGAAATTTGGAATTTGGGCTTTATTTAAGATGCAAGTAATAAATTATGACAGAAATTTGACATATTGAATTTTAAAGTCACGTGACTTCCATAACTTATTTGCTATTGATCCGATTGGGTTGAAATTTGGTATTTAGAGTTTTATTAGGATGCCATTATTGAATTTTTACAAATTTTTAAAATATTGCGTTTTTAAGTCACGTGACTATCAAAATTTCTTTCGTATTCGCCCGATTTGATTGAAATTTCCTATCAGATTATATGTATATATTTATAAACCATAATTTATGTAACCATAAAGAGCTTGTAATCACGAAAGCAGATAAGGGTAATTGCACCGTAATCCAAAACAAGTATGACTTTGACCAAAGGATAGTTAATGCTCTCAATGATACTGAAACTTATAAAAAATTAAATAAAAATCCTACCATGAACATTCAAAGTAAAACTAACAAAATTATATCACAACTTTTTGATAAAAAAATGATATCGATTGAACAACAAAAATGGTTAAAAATTAATAATGGTGTCGCTCCCAAAATCTATTTTTTACCAAAAATTCATAAATTGGGGACACCACTACGACCCATAGTCTCTTTTACTGGTTCCCCTCTTTACAATTTAACAAAACTTTTGTCCAACATTTTACAACATTTTTTTATAAAAGATGAACGATATGTGAAAAATTCTTTTGATTTCGCTAATTACATTAAAGAGCAAACAGTCCCTGAAGGTTATATTCTTGTATCGTTGGATGTTGTTTCTTTATTTACTAATATACCGGTGGACCTAGTAACTGATATAATCACCCAAAAGTGGCATCTTATCCGGCCTAATACATCGCTAGACCTTGAAACAGTTGTTTTTCTTTTTAATTTTTGTATTGAGAATAATTATTTCCAACATGGTGAAAATTTCTATACCCAAATTTTTGGCCTAGGAATGGGAAACTGCATGTCCCCAATATGCTCAGACATTGTAATGGCACAACTACAAGATCAGTGTATTTCTGAACTATCTTTTAATGTACCTTTTTTCTGTAGGTACGTTGATGACATAATCACGGCAATTCCAAATAAAAAAGAAAACGAAATTCTATCAGTCTTCAATAGTTTCCATCCACGTTTACAATTCACTATCGAACAAGAAATTAACTGTAGTCTTCCATTTTTGGATGTTAAAGTCATAAGATCCACAGATGGTACCATAAAAACAGATTGGTATCAAAAACCAACTTTTTCAGAACGCATTTTAAATTATTTTTCAGAACATCCTATGACACACAAAATAAATGTAATAAAAAACTTAAAACATCGGTGCTTGAGACTTTCTAGTCCAGAATATCATAAAAAAAACCTTCATTATGTTCAGACAATTTTAAAGAAAAACAACTACCCCCTATCAATTATTAAAAAAATAATTAACGACACCGAGAACATTACTCAAAATATTACACGAAACAATGAAAATAATCAATTGGCTTATTTCAAGATTCCTTACATTAACACACTTTCTCATAAAATTAAAAAGACCATACAATCAAAATCTGATGTTATTAAAATCTCAGAAAGAAGTGAAAACTCGGTAAGAAAACATTTTTTTACGAAGCTTAAAACTAAAGACGCCCTTGATTTACATTCTAACATTATTTATAAAATACCTTGCTCTGGGTGTGATGTTTGTTACATTGGTCAGACGGGTAGATATTTGAGGCAGCGCCTATACGAACATGAGTATGATTGTAGGAATTTAGCCCTTAAAAAAAACCCTACTGCTTTAGCTGAGCACAAAATGAATACAGGACACAATTTTAATTTTGGCAAGACTACAATTATGGGCCAACAGCAGCTTTTTAAAAAGAGACTTCTAGCCGAAATGATAAACATAAAAAAACATAATAATGCGGTAAATAAAAGAACGGATATAGACAATCTAAGTTCCTCTTATTTTAATCTAATAGATCAAATCAAAATGTAAACTTTTGGGACTGTTTTGGTTCTTATCACTAAAAAGAATGCGTCTATTGTGTTCTCGCATACCCGGTTTTTCTGGCTAGATGCTAATTTATCTTTGTACACCGTAGAATCAATTTTAAAGCAACTGTCTGTGATACAACCCATCAATTTAAACCGTTTTTGTTAAAAAAACAATATTTTACATATTCTATGTTACCTGTGTGTCCTGTAAACATGATTTTTTATGACAAGCAAAATCACACTGTTATGTAAGTAATTTTATCATTTTTTTTTGTTGTGTAATTTTTTTATTTCAAATCTAAGATTTTGTCGTTTTTTTTTTTTTTGTTTTTCTGTTTTTTTTTCTTTTTTTGGTGGTATCAACAAAACCCCAAAAAGTTAAATTTTGTTTATATATAATAATCCTTTTTTCATTGTGTCTTTTTTGTTACCTTAGGGCCCTGATGAAGCAATAAAATTATTGCGAAACGTTGGCCAGTACATAAAGTGACGTTTGTTTTTATTCCTTCGATCCCATCCCACAACTAAACTCAAGATTTCAAACCTATAGGATCGCAACTAGAATTTATTATATATTTATAGATAATATTTTGTAGTACCCTATTGCTTTTAACTTAATTGTTTCTTAGATTTGCCTTTGAAAAACAAATTAAAAAATCATCGGTTGGATATGCTTTAAAGGGAACTTATCTTCTTTCATAATATTGTAGCATTATTATAGATTTTGAAAATTTTTGTCATTAAGCTTTTTCATTCCTTTTTGAATGGTCTTTAGCCAGAAAAAAGAAATTTGGAATTTGGAGCATGTTTTGAAAAAATTTTAATTTTGGGCCCGGTTTTGTTCGAAAATCGATAAATGCAAATAAATAGGTTTTCTGTTCATTTTAGAGTCAAATCGATAATAACCTTTTTGAAAGGTATCCTGAAGTAGTACCTGATAGAAAAATAAAAAAATGAAATTTTTTCATAGGGTTCTTGATAATTCGATATTTATGAATTATAGTTTTTTACAATTTTCTCCGAATCTGTGATAGCTATAATCAATTAGTTTTAACATTCGAATACCTCGTAATATTCCCTAGAACTTTTGTTTAAGGCAAAAAGTTGTTAGAGTTATAGTTTAGTTAGAAAAAAATAAAAACCATTTTTTCACAATTTTTCATGGCTATACCCCTTTCGATTTTGGAGCAAAAAAAAATTTTTTTTTCTTGGGTTTTTTTTACTGGAAATTGCCAACTTAGGGCTTGCATTATAATTTGTCAATTATCATTTTAAGAAAAAAAATGGTACCGTGAAAAAAAACGAGTTTTCTTTTATTTTTTTTCACATTTTTACTAATATCTCGACTTCTTTAGCTTCGATTCAATTCGTTGATGGTTTTTATTATTCCTTATTCTCCTCCTGTTAATTCTTTTTATATTTTATTACAATTGCCTTTCGAAATAAAACTGAAAAATTAGATAGAAAAAAATAGATAGAAAAAAAGAAGATACTCTGAAGTAGTACAGGATAGAAAAATAAAAAATTAAAATTTTTCCATAGGGTTCTTGATAATTCGATATTTATGTTTAATAGTTTTTTCCAATTTTCTCCGATTGTATAATAGCTAGAACCGATTCGTTTTAACGCACGGATACCTCGTAATATTTCCGAAAACTTTTGTTTAAGACAAAAAGTTGTCAGAGTTATATTTTATTTATAAAAAAATAAAAACCATTTTTTTAAAATTTTTCGTGGGTATACCCCTTTCGATTTTCGACCAAAAAAAAAAAAAAATGTTTTTCTTGGGTTTTTTTTGTGAAAATTACAAGTTCAGGGCTAAAACTAAAATTTGTCATAAATTATTTTAAGAAAAAAAATTATACCGTGGGAAAAAACCAGTTTTCTTTTGTTTTTCCCACATTTTTACTTATATCTCGACTTCTATAGCTTCGATTCAATTCGTTGATGGTTTCTTTTATTTCTAATTCTTCTCCTGTCAATTCTTTTGATATTTTATTACTATTAAATTTTTAAATAAAAAGAAAAATTAAAACAAATCAACGTAAAATCCCGTTTGTTCTATTTCAATAAATAGACCCTTATAGGAACTTCTCTCTGAATTTGGTATTTATGGTTTATTTAGGATACAATAAATTATGACAGATAACTGACATTTGAGTTTCAGCCTAGGTCACGTGACTACCGTAACTTTTTTGCTATTGGTCCGATTCTGTTCGAATTTGGTATTCAGGCTTTATTTAGAATACAATTAATATACTTTCACAGATATTTGAAATATAAGACAGTATATTGACACACAACGCGACTATATAACAAATTATGGTTCTTTGAAGCATGATACCCCAACAACTGGTCCTCTCTTTCCTCGGCAGGTAAACGTTAGCCTCTCCGACTCACCTAAGTACACCTGATAATTTTTGATTTTTTTTTTTAAATTCCCTTATGGCTTTTCACAGACAAGACCTAAAGGTTCCAAACTGGTCCCCACGGACCAAAAGTATAGGAGCGAAGCGACTATACTTGTTATATAGGAGCGTCAGCGACTATATTATGCACGCCACCTAGAGCTCGCGCGACCGTGTTTTTTGGGATATAAAAATTCATAACTTTGGCTGTATGGCTAGTGAAACGATGAAATTTGGCATGTGGCCTCTCAATACATTGAGAATGATGGATCCGTAAACAGTTTTTTTTTTCGGTACCCACAAAGAGAGCGGTACCGAGTTGAAGTCAAAAATTCGTGAAAAAATGGGTACAAATCGAGTTGCTCACGAGATCTCAAGTTTAAAGCGTTCAATCGAGCTGAAATTTTCAGGATATAGGGGTTCTTGGGGGTTACGGGTCTGTATACTTTTTGGGCCAGATCCGTATACAGGGTGATTTACTATAAGCGATCAAAGTTGAGTAAAAAAAAAATTCAAAAAGGTCCAGAGGCTAAAAGATAATTTTTATAAAAAAGTTTTTCGGCGAAAAGACTTAGTTTTATGAGAGAAATATCATATTTAGAGCTTTTTTTTCAAAAAAAATTTTTTAACGAGTTCTGGCATTTTTAGTTTTTTTGAATTTACTACCAAACGGAACTTATTTCCGAAAAAAAAAAAAATTCAAAAAATAGGTTCATCTTTTATCTTTCAAATGCCATATAAACAAAATTTTTGTGAACCATACAGGGCGGGCAACAATAAATTTTCTCCATGAAGGTCCGAAAAATTGACAAAAAAAAATCACATTTTATTTAATAACTTTTTAAGGGTGGCACTTGGAAATTTCAAACTTTCAACATTTATAATACTTTTTAAGGGCTTTTTTCTGATGTAATCTACAGTCATCTACGTAGAGTAGTTTTTGCTCTACACCTTTTTTTAACTTTGACGCTTAATACTGGCATACCTATATAACGTACGAAGACCATTTTTGCCTTCAGACACGCGGAATTTATCTGGCTATAATCCACTAAATACCGTTTTGTTTCAAATATCACCATTTTTTGAGAAAATGCAATTTTCCATAAAAAGTCCAAATAATCGGTCAGCTGAATATTGGTACCCCCCCGGGCGTGGCTCACAAGGTACAATAATCCGGGTGGTCTAGCACTCAACAAGCACGTCACCCAGGCAATGAAACCTGCGCTGTTCGCCCGTGTCCGCTTAAAATAAGACCCTTTTTATAATCGAAATTTAACTACTAAAACCGATTGGAATCGGTCCAGAATTGATGTTAAACTGTTCCTAAGGCTTTATACTATTTTTCCATGTACAAATCATAAAGGAAAAACCTTTTTTTATACCCTAAAACATCGCCTGAAAATGGTCAATTTTGACGTCTACGGGCGATTTTAATACCGACTTTTACCGCAGTTTTGATGACATCAGTGACATGACGTCAACGTGGATGAATCTGCTCGGTCTTTCTTCTTATTTTCATTGATAAAATACTTAAATTAGCTCAGAATTTCCCGAAATCGGTATGGAATAATTCTAGAGACTCTGGAGAATCCGATTATGTGCATATCTTTTACCAAGTCGCCTTCCTTTAGCTGTGATCATTCGACAAAGTTGTAAAGTTTTAGAATTTACCGTGTTTTCATGCGACGGAAGGACTCATACATGGCATTTTGGGTGCGGGAGTGAAAGTTTAATTACTATTTATTTATTTATTTTAACACAAAATCTAACTGTGGACTGTGGATCATTGTTATTATTTGAATTGTGAAGAAAACGCAAGCGTTAAAAGTAGGCCTTAATGTAATATGAGCTTCAATGACAACCTAACCTCTACATGTATTATGTAAATAAATAACAAGACCAAAAAGGAGAAAATATTGAACTTATTAGTTAGAATAAGGCCCAAAATGTGAAAGATTGGCAAATTTCCGCTTAACTAAACGCTGTAAATGTTATATTACATCTTGCATATAAGCATATAATCAGTTTTCACACAAGAGGTGTGTAACCTTAAAACAGTAAGGAAATTCAACTACAATTATATGTCCCTAGTCAAATATGAATAACAAATAGATAGCTGTATGGTCTAACAATTAGCGTCCATGCAAGGGTATCTTAATGGTTTTGCTCATGACTGGCAGCAGGCCACTTAGTCTGAATGCTCAGGACAGCGAGATGGCAGGCTTTAAAACATCTAAGAGGATAATCGAAGCAGTAGATAGCATCCAGTTGTGGCACTATCGAAGGAGAGGAATGCAGATTCTGGCAGCAAGATGTTTCAAGTGTTGAGTTGATGATAAGGTGGAAGATGGTGGTGAAAAGAAGCAGAAAAAGCCAGTCCAAAACTGGAGAGACTTTTTTTTATCTTATTGTTGTTGTTCTATATTCTATATTATTTAGATACCAAAGATAGTTTCCTTACAGAGAAGTATTTATATATCATATAGTTTAGTACATATTAAACATCATATTAGTGATTAC
The DNA here is from genome assembly GCF_022605725.1 of Anthonomus grandis grandis. Classification (NCBI taxonomy): domain Eukaryota; kingdom Metazoa; phylum Arthropoda; class Insecta; order Coleoptera; family Curculionidae; genus Anthonomus; species Anthonomus grandis. Next base: position 1,289,789 of record NC_065566.1, on the reverse strand, counting down.
TCCACACACAAAATTGTACAATTTTCATTTTACGAGAAATAGAGAACATATATATACAAATTTTTATAGGATACACAAGGTTAAGTGTTGAGTTTCCTTTTATGCTCCCAAACTTTATAATGCTCTCCTTGCTACCATTAAACTGTTACCTACCAAGTTTTTTACTGCAATATAAATTTACTATAAAACAATATCTATTAAAAAAATGTTTGTTCTCAATACAAGAATTTCTAAATGATGATTTCTTATATATGTAATTATAATCTAAAACTTTTAGGCTTTAAATCCTTTGATTAATAATAATATTAAGAAGTGTAAAGATTTTCTCTGCGACACATATGTGAGCACCTTTGTGTATATGGCATTAACAAATTATGTTTATGTTTAAATTAGGTGTAAGAACAGCTGTTTTTGTAAAATCTCTCTTTTCTATCACATAAAGTGATATGTAAGTGTAACATAAGTTCATGAAATAAAGATGATTTTACTTAATTATTTAACTGTGTTCATTATTTATTTTTCCTACCTAAAAGATTGAAATAATATAGCAGGTTGGGTTGGTTTAGAAGGGCAGAAACACCTATAAACTTACTGGGTTTTCATGTAAACATTACAGCTGTGTGGTGTTAGAGTCTGATAATGATGAGTGAACTCATCGAAACACATAAACTTGGAATATTTAAGAGAATTGGGTAAGTATTCTAAGGGTAAGTATAAATTGTAAAATAGCTAATGTAACAAAAATATTATAAATGATTTAACATATTTATTTCACCGAGAGCATTATGAGAAACTAAAAGATTATTGTAAGTGTGCTTCAAGGGTTAGTCCTCGGATTTTTGTTGTCCTCTTTTTCAGCTAGCATACCAATTTGACAACTAGATATATTTGCTGTTCTGCAAGACATTGTAACTTATTAATGACCCAAGTACATATCTTAAAAGACTTTCTAAATAAATTAAAAACATTGATTTAACAAGATGTATTAAAATTAAGCAAAAGAATAAACCAGTTCTTAAGTATGTAAGAATATTCAGGTATAAATACTGTCTATGAAATATTTCAGATTAAGTGTATGTACAAATTTAAACTGATCGCCACATATAAACAGTAGCCTTAGAAAACTGTCCCAATATCTGCTTTATATGAGAGTAAAGATTGTTTGCCTAAAAAATGTAAATTTTAATTGTGTTTTAAAATGTAAACTATTTATTATAAACATTTTGATGAAAATTAAAGATATGTATAAAATGGATAATAACTGTATGCTAATGACTGTAGAGAAATATAGAGCAAATATTGTTTATGCCTTAAGGAATGGTATCTTGAATAAGACTCAACCTTTATTATAGATCATTTTTCTCTTTAATTATTAAAAGTAAATAACTGTATGATAAAAGTTGATAAAACAATAAACAGGTTATGGAATATAAACATGAAATAAGCTTTAATTTCTACCCAACAATAGGGTTTTTAGGTCCAGTTGAAAAATTCTCGTGCCTTTTTGCCTATTCAAGATTTGAAACAAATAAAGTATATATAATTACATATGTATATTTCATTCAAATAACATTAAGTATATAAATTATAAATGCATCCAACTTCTGGTGAAAAAATCCAGTATTAAGTGAAACTTCATTGAAATATTGCTCCGTTCCATAACAAAAAAGTTGATTGTCTACAGTTTGTGTCACAGTTCAGTTGTTATATTCCTGTTTACTTCTAATTTTTATTTCCTTTCTCATATGATTGCACCTACTCCATCAAACACATTTCATGATCTCTGGGGAATCCTAACATACTTCATGTAACTTATTTATTTCTGGTTGTGTAGTCTAATCAACAGTAAAGACAGGCAGTTCTTCCTGGTTTCCCAATTTCATTAATATGGTAGAATCTCAATGATTTCTTGATTGGTGTCCTTAAGTACATGGTCTGAGCCCCATCAAACACATTTCATGATCTCTGCGGAATCCTAACATACTTCAATTAGCTTATTTATTCCTGGTTGTGTTAAAACAGGTAATTCCTCCTGGTTTACAACTAATGGGTTCTATAGCCCTTGAATTGTTAAGCAGAATGAAAACAAATCATACTTTGTAATCATTCTAGGTACACAAAAGGCCATCCAGGCAAAATATATATAAACTTGAATGAAGTTATGACACTTTAATCAGTCTTATTTAGCAAAGTCATTCTTTTTTTCATACATATTTCCACACTATAAGCTGTAAAACTGATATAATAAAATAAAATAAAGGTGGTAAAATACATATAGGTATGCATGTAGCATGTGTGTGAAGCTACGTTCGATGCATACAGCGACCAAAATCGAGAACGTATCATTTGTCGGTTTGGCCAGCAACCAAATTATAGTCCGTGCTCCCTGTTATTTAATCAATATAATGCCCGGATGTTCGGAAATGTCTAACGGATTTTAATAATTTTTTTGCCCATATATTAACCGTCAAATGTTAAAGAAATGAAAAGGCTTTAACTCCCAAAGGATTCGAATGAAACTTTTTTATTTAATTAACAATAAATAATTAATAATTTATTGCGAATCGTTCTATTCACTTAGAAGCACCTTAAAATCACAGGTACAAAGTTAGCTTTGACTTATGACAAACAAAAACAAAATAGCATCGGTCAGCAACCGGCGTAGCCAGCGTTAACAAACGTCAAACGTCCATTTTATATTCCGTTTTTGCATTGATGAGTTGCAAAATTTCCGTGGAAATTTCTCAACTTTTCTTTTGTGCTAATTTTGCGGAATATTTGAAGTGTTATAAACAGTTTTTAGATATAAGTTTATTTTTTAGCGTTTTTAGGTTAGTGATCAATAATTCATAGATTTATTAGAGGTGCAATTGCTCTGGTGCAGTGACAAAGCAAGCAAGGAAAGTTTTTGAAAAATTAGTCTCATTGCATCATATTGCATCAGTGTTCGTTTTTCATAGTCCTATTCTACAAAATCAAAGGTAAGTTTTTATTTTCATGTAAGTGCATTATAAACATAGTAATTTTAAAATCCAGTTATATGATAAAATAGGGAAAGGTAAAAGGCATGATCCTATTTTTGGAAATTAATAATAAATGTCTATGTGTTCATCCCTTTACATGAAGAAAATGGGTTTATATATTCACATATAAGAAGAATGACAATGTCCTGACAAAATAGAAAATTGTTTATTAACCATGGGAGGAAACAAAATTCCTAAATATCTGAGATTTCTAACTTAACTTAGTGATTTACTATTCTTGAAAATCCCCTTATAGATAACTATTTATAAATACAGAATGGATAATAACCAACATTATAAAAAAGTGACTCTTGAGGTGTCATAATTTTACAATTGAGGCTCTATTGAATGTAAATAATGAACAGTTTTTAGTTCTAAATTTTTATGTATAAGATAGATTACTTGAAATATTTTAAAAGATATAAGTAAAGAAAGAAAATATTCTATATTTTATTTGATTAAATGAAAAAAAGTATTCATTGATAATTATCCTTTTATTCAAGTACCTAGATGTATTATAGTAGCAACAATGAGGTTGTACTTGCATCTAACTATAATAATTATAGCAAATATTTGTCAACAAATATTCTTACAATGAATTAATTTTATATTCCTGTAATGTAATAGGTGTGTTTTCTAATATTGTAAAGAAATGATTAGAATTATGTAAAGATATCTTTAGTATGATCACCATTGCAGTAATTTTTTTATTTTTGTTTACATCTTGATATATAAAATTGATTTTTAGACATATTTTTTTTTATATTCATTTAAAAAAGATGAATAGAATTTAAGATTTGTATGTACCGATTGGTATTTATAAATGAAAACTATCCGTTATTTTTATTTAAGGACAAAAATGTGCTATTAATATTAATAAATGCTTTATTAATAATACATTCAAGATACAGCTTCATTTACCAATTCTAAAATTCTAATTTTATAGTCTTTCATGTAGTTTTGCACCTAAATAACTGAATGCCTGTATATGCAAATGAGAAGAATTAAGTTTGCTCTTAAATTTACAATGCTGCTCAAATAAAAATGTCTCACACATTAAATAATTTTATCATTTTTAAATGAGTATATTATAACTAAACACTATTTATTTTATAATTTTAAGTAATAAATCATAAAAATAAACAAAACATATAATATATATAAATAAAAGATAATTAAAATAATATTAAATAATGGATGATCATACATAAAAAATATACTGGCAACTAATATTACTAACATAATATGGCTTCTAACTCATTTTTTCCAGGAAACTACATAAATTTTCACATACAATATAAATATTTTATCAGCAAAAATAATTCAGCCCCTCTAAATGTAAATAATATTAACTAACAATATATATTATATGTATTATTATATACTGTTAGTTAATATTATTTATATACAGAATAAAGAGTCATGTTGATTATGTATAATTAAGCATTTAAGTTTAGCTAACATATCATAAAGTGTGTATCCATTAATAATATTCAATTTTTAATTGTAGTTAAAAACTTGAAATAAGTTCTCTTTGTTTGATTGACTGAATAAAGACTTTTGTTAAAAAATTAAAAATTTTTTTTGAAACACATAAATTAAATATAATTCCTATATCAAAATTTCTTAATTATATATGTATTTTAAAAAGTAATGTAATTTATTCTCTTATTATTTATTGTGATTCTATTCTAATAATGTAAAGTATTTTTCATGACAATTATGCCAATTTATATATTCACTGATTGATTTACTTTTTTATGCCTATGTAAATACTGACATTTTTAAAAGTGCCTTTATTATTCATGTGTCTACTAATTTAATTTTTTATTGTTTTTGAATAAATATATAGCACAACTAGGAAACTTCATTTTTAATATAAGAACAATAATAACAATCATAATAATATTTTTTATCTTATGTTAAAAAAAATATTATTACTAGGCAATACTAAATAGTAAAACATAAAATTAGGAAATTAAACAAACCAAATAAAAATCACAGCTGCTTAATAACTAAACTCACATCATAAGACATTATTGATGTTTTGTTTGTTCTTTCAAGGTGAAAATTGATTGACTTTTGAGTAAGGATTAAAATGAATTTCTTGTCTTAATATTATATATTGGTTAAAAATGTAGTCATGTTATGATAATATTAATCACATCCATACCTTATTAAACTGTATTTGTAAGTTGGATGTTAGCTAAATATAAAAGGAAGAGCAATAATGAAAATAAAGCTAGAAATTTGTTTTGAATATTGTCAATCTTCCAAAAAGTGAAAGATAATAATAATATTGTTTATTTAGCTTTTAGTTTGTTTATGTAGCTATTATCTACATACAAAAAACTGGTATCAAAAAATTAAAATTAAATGCTAATATAAAATTGTGAAGTTAAAATTGTAAATATAAAATGGTAAACAAAATTGAGAGCTTAAAATGAAAGTTAAAATTTTAAAAGTTAAAATATATAATGGCTACAAAATATTACAACACTGATGAAGACAAGAATAAAATCTCACAATATTTTACATTTATTCAAAACAAATCCTCTCAGGTGCTGCATGAACTGATTCAAATTATCACAACTTTTGACATCATTAGGTAGCTTATTAAACTCAATTAAGCCTTTGAATAAAACAGTAGTGAGCATTTCACTGGTTCGACATCTATCTACTAGAAGAAAATCTGTACGATTTCTTGTATTGTATTCATGTACATCTGCAAATACTCTTAATTTTTGACAAATGTATTTGGGTAGTAGATGTTTCGTTATTTTAAAAATAAACAAATACACATTAAACATAATTCTTTATTTTACAGATAACATATTTAGGACATTTAACATAGACTCAACAGGAGCATAACAATCACATTTCAATACTAATTTCATAGCTCTGTTTTTTTTTTTGCTCACTTTATACTGAGGCAAACCAAACAGCAGTGCAGAACAGAATTGTAAATGAGAAGTGCAAGGGCATTGAAAAGCTGTAATTTTGTTTGCATAGACAAATTTTTACAGATTTGTGTCAGAAATCCTACTTTTTTCAAAGATTTTCTTATAATGTAGTCTACATGGGCATGGAATTTTATGTTAGCATCTACCAGCAAAATTGTTTGTATTTAAGGTTAATTTATTTATACAGAGCCATTCAAATAAATTATAAAGGTCACCATTCATGTCTGCCTGCATCTCATGTAGGTTCCTTCGTACTACATACAACATAGTGTCATCTACAAATAAACTTATTTTACACTTTTTTGTTGCATGTACCATATCGTTGACATATAGGATGAACAATAGGGGACCTAAGACCGTTTCCTGGCGAACACCATATGCAACATTAAGAATTTCTGACATAACATTTTTATATTTTACTGGTTGGACCCTATTACACAAATGGAATTTTGACCAGTCTGAAACACTCCCCCTAATTCCTAACTGTTTCAATTTGTTAATCAAAATATCTCTATCTATAGTTTTAAAGGCTCTTCTGAAATCTAGGAATACCACCAACACATTTCACCATCAATGAATAGTATCAATGAATGGTCTTGGGAAAATCATCACTCAAACCAACAATAACTGACTCACATAAGTAATCGGGTTTTCGATTGATTTGGTATTATCAATCTATTCTTATTGCAAAAATCAAGAAGCTGCTCCTACATGATTCTAGCAACTTTTCATAGATGGGTATTGTGTCTATTGGCCTAAACTCATTATAATTTTTTGTGTTTAACAACTTGGGAACAGGAATCACTGTTGATAACTTCCATGATTCAGGAAAGATGCCAATACTAAGAGATGTATTAATCACATCTAAGAGACGATTACCAACAATATATGCGACAATATAACAATATATTCCACTCTCATCACCTCCTACACTTTTTAAACTTTTATGAATGCTTTTCATTTTTGCCATATGTATATTATTTGTAATTTTATTTTTATTTTATTTATTACATTCTCACAAACACATTGGAAATGTAATTACATGTTAAGAATGCTTACTAAGCCAGTAAAGGCGAGAAAAATAAAGACTACAACTAAAATATACTAATTAAACAAATTAACAAAATAAAAAAAATATAAAAAACATACAAATACATATAGCAGGTTCTAAAACAAATGTGTGTACTACTTATACTTTGAACTACCTAAAATCACAGATCTAATTTGTCCTACAGAACTATTAAAAAAATCTATATCACATTTTTGTATATATTCATTACTTTGGTACATCATTCCATTTATAGGTGAACTACTTTGAGTTAGACATTGGAACAGCTTTTTGTTTCTTATTCTTAAGTTTACTTTAGGAACCACAAAAGTTATGTTGTTAATTAAGGAACATTTCTTATACTTTAAATTGTTGACAATATTATATATAAATAGTACATCATTTAAACTTCGTCTAATACTTAATCTAACCATACTAAATTCAGTCAGCATACTTTCATAAGAAATCATATAGGGACAGGTATTATGAGTTCTTAAGTATAGATACCTTAAAAACCTCTTTTGCACTTTTATAATCATATCAATATGCACCAATGACTGTGGTGACCAAATAACAGAGGCCTATTCTAAATGGGGTCTAGCCAATGTATTGTCTAACATTATGATTGATTTTATTTGTTCAAAGTTTTTAGTGTTTCTAATTACAAATCCAAGAACTTTATATGCTTTATTGACAATAGCTTCATAGTGCTGGTTAAAATTAAAGTTTCCATTTAAAGCTTGACTGCATGTACACACCAAGGTCCCTACATTCACTTTTCCTGCTTAGTGACAAATTATCAATCATGTAATTAAACTTGGTACATTCCACTTTTCATGTAAAAGTTAAAACATGACATTTACCACCGTTTAACGACATTCTAAATGACTAAATTATTTCAAATTTGGAAAAAACTATTGTTATTGGAAATTTTCAAATTAGGATCTATAACTGTTGCTGGATGTGGAATATTTTGGATAATACTAGCAATACTACTAACAAAATTTCGTTAAATTTGTTTGCAATTTCTGCTTCTTGCTTTACTATTGCCACCTCAAACTTTATTTCCTCTGACATTGTTCGATAATTTTCCTGGTAAAAGAGTTTTTCCACAGTTCTTTAGGGTTATTTCTATGTGCATCAACACTCTCCTGATGATATTTTTCCTTCTCCCATCTAATTTTATTCACAATACTATTTCTGTTGGTCTTATATTCATTCCAGGTGTTCTCATCCTTATTTATAAAAGCCCTTTTATATAATGTGTCACTTTCTAGCATCAATTCCTTTATCTCATGGGTTATCCAGTTTTTGTTAAGAAATTTTACACAAATTTGATACATATTGTCCATGACGTTTTTGATATCCATGACATATTTATGTGCCTAAAGATTTACATATGAGATACTGTGGTTCCAGTTAATATTTAATAGCTCTTCTTGTAATTTATTACAAACATAGTTTTTATAAGACCGTTGATATATTATAATATTGACAGGTTTTTTCTTTTTTTTTACCAACAGTTACTCACAGGACTTTGGAAGATGCTTATCATTTGTAACTATAAAATCAATTAATGTTTGGCTTCTTGGGACTATTCTAGTGGGCTCTTTTACTATTTTTGTGAATCCATTTGTGTATGTATCATTCAATATCTTGCTTCCATTAAAGGTGTTTTTAAATAAATCCATATTAAATTATCCCGTAAAATATTTAAAAAAATATATTTCCTGAAATTCTTGATAGAATTTTTTGCATTTTTTTTAAAGCCATTCTCAGTTATAAGACCTAGGATACTTTATTGTATTAATCCTGTTAACCACTACCACTTGATTCACTACACTACAATAATTAGATTATAAATGAATATAATTTAGATTTATTTACAACTATTTTTAAAAATTAAATTTATTTTTTTTTAATTTTTATAAAATCTATACCAACATTTTGATAAAAGTGGTATAGATTGCTCTGGATGAGCACCTTTTCAATAAAATATTAAAATTAAATATTTCATTAAAATTGTTATTTAAATTCTTAATTACCAAAATATAGCCAGATTGTTGATTTTTTAGATGCCAAAAATGAGTAAGAAGTCTGCTAAAACAAAACGCCGCGAGAAAAAAGAAACATATTTATCCAAAAAGGTGGCAAAAAACGAAAGTGGTAACAATAACGAAAATTCAGAGATTCCTGGTAAGCCTGTACATTTGCAACAAAAGTTGCCCGAAAATAAGACCTCCAAGGATAGTACAAGTAAGTTAAAGTCTAATGAAATTCTAAAAAAGTCTAATAAGCGAAAGCCGTTGACAGTTATTGATGACAATGATGCATTGTCGTCAAAAACTGTAACTCAAAAAAAACAAAAAGTTATAGATGTAGCTAAAAAGGCGTCAGAAGAAATAAAGAAGAAGGAGAAGCAGCCACCACAGATTATAACGAGGCGTCCAACGAATTTTGAATTGGCTTTAAGAGAGGGACCGACTGTTGTTTGCAGTTGTTGTTTGCGTTTATGGTTTCCCTCTTCATGTAGAAAAATAGATGTACAAATGTTAGAAAACAAATTTGGAAACCAATTCGTTGCACAAATTTTTAATGATGGAGTTTTATTGTGCAACTCGTGCTCACAACACATTTATAAAGGACAATTGCCAAAGTTCTGGTCCGGCAATCATAATATTTTTCACTCTATACCAGTTGAGCTAAAAGGTCTGACTATCCTTGAAGAAAGGATGGTGTCGGCCAGGTTACCTTTCATGCAAATCCGACAGGTAGGATATGCACGGCAATGTTACATAACTGGTCAAATAGTCAATGTCCCTATAAATATAGATACTTCGACTAAATTATTGCCTAGAAATGTAGAGGAGACACAAACTATTCAGGTTAAGCTCAAGAGAAAAATGAACTATAAAAATGATTATCTCCTGGAAACCATACGGCCCGCAGTTGTTCTAAAAGCAGCAAAATATTTGTGTCAACAACCTCTTTACATACAAGAAGGTATAAAGCAATCAGATGATTGGGAAAAAAATATCAATGACTATATACGATCTCAAGTAGAATCCTCGACACAGATCTTAAATGAAGGCTCAAAAGTGGTGGACATAGATTCTAATACAGTGTGCAGTGAAAATTTTGAAGAATTGTTTGATAATGCGTTTTTCGAAACAATGGAAGTGCCCCCAGAATCTAAGAATGACGATAAAAATATTCAAGCAGAATCTTCAATTGAAAAAAACAATATATACAATTTAGAGGAATTCTTAGATGAAGAAGAAGAGCCTTTAAATCCTGGGGGCCAAGAAACTTTGCTTGACAAATGTAACCTAGAAAATATCTGTTTTGCCCCAGGAGAAGGTAAAACGCCAATACATTTGATGCTGGACCAGTTTAGCGATGAACTCTCATTTCCCACACTTTTCTGTGGACATGCTAAGCAATTTCTTACAAAATTCTCCTATTCTGACCAGACAAAGATACAACTGCAGCATAAAGACAGGCGATTTGCAAGGACAGACTATCTGTTGTATACATTTAAAAAACGTCAACTAATCCAATTATCCAGTGCAATTGCAACATGTCTCAGAAAAAAGAGGAATGAGGATGGAAAATATACAGCTGGACAAGTAAGGCAAGCAAATTTTCTAGACCAGTTGATTCGAAGTGACATGGGATTCCATTTTCTTAGTAGAATTGCAGGTTCACCTGCTTATTGGAAGCACGAAAAGACAAAATTACTGTGTATGATTCGTCAATTTGGAATCCCTACACTCTTCTTTACAGTTTCAGCAGCCGAAACAGCATGGCCCGAATTAATGAAGGTATTAGCACAAGTTGTTGATCAAAAAGACGTTACTTTAGAGGAGGCCGCGAGTATGCCCTACTTAGAAAAAACTCGCTTAATTAGAACAGATCCAATAACTTGTGCCAGATACTTTGATTATCGGTTCAAACTGCTATTCAAGCATATGAAGAGTCAAAATGGACCCTTTAAACAAAATCCCATAGAGCATCATTATTACCGCATAGAATTTCAACATCGTGGGTCTCCTCATGTTCACGGGTTATTGTGGTTATCCAATGCTCCAAAATTCCAAGAAACACCAGAAAGTTTCAAAGAGTGTGCCGAATTCGCGAACCGGTATATTACTTGTAATAGTGATTTAGAAAGTGTCCGTGATATAATTCAGTTTAATACGCATCATCATTCTAAATCGTGTCAAAAAGAAGTGCGGGGACACAAAGTTTGCAGGTATGGTATCCCATTCCTGCCAATGGATAAATCGGTAATTCTAACGCCAATAAAAATTGACAAAACCAAGGAAGCGGATTTACGTAAGGCCATGTCTGAAAAGTTTTTGATGATAATGCGTAGGCTTAAAGATAAACCAGATTTGTCATTCGAAAACTTTTTGGCTGACCTTGGTATGTCTAAGGATGAGTATCTTAATGTTATACAGCACAACATATTTAAAACCACTTTATTTTTAGAAAGGCAGCCAAAAGATGGATTCATTAATAATTTCAATGCAGAGATGTTCTCCATGATGAAGAGTAATATGGACATTCAATTAGTTTTTGAGCCATATGGTTGTTGCACCTACATAGTCAACTATATCAATAAGTCTCAAAGAGATGTTTCTGATATTTTAATGAAGACTATGGAAGAAATTAAAAAAGGTAATTTAGATGTTAAGGGCAAACTTAAATCTCTTGCAGCAGCTTTCTTAAATGCGAGCGAAGTTAGTGCCCAAGAAGCCGCCTACAGCGTGTTACAACTACCGATGCATGACACCTGTACTTCCTATGTATACATCCATACAAATCCAATCAAGGAAAGGACAAAAATGTTGAAACCATTAGCACAACTTAAAGAAATGGACAATGACGATCCCAATATTTATTGTGATGGTCTTATAGAACATTATGAACAGCGACCTGATGAAATGGAAAACATATGTTTAGCAGAGTTTGCGGCCTATTATGATTTCTTTAAGAAACAGGCAGAAACAAAGGCTAATGGTTTACCCTTAAAAGATGGAAGTGGCGTTTTAGTTAAAAGGGGTCATGCTAAAATTTTAGCCTATCGTAGTTATGGACTTCAGCAAGACCCTCTTAACTATTATAGGGAACAAATAATGTTATACATCCCATGGAGAAATGAAGTGGATGAAGTTGAAAATGATAACATTGATCAACAGTCCATATATAAAGATCGATACCAAGAAATTGTTACAAATCGACAAAAGTTCAATGTCTTAGATGAACAGGTAATCGATGAAGCACTGAAACTTGCCGAAGACCGATCAAATCAATTAGACGATGGTGGATTCGGTGGAGAAATCGATGATGAGTTCATGCCTTATGGACTAGACAACCCCATTTATGACCCATTTAATCACATCGTCGATAAAAAAGACGGCGAAGCGCCAGTAAAACATATCGCTTTTCCAACACCTCATCAGATAAGCGATTCAGAGTATGAAGACCTCATAAGCAAACTGAACCATAAGCAATATCAGTTCCTTAATGTCGTGCAAGACAGTCTAATTGAAGGGGAAGCTTTCTACTGCACACTTAGTGGTCCAGCAGGTACAGGCAAAAGTCACCTGATTACAGCAATAACTCAGTCGTTATTACGCCATTTCAATTCAATACCAGGTAATAATCCCGAAAGTTTAAAAGTTTTACTTTGTGCGCCTACAGGTAAAGCGGCATTTAATATCGGAGGTATAACCTTACATTCCGCATTATCATTACCCATTTCTCAGTATGGTGAACAATTAATTCCATTACACCATGACACCGTTAATACTATTTATTGTAATTTATGTGACTTAAAATTAATTATTATAGACGAATATTCCATGGTTGGTGCCAGATTGTTTGACTATATTAACAGTAGATTGCAGCAAATTTTTAAATCTGACGCCATCTTTGGAAATATTCCAATAATTTTATGTGGCGATAATCGTCAATTGCCCCCAGTAATGGATATGTATATTTTTTGTCCAGTAAAAACAAATCCGTATAAAGAATTATGTGGAACTTATTTGTGGGATCATTTTAGGTATTTTGAGCTTACAGAAATAATGAGGCAAAAAGAAGACAAGTCTTTTGCAGTTGCCCTAAACAATATGGCGTTTGGTAAAATGACCGACGAAGATGTAGAGTTGATCAAGTCGAGGGAAGTTGACAATATTGACCTGATTCCTGAAGACACTATGCATTTATTTGCCACCAATAGAGAAGTAGATGCATTCAATGAAATGAAACTTTCTACATTTCAGACCGAGCGAGCAATAAGTGAAGCCAGAGACGTAATCAAAGGAAGTTGCTCAGAACGATTAAAACATTTATTTTTAGAACATGCTAAAAGTTTAAAAAAATCAGAGAGTTTTGGCCTAATGTTAAGTTTAATATTGCAGGTAGACGCTAAATACATGATTTCAATGAATATAGATACCAGTGATGGGATAGTAAATGGTGCAACAGGTATCCTACGGCAAATAGACTATGACCAAAATAAAGTTCCATACAGAGTGTGGATGGAGTTCTTTGATTCCAAGTCAGGCAAGGAATGCCGAAAGAGAAACGAGTCCCTTAGGAAGTCTATGTATTTATCACCCACTTGGACACCCATAGAAAGAGCTGCAAGAGCTGTTAAAGTTCAAAAAGGCAGCAATGTTCACGTTGAGCGTCTTCAGTTTCCTCTTTTAATCAGTGAAGGAATTACAATCCACAAAAGTCAAGGTGCCACCTATGAACAAGTAGCTGTTCACATTGGTAAGGGAATGACGAGAACCAGTACCTATGTTGCTTGTAGTCGGGCCACAAAGCTTAGTGGCCTATACATCATTGGTAAGTTTAAGGCCCCTAAACCGGCAACCGAAAAGGATGCTGCTTATAAAGAACTGGTAAATATGCAAGAAAACAAGCTTTTAACATCCAAGTATACCACTCAGTACCTTAATGATTCCAATGTCAAATACATTATTGCTTACCAAAATGTGCAAAGTCTACCAAAAAATCTCAATCTTATAAAAAATAATCCCATTTTTAAAGATGCACATTTCCTAATTTTTGTTGAAACCTGGTTATATAAAAACAAAAAAAATATAAAATTAAATGATTTTGAAGTGTTTGCCAACTTGAGTAACGATCGACCTGTAAGTAAACCCTTTGGCATAATTTGTTTCAAGAAAAAAAATATATCAGCAAAAATAAAGTCAGTGAAAAAATACACCAAAGATTTCTCTGGTATAGTTTTTCAAGCAATCACATTTTACTTGAATGAAATTTATGTCATAGCAGTTTATATTCCTCCAAAATTGAGCATTGTACAAGCTAAAGTATGTTTTGAAGACATTATTGATCAACAAAGTGATATACTAATCATTGGTGATTTTAATCAAGATATTATTAATCAAAATGAAAATGGTTTAAAAAATTATTTAATATCTAAAAGTTTAAGTTGCAAATTGAGTATTGGCGAATCAACTACAAAATCAAAAACTCAAATTGATTGGCTTTTTAGTAATTTTAATAATTTGAGCTACAATATTTATAATACTGTTTACAGTCACCATAAATCTCTAGTGGTTAGTATTTATAATAAAGGTTTTATTCCGAAGCAGCTAAATCAGAACGTTGATAACAATAAACCATTCACAAAAGGTTTTAACGAACTAAAATTTAATACCAAGCAAATCCAAACACAAAGTTCATTATTTGACTCTACTTGCCAAAGTGTAGATAATGACATGGTAATAGATATTAGTTCAGATCATGAAAACAATCTCAACTTATTTAATAAACCACCTGCTTTATTAAACAACGATATGGTGTCATGTTATGCAAATAGCACCATACAGTCATTTTTATGTTTGCCTGAATTTCGCGTTTCTATTTCAAAGCGAAATACAGCGCTAAACAGTGCTCTAAATGATATTATGCTCACCAAAATTAATTCCACATTAAAAGTTCGACAATTGGTGTCTGGTCGAAATGGTGAAAATTTTGCTGTAAATCAACAAATGGACGCTCAATCGTTTTGTCAATCTTTAATAAGAAAATTAGATGCAGATGATTTCGGCATTTTTATAAAAGCTAATGTTCATGAACTTTTAAATTGTCAAAATTGTAATATTAATATCAATGAAGATGGACAAGTAATATACACTCACTTTCTTTATTTTCCTGAAAACTGTGGCAATTTAATTGACTTTAATTCAATGTTAATGTTAAAAGACTCTGATAGAATGTGCCCACAGTGTGGCAATAATCTGAAAACACGCTCAGTGGTTACTGGCCAGAAATATTTGGTAGTATGTCTTCAGAGAATTGGCCCTCAAGGGAATAAGATAAATGCTAAATTTTATAATTTTGCTTCTGAAAGTGTTATTTTAGATGATCAAATATTCAGAGTAAAAAGTGTTGTTAGGCATCATGGAAACACCATTGGATCTGGTCATTATACATCTATAGTTAATTATAACGATCAGTGGTGGAAGTGTGATGATAATCGCATAAGTAGAATATCTAGTTTTGATAACAGTTTAGAAGATGTATATTTAATACTATTAGAAAAATGTTAAATTTTGTTAAAATACTAGGACCAACCTATTAAACGTAAAGAAAATTACAAATGGGCAAAGCAATATTAAAAAGAGTTTTGCATTACCAAAAATAAGCCATAAGTGATTAATTATTCGCTTTCACAATGAAAATCCCTTTTCTAATTTCTTATATATATTGCTAAATTGTTATTTTGGACAATCAAATAGTTAGACTTTAAACAGAACTACATAAAATAGAACACATTTTTAAATGTGAATAACTTTATCTTTTAAATCCCAATGATAGCTGTTAAAATACTAATATCGAAAAATGAGTTAAAAAATGTAAATAAAATTATTGGAATGTATAGACAATTAATTGCCATATTCTTATATAATTATTTTGTATGTGTTGCAGAATAAGTCGATTATTTCAAAATCTATGCCTGTTTCAAGGGTATATTAAAATAAAATAGCTGTTTGGTATTTGTTACAATGATTTATTGAAAACGAGAAATTTGTATCGATAATAAACTATGATTGTCTTATAGCTTTAGCTACAGCACCACTTGACATTAATAGCAACTTCAGTTAACAAAAAGGCTTAAACAAAAGTACTAAAACAGCTAAAAATGCTAAAGTACCAAAAGCCCAAAAACACTAAGCTGCTAAAAAATGTCCAAGTTATGTTGTGCTAAAACATTAATCCAATCAGGTACATTAAATACTAATTTATTTTTATACTGTTTTGGTTGAGCAATTACCAAAATAACTGCATAAAAATAATATAATAATAACTAAGAATTTATTTATTTATTAATGGTAACGTAAATAAAAATAAACATAATTTAATTTCAGAATAGTTAACCAAAAGATAAAGTTTTTTAAGCCTAGTCAATTTTTGAGCCCGAAAAATAGGCCTATTTAGAAATTAATTACAAGTTGAGCATTGACCTGACTTACACTTACTTAATTTATTATTATTATCTTATAAATGAATAAAGTATCAGTTTGGCATTTTAAATCCTATTTAAATTTGTAAAAAGGTAATAATCATTACGTTTAAATAATATATGACCAACAAATAGTTTTCACATCATAATTGAAGTTATCATACTTTTCTTTCATAATGATAAACTATGATTGTCTTACAGTTTTAGCTACAGTACCACTTGACATTAATAGCAACTTTGGTAAATAAAAGGCTTAAACAAAAGTACTAAAACAGCTAAAAATGCTAAAGTACCAAAAAGCCCGAACACACTATAAGCTGCTAACAAATGTCCAAGTTATGTTGTGCTAAAATAATAATCCAATCAGGTACATCAAATACTAATTTTATTTTTGTCTGGTTGGTTAATGTCATTAAAGATTTTAATGTCTAATATAAATAGACAAGTATAATGTTCTTATAATTTTGTAATATGTTTAATTTGAAATGTTAAAGAAAACATAGTAAAATATATTTTTTAAAGGGCAAGAAAAAATTGTAGGCAAATATTTCTGTTTTACTGTTTTATCACATTTTAAGTAATTTTTATTAATCTTTTAAATGTATTCAGTATTAGTATTGGTATTTTCAATCCTATTTAAGTTTATAAAATGGAAATGAAGTTTACATTTAAATTTACATATGACCAACAAGTACTTTCAACATCATAATTAATTGAAGTGATCATAATTTGCTTTGATAATTATAAACTATGATTGTCTTATAGCTTTAGCTACAGTACCACTTGACATTAATAGCAACTTTAGTAAATAAAAGGCTTAAACAAAAGTACTAAAACAGCTAAAAATGCTAAAGTACCAAAAGCCCGAACACACTATAAGCTGCTAACAAATGTCCAAGTTATGTTGTGCTAAAATAATAATCCAATCAGGTGCATTAAATACTAATTTTTGGTTTTTGTCTGGTTGGTCAATGTCATTAAAGATTTTAATGTCTAATATGAATAGACAAGTTTAATGATTTTATAATTTTGCAATATATTTAATCTGAAATGTTAAAGAAAACAACAAATTACATTATTTGAAGGGCAAGAAATTGTAGAAAAATATTTCTTTTTTTTTTACTATTTTATTACGTCTTAACTCATTTTTATTATCTTATAAACGTATAAAGTATTAGTATAGGGATTTTCAATCTTATTTTAGTTTCTAAAATAGTAATAACATTTACGTTTAAATACATGACTGGCCAACAAGTACTTTTAACATCATAATTAAAGTTATCATAATTTGTTTTGATAATGATAAACTATGATTGTCTTATAACTTTAGCTGCAGTACCACTTGACATTAATAGCAACTTAAGTAAATAAAAGGCTTAAACAAAAGTACTAAAACAGCTAAAAATGCTAAAGTACAAAAAGCCCAAACACACTATAAGCTGCTAAGCAATGTTCAAGTTATGTTGCGCTAAAACAATAATCCAATCAGCTACATTAAATACTAATTTTATTTTTGGCCGGTTGGTCAATGTTATTAAGGATATTCATGCCTAATATATGAGCATAATTATCTTATAATTTTGCAGTCTGTTTAATTTTAAATGTTGTTATTCTTATATTATATTGTATTATCTAAGGGGCAAAAAAATAGAACAAATACTAAAAAACAGATTTTAAAAAATATTCTCATAATGTTAATACTTGAGCAATAAACAAAAAAAAAACAATAATATTATACATATAATGGTCAACAAATTACAAGACAGTTTCAATAATAATTGGCAGAATTCAAGTATAGTACAAAGGCTAATACATGAATGAGTACCTACCTAAATAGCTAAAAAAACGCTAAAATAAAAGGTACTAAAAGCCTCAAAACAGTACAAAAATTACTGGAAGTTGCCGGTTTTATTGTTTATACAATTACGTGCATATTTATGTAGCACTTTTTCCAGTTGACCAATTTTACAATATTGAGATAAACTAGAAAATATTTGGCACTAGAGTATTAACAAATTGAGTATTATTAGTCAAGACATGCAAAACAGTCAAGACTTAATCGTA
Source organism: Anthonomus grandis grandis (assembly GCF_022605725.1). Taxonomy (NCBI): domain Eukaryota; kingdom Metazoa; phylum Arthropoda; class Insecta; order Coleoptera; family Curculionidae; genus Anthonomus; species Anthonomus grandis. The sequence continues at coordinate 1,271,177 of NC_065566.1, read as the reverse complement.
ACTATTGATAAAGGAATACTTTTGTTATTTTTAATATCTCTCTAAAAAAAGAATTAAAATATATTTTTATTTCAACAAATAAAAATATATTTTGGCAACTGTTGACTAGTTGGCCCCGCAGCAACAATTGTCTATTGCTTTCGAGAAATAAATAATTTCTTGGATATGCAATACTGATGAGTTCATAATGAGGACGAAACAATATGTTGCTCATAAGATGCTAATAATATGGTTTCTTTTTCTAGTGATCCATTTGTATTCCAGATTCTATTTTAATCGTGATCAATCAGCAGCCTTTAATTTGAAGAAAACGCATTCAACGGACTTGACAATGACAAGTGGATACATCCTTTTATGGCAAGAAGTTGGATGGCTTAAAATTTAATTATTGGTGAGGACTTTTCGTGTTGTTAATATTTTATTACATTTTTTCATTCTAGGTCTATAAAAAAAAAAAAACAAGAAGTTTTATGGTATAATCCAAAGCTGCAAAACTTCGACTGGAATGAATTGAATGAATTGACGAAACAGTGGGCTGCCAAGGCAGTTGTGCATATAGGTCTCCTGAGGGACCCGTCATGCCCCACCGGGGGTTACCAGAGCCCAACGGCCTTAGAGAAACCGATAAGGCTCTCTGGTCTGAAGGACTTAAAGTCGCTCGGTACACTGAAAGTGTTACCCAAGTATTTGAACCTGGCGCGCGTGAGTGCTGGGCACTCCCCGACTACATGGTCAACGGTTTCATCCTCCTCACAGCACCATCGGCATTCCGGGTTGTCCGCAATACCGATAGTATGGAGATGGCTTCTTAAGTGCCAGTGACCGGTTAAAACACCTGTCACTAGCCGAAAACTTTGACTGAAATTCGAGGACAATTAAGTAAGTTTTTACTCAAAAAATGTTTTTTGGTAAGACAACTTTTTAGAACTAAATTAAAAAATAATTTTAAGAAAGTTGCAAAAAATTATTCAACTATTATAATAAAAGTCTCGTTATTTATTCTATCAGTCAGACCTACGATTTAATTCTTAAAATATAAAAGCTACTTTTATGAACATTTTCATTTCTTATAACTTTTTTGGTCTAAACATATTGTTTATTTTTTTAATTATGCGCATGTCTCTTTATATATATCCATAAATTCGGTCACTCTGCAATATTGACACTTTTATTCAAGTAAAAAATATGGTTATTTCTGCAAAACTTTTTTTACTAAGTAACTTACTTATTGTTTATTATATTTGACATATAACACACTATATTGACATACAACGCGACTATATAACACATTATGGTTCTTTGAAGCATGATACCCCAACAACTGGTCCTCTCTTTCTTTGGCATATAAACGTTGGCCCCCCCCAACTGACCAGACTTGAGTACACATGATCATTTTTGATTTTTTTAAAGAATTTCTTTATGGCTCTTCACAGACAAGACCTATAGGTTCCAAACTGGTCCCCACGGACCAAAAGTATAGGAGCGAAGCGACTATACTTGTTATATAGGAGCGTCTGCGACTATATTATGCACGCGAGGTCAGGCCCGAAAAATCGTGTTTTTTTGGAAATAAAAATTCATATCTTTGGCTGTATGGCTAGCGAAACGATGAAATTTGGCATAGGGTCTCTCAATACATTGGGAATGATGGATCCGTAAACGAATTTTTTTTCCGGTACCACCAAACGGAGCGGTACTGTCTCAAAGTCAAAAATTCATAAAAAAATTGGTAAAAATCGAGTTGCTCACGAGATCTCAATTTTAAAGCGTTTAATCGAGCTGAAATTTTCAGGATATATGGGTTCTTGGGGCTTACGTGTCTGTATACTTTTTGGGCCAGATCGGTATACAGGGTGAGTTATTATAAGCGAACAAAAGTGACTAAAAAAAAAATTGAAACTTCTCCAGAGGCTAAAAAAAAATTTTTATAAAAAAAGTGTTTCGGCAAAAAGACTTCGTTTTATAAGAGATTTAACATACTTGGAGCTTTTTTTTGTAAAAAATTTATTTTACGAGTTCTGGCATTTTCAGTTTTTTGAGATTTCCCGCCAAACGATACTTATTTTGGAAAAATTTTTTTTTCAAAAAATAACTTCATCCTTTACCTTTCATATGCCATATAACCGAAATTTTTGGGAACCATACAGGGCGAGCAATATTGAACTTTACCCATGAAGGTCCGACCCAAAAATCACATTTTATTTAATAACTTTTTAGTGGTGGCACCTGGACCATTTATATTCTCAGGGATTAAATACTTTAATAACCCCATTATTTGTGTAAAATTACAATCTTCCAACATTAATAGGTTCTGAGCAATTCGAATTTTCGCGTTTAATTCATTTGCCACGTCCCTGTACATGGTGAAAAGATCAAACAACATCTAAAGGATCCGAAATTTTGTTTTACAACACATACTAAAATTTCAGGGTTCCAGCGATAGTACAAGTACCCGAAAAATGCGATTTTATGAAAAAAGTCCATTTTTTTGCGTTTTTGCAGGTAATTGGAGGTGTCAACCTAAACTCTGATGAAATGGCTGGTGGGAACAATACTTTGACGCATGGTGGGTACAAATTTTTTGCTCGTGACAGGTGGCCGGGACTTGGTCGGGTTTTTTGTAAAATTATGAATGAAAATGAACCGGAAACGATCAGGGAAAGGACGCCGAATCAGAAAATGAATGGGCTTTCCGAATCTGTGCATATCAATAGGGAAAATTGTGTATTGCGGCCAGGAAAATTCGGCAAACATTTTGACGTCTTCAAAAAATGCCGTTTTTTTGAAAAGTCAGTGGTTTTATACCGGGGTGAGACGAAATGAAATTTGCCCGATTATTTTATTAAAATTATTCGAATATATACACGGGTCAGTCGTAATGATCTATTTAATTTAAAATAAGAATTTAGATATTTTGTGAGTTTTTACTATTTAGTTTATTATTAATAAATGTTAACAATTCTTAAACATTGCTTTTGGGATATAAATAAAATTTTTTTGAAATTATTGATTTTTAAGGTTAGTCGAGTATCATAACTTTTTTGGTATTGGTGCGATTTGGTTGAAATTTGGTACCTAGTACCTATTTCGGATAAGATTAATAAATTTTTACAGATATTTGACATGACTATGTTTTAGGGTCACGTGACTACCTTAACTTTCTTCCTATTTGTCCGATTTGATTGAAATTTGGTATTTGGGCTTTATTTAGGATGCAATTATTAATTTTTCACAGATATTTGACATTTGACTTCCAGGTCACGTGACTATTGGTACTTTTTTGCTATAAGTCCGATTGGGTTCAAATTTGGTATTTGGGCTTTATTTAGGATGCAATTATTAATTTTTGACAGATATTTGACATTTGACTTCCGGGTCACGTGACTATTGTAACTTTTTTGCTATGAGTCCGATTGGGTTCAAATTTGGTATTTATGCTTTATTTAGGATACAATTAATAAATTTTGACAGATAATTGACAAATTATATTTTAAAGTCACGTGACTTTCATAATTCTTTTGCGATTGATCCGATTGGGTTGAAATTTAGTATTTGGGCTTTATTTAGGATGCAAGTAATAAATTATGACAGAAATTTGACATATTGAATTTTAAAGTCACGTGACTTCCATAACTTTTTTGCTATTGATCCGATTGGGTTCAAATTTGGAATTTGGGGTTTATTTAGGATGCAATTGTTGATTTCTTACAAAATTTTAAAATAATAAGTTCTAGGGTCACGTGACTATCAAAATTTCCTATTCGATTGAAATTTGCTATTAGATGATATGTATATATTTGTAGATAATATTTTATATTACCCTATTCCTTTTATGTTAATTAGTTAAATTATTTCTTAAATTTGCCATTCAAAAAAAAAATTAAAAAATCATCTGTTCGAATACATAGGCTTTAAAGGAAACTTATCTTCTTTCATAATATTGTAGCATTATTATAGATTTTGAAAAATTTTGTCATTAAGCTTTTTCATTACTTTTTGAATGGTCTTTAGCCAGAAAAAAGAAATTTTGAATTTGGAGCATGTTTTGAAAAAATTTTCATTTTGGGCCGGATTTTGTTCGAAAATCGAAAAATGCAAAGAAATAGGTTTTCTGTTCATTTTAGAGTCAAATCGATAATAACCTTTTTGAAAGGTATCCTGAAGTAGTACAAGATAGAAAAATAAAAAGTTGAAATTTTTCCATAGGGCTCTTGATAATTCGATATTTATGATTATTAGTTTTTTACAATTTTCTCCGAATCTGTGATAGCTATAATCAATTAGTTTTAGCATTCGAATACCTCGTAACATTCCCTAGAACTTTTGTTTAAGACAAAAATTTGTCAGAGTTATAGTTTATTTAGAAAAAAATAAAAACCATTTTTTCACAATTTTTCATGGCTATACCCCTTTCGATTTTGGAGCAAAAAAAAATTTTTTTTTTCTTGGGTTTTTTTTACTTGAAATTGCCATCATAGGGCTTACATTATGATTTGTCGATTATAATTTTAACAAAAAAAAAAATGGTACCGTGGGAAAAAACGAGCTTTCTTTTATTTTTTTTCACATTTTTACTACTATCTCGGCTTCTATAGCTTCGATTCAATTCGTTGATGGTTTCTATTATTCCTTATTCTTCTCCTGTTAGTTCTTTTTATATTTTATTACAATTGCCTTTCGAAATAAAACTAAAAAATTAAAAAAATCGACGTAAAAACCCGGTTGTGTTATCCCTATACATAGGCTCTTATGGGACCTTATTTTTTCCTTTATATTATGGCACTCGTATAAATCGTGGAAAATTTTGTCATAAGGCTTTTTCGTTAGTTTTTGAATGGTTTTTAACCAGAAAAAAGAAATTTTAAATTCGGAGCATATTTTGAAAAAATGCTTATTTTGAGCCCGGATTTTGCTTCAAAATCGAAAAATGCAAAGAAACACATCTCGTGAGAGTTTTAGAGTCAAATCGATAATAACCTTTTTGAAAGGTACTTAAAAGTAGTACAGGATAGATAAATAAAAAATTAAAATTTTTCCATAGGACCCTTGATAATTCGATATTTATGTTTCATGGTTTTTCTTTATTTTCTCCGATTTTATGATAGCTAGAACCGATTCGTTTTAACGTACGGATACCTCGTAATATTTCTCATAACTTTTATAAAAGACAAAATGTTGTTAGTCTTATAGTTTATTTTAAACAAAATAAATACCGTTTTTTCGAAATTTTTTATGGCCGTACCCCTTCCGATTTTGGAGAAAAAAATTTTTTTTTTTCTTGGGTTTTTTTACTTGAAATTGCCAACTTAGGGCTTACATTATAATTTGTCAATAATTATTTTAGGAAAAAAAAATTATACCGTGGGAAAAAACCAGTTTTCTTTTGTTTTTTCCCACAATTTTACTAATATCTCGGCTTCTATAGCTTCGATTCAATTCAATGATGGTTTCTTTTATTTCTTATTCTCCTCAATTCTTTTGATATTTTATTACTATTACATTTCAAAATAAAAAGAAAAATTAAAACAAATCGACGTAAAATCCCTGTTTGTTCTATTTCAAGAAATAGACCCTTATGGGAACTTCTCTCTGAATTTGGTATTTATGGTTTATTTAGGATACAACTAATAAATTATGACAGATAACTGACACTTAAGTTTCAGCCTAGGTCACGTGACTACCGTAACTTTTTTGCTATTGGTCCGATTCTGTTCGAATTTGGTATTCAGGCTTTATTTAGAATACAATTAATATACTCTGACAGATATTTGAAATATAAGACAGTATATTGACACACAACGCGACTATATAACAAATTATGGTTCTTTGAAGCATGATACCCCAACCACTGGTCATCTCTTTCCTTGGCATATAAACGTTGGTACACTTGATAATGTTTGATTTTTTTTTTAAATTCCCTTATGGCTTTTCACAGACAAGACCTTAAGGTTCCAAACTGGTCCCCACGGACCAAAAGTCAAATACTTGATATATATATAGGAGATATATATATATATAGATATATATATATATATATATATATATATATATATATATATATCTATATATATATATATATATATATATATATATATATATATATATATATATATATATATATATATATATACGACTATACTTATATAGGAGCGTCTGCGACTATATTATTATGAAAATGTAAATACGTTAATTATTCTGCTAGTTTTTGTACAATTTTATTAGTATTGTGTAGTTAAAGTTGATTCGTAGGGTTTCTTTAGGGTTCTACTTACGTTTGGTTTATTATTTTCATCTATAGTGTTTAGTTTTTAGGTAGTTCATCTTGTTTGAGAGCCCCATTTTGGCCCCAATTTAGGTTATTTAGGTTATATTATTGTAAATCCCTGTAGTTCTAATTTTCTAGAATTTGTATACTTGCTTGCTTTGACTGTCAGTATTCTCCTAAAATTATTGGTCTCTTTGGGCAAAAACAATGAAGATAATTCTAAATATTTCGAAACTGTTCCATCGGGTTTTAAAAAGGACGCGCTTCGTGACAAATCATTCAGTTTTAATTGTTTAGTCAGTTTTTACCTTGGAAACAATTAAACAACAGTCAAAGCGAGTTAGGTTAGTGTTTTTGACGTTGACAATAAAAGTGTGTTCCCGAATTTCGTTACAATTGGTGTCAGAAGTGGGATATTTGGAAGCTCATTTTAGTGGATGCCTTTAACAAGAAGTCAGGCCAAGATGGAGACCGAGAAATTGATGGAGCTACTATTAAGGAAGTTTGACGAGCAAAAAGTAGAACAAGAAGAACGAGACCGTAAACAGAAGGAAGAACAAGAACAACGAGACCGTAAACAGAAGGAAGAACAAGAAGAACGAGACCGCAAACAAGAAGAACGAGACCGTAAACAGAAGGAAGAACAAGAACAACGAGACCGTAAACAGAAGGAAGAACAAGAAGAACGAGACCGCAAACAAGAAGAACGAGACCGTAAACAAAAGAAAGAACAAGAAGAACGAGACCGTAAACAGAAGGTAGAACAAGAAGAACGAGACCGTAAACTGAAGGAAGAACAAGAAGAACGAGACCGCAAACAAGAAGAGCGAGACAAGAAACAGGAAGATTTACTAAAGACAATTAAATCTGACCTGAAGAAGGAAAATGAAGACCTGATAAGGACCATGAAAGATGACCTAAAGAAAGAAAATGAAGACCTGATTCGAACCATGAAAGATGACTTACTTAATTTAAAAAATAATCTTAAAAAGGAGCAGGAGGAACGAGACAGAAAACAAGAGGAACGAGTTTTACAACTTAAAGAAGATCTGGAGAAGAATCAGAAACAATTAATGACTAACTTTGAAGCAACAGTAGAAGAAGAATTGGGGCAAGTACAAAAAAAGATCCAAGAACTAGAGATGAAAGTAAAACGGACTCCTCTTCATCCCGATCCTGGAATGCAAACAATGATGAAAGTAAAACCACCAAAATTCGATGGCAAAGAAGCTTGGAGTACCTATTTGAATCAATTTGAGGCCGCTGCTAGGGGAAATCGCTGGGATAACGAAGAAAAGGCAATCAATCTTAAGCTAAGCCTTAGAGGAGAAGCTACAGAAATATTAAGAATGGTGCCATCTGAGGATCAGCTCAATTTCGACGTACTGGTGCGTACCTTAGAGATGAGATACGGTGAAGCCCATCTACAACAAGTGTACCAGGCTCAATTGAAATCTAGAAGACAACAACCCGAGGAAGGACTCCAACAGTTTGAGGCCGATGTTGCTCGATTAGTAAATCTGGCTTACCCTTCAGCCCCAACAGAGTTCCGAGAACAAATTTCTATAAATTGTTTTATTGACGGAGTTCGAGATCCAGATACTAACCACGCTCTAAGGATGGCTCATCATAAAAGTATATCAGAAGCTTTGGCCCATGGACTAGAGTATGAGGCAGCTTTTCAAGCAACTAGAAGGCAGACACGAATAAGACAAATCAGAACTTCGGAAAGTGATCTCGAAGACCGCCTAAAGAAGCTTGAATCATTATTAGCGAGGAAACCTAAAAGACCATTGCAATGCTGGAATTGCAATGAGGAGGGGCACCTTAAACGTCAATGCCCCAAGCCTTTAAGAGATCCAAGGAACCAGGAAAACTTCAACTAGTCAGCTTTATGGGGCGCAAGCTGGCTGGGTGCTACCAAGCCCCACGTATAAGACTAAACCGGCTGCCACATCCTGGAGAGAGCTTGGTAGTACCGGGAAAAATATGCGGCCGTGAATGTGAGATGGTAGTGGATACAGGATCAAGTCATACTATCGTGAAGCCGAACATCGTAGCACACTGTAGGCTCTCAGCACCACCCAATTTAATTCTGGAGTCTGCAAATGGAAAAAGGATCCCGATTCTTGGATTGCACGAAGCTACAGTCACCATTGGCTTAACAACATTCCAACAGCCAGTACTAGTGGCAGAAATCATGGATGATGTCATATTAGGATTAGATGTTATGAATGCTCAGCAGTTTAAAATGGATGTATATAACCGGATATTGACGACGAGAAATGAAGAGATTTTTATGCACCACCTATATATATGAAGATAAAGTAAATACCAGAGTCGTTAAGTTATTCAAGGATGTTACTATACCAGGAAATTCAGAGGTGGTGGTTTATGCTACAACTGGAGGAAAAGAGGGAGAAACTGTTTTGATTGAGCCCATGGGAAAATGCAAACTATATGGTCAAGGAATTTTTCCAGCCAAGACGTTAACTACGCAGAAGAAATCTACTATTTTGGTTCGAATGGTAAATTTAAAAGGATATGATCAACACCTGAAACAAGGAGAGAACATTGGCGTATGCTCTGAAGTAGTGGCAGTCATGAAAAATGCTGATAGAAGTCGTTATTTAAACAGACCTTTTCCTGTATGTTTACAAAACCTATTTGAAGAATCTTCTGCCAATTTAACCATGGACCAGTGTAGTAAATTGCGACGTCTTCTTGAAGAAAATCAAGATGTGTTTTCCTTGCACGATAAAGACCTGGGAAGAACTGATTTGGTGCAGCATCGAATTAACACTGGAGACAATACTCCGATTAAACAAGCACCTCGAAGAATTCCGATAGCTAAACAAGGAGAAGTTTCCTCAATGCTTCAAGAAATGAGGACACAAGGAGTGATAGAGCCTTCTCAGAGTCCTTGGACATCTCCAGTTGTGCTAGTGAAGAAAAAGGATGGATCCACTAGATTTTGTGTAGACTATCGGCGACTGAATGATATTACCAAGAAAGACAGTTATCCCCTACCAAGAATTGACGACACCCTGGACACGCTATCAGGTTCACAATGGTTCTCAACACTCGATCTAAAGAGTGGATACTGGCAGGTAAAGATGCACCCAGAAGATAAGGAAAAGACCGCATTCTCGACTGGAACAGGACTTTGGCAGTTTACAGTAATGCCCTTTGGACTCTGCAATGCTCCAGCTACCTTTGAGAGACTTATGGACACAGTTTTACGTGGAATGACTTGGGAATCATGTTTAGTTTATCTGGATGACGTTATCATACTGGGGAAAACATTTGAAGATCATTTGAAGAATATTCAAAAGGTATTTGTTAAACTGCGAGAGGCCAACCTTAAGCTAAGTCCTAAAAAATGTTGCTTATTTCAAAAAGAAGTTCGATACCTTGGCCATGTAATATCAGAAAAAGATGTCAAGACTGATCCAGATAAAGTAGAGGCGATCGAAAAATGGCCACGACCCACTGACAAACACCAGTTAAGAAGCTTTCTGGGCCTTTGTACCTATTACAGAAGATTTGTAAGAAATTTCGCTAATCTTGCAAAGCCTCTACATAAGCTCACGGAGGACAAAGTGGTATTTAGTTGGTCAACAGACTGTGAAGAAGCATTTCAACAGTTAAAGAGAGCACTATGCACATCTCCAATTTTAACATATCCGATTCCTGGACAAACTTTTATTTTGGATACCGATGCGAGTAATGTTGGAATTGGGGCCGTTCTATCACAAAAATATGAAGATGGCGAGCAAGTAATAGCTTATTTCAGTAAAACATTATCAAAACCAGAAAGAAACTATTGTGTCACTAGACGAGAGCTATTGTCAGCAGTAAAAGCTATTGAACATTTCCATAAATATTTGTATGGTCAACGATTTATCCTTAGAACCGACCATGCTTCGTTGAAATGGCTGTTTCAGTTTAAAAACCCCGAAGGACAAATAGCAAGGTGGCTTCAACGATTACAAGAGTATGACTTTACAATAGAACATAGGAAAGGCGCATATCACCAAAATGCCGATGCTTTATCGAGAAGACCCTGTATTGAAACATGTCAACATTGTTTTAAAAAGGAATCAAAACAGCATCCAGAGATATTTACTTGTAATCGTATTGGCCTTCACAGTTCTAAAGAGTGGGATGTAGCTAGTTTAATCCAAGATCAGTGTGATGACCCAGTATTTGGTCTTATTTACGAACTGAAATCTCGAGAAATTTCAAAACCAGAATGGAAAGACATTTCTGACAAATCTCCAGAACTTAAAGCTTATTGGTCTCAATGGAATTCATTGGTTATAAAAGATGGATTATTAAAAAGAGTCTGGGAGAGCGTAGATGGAAAAGAAAAGACATATCTGACAGTCCTTCCTCGAAAACGTATTCCGGAAGTCCTTGAAGCTGTTCATGGCGGTGTCGGCGGAGGACATTTTGGAGTTAGTAAGACCTTGGCAAAAGTGAGAGAACGGTTTTACTGGCTGAACAGTCATCAAGATGTTGAACGCTGGTGCCGACAGTGTGAGCAGTGTTCGTCAAGCAAGGGCCCAAAAACCCGGACAAGAGGAAAGATGATGCAGTATCTTGTTGGTGCACCTTTTGAACGAATTGCCATAGACGTAGCAGGACCCTTTCCTACTAGTAGCTCCGGAAACCGATATGCTCTTGTTGCTATGGATTACTTTAGTAAGTGGCCCGAGGTTTATCCGATTCCAAACCAAGAAGCAACGACAGTAGCTGAAGTGCTGTTCCAGAACTGGATTTGTCGATTTGGTGTACCCAGAGAGATACATTCAGACCAAGGAAGGAACTTTGAGTCACAAATATTCCAACAAGTATGCCAGTTGCTGGGAATCAATAAGACCCGTACAACCCCACTACACCCTCAGTCTGATGGAATGGTTGAAAGATTTAACCGCACATTTGAAACCTATTTAAGGATGGTAGTAAACTCTAAGCAAACCGACTGGGATACCTGTATACAACCATTCCTATTGGCATATCGTTCTTCTATCCACAAGTCAACTGGAAAAAGCCCGGCAAAAGTTGTCTACGGTGATGAACTTCGTTTACCTTTGGACATTATTACTGGAAGACCCCATAAGTCTGAAACCCTGGAGGAGTACGTCGACCATTTACAAGAGCGTTTACAAATTGTTCACGAACAAGCACGGGATAAACTTCATCTAGAAAGTAACAGAATGAAATCACGTTATGACATAAAGGCAAATTCTACCGGTTTTAATCCTGGGGATAAAGTCTGGTTATACAATCCACGGAGGACGAAGGGCAAGTCACCAAAGCTCCAGAAGGATTGGGAAGGTCCATTCAATGTGGTCACCAGGATCAACGACGTGGTGTACCGTATCCAGCGACATCCGACAGCGAAGATGAAAATTGTAAACATCGTCCGGCTAGCGCCCTATCATGACTCAGGTGGTCCCATGTTTGATCGGGACGATCAAACTTGAGAGGGGAGCAGTATTATGAAAATGTAAATACGTTAATTATTCTGCTAGTTTTTGTACAATTTTATTAGTATTGTGTAGTTAAAGTTGATTCGTAGGGTTTCTTTAGGGTTCTACTTACGTTTGGTTTATTATTTTCATCTATAGTGTTTAGTTTTTAGGTAGTTCATCTTGTTTGAGAGCCCCATTTTGGCCCCAATTTAGGTTATTTAGGTTATATTATTGTAAATCCCTGTAGTTCTAATTTTCTAGAATTTGTATACTTGCTTGCTTTGACTGTCAGTATTCTCCTAAAATTATTGGTCTCTTTGGGCAAAAACAATGAAGATAATTCTAAATATTTCGAAACTGTTCCATCGGGTTTTAAAAAGGACGCGCTTCGTGACAAATCATTCAGTTTTAATTGTTTAGTCAGTTTTTACCTTGGAAACAATTAAACAACAGTCAAAGCGAGTTAGGTTAGTGTTTTTGACGTTGACAATAAAAGTGTGTTCCCGAATTTCGTTACAATATTATGCACGCGGGCCCGGGTCCGAAAAATCGTGTTTTTTTGGAAATAAAAATTCATATCTTTGGCTGTATGGCTAGCGAAACGATGAAATTTGGCATAGGGTCTCTCAATACATTGGGAATGATGGATCCGTAAACGAATTTTTTTTCCGGTACCACCAAACGGAGCGGTACTGTCTCAAAGTCAAAAATTCGTAAAAAAACGGCTCAAAATTCATTTTTGCACGAGATCTCAATTTTAACGCTGTCAAAAAAATTGAAATTTTTAGGCATAAAAGACTTTATAGTAAATTATGTCTGTATACTTTTTGGGCCCGATCGGTATACAGGGTGAGTTGTTATAAGCGAACAAAAGTGACTAAAAAAAAAATTCAAACTTCTCCAGAGGCTAAAAAAAAAATTTTATAAAAAAAGTGTTTCGGCGAAAAGACTTCATTTTATAAGAGATTTGACATACTTGGAGCTTTTTTTTGTAAAAAATTTATTTTACGAGTTCTGGCATTTTCAGTTTTTTGAGATTTCCCGCCAAACGATACTTATTTTGGGAAAATTTTTTTTTTCAAAAAATAACTTCATCCTTTACCTGTCATATGCCATATAACCGAAATTTTTGGGAACCATACAGGGCGAGCAATAATGAACTTTACCCATGAAGGTCCGACCTGAAAATCACATTTTATTTAATAACTTTTTAGTGGTGGCACCTGGATCATTTATATTCTCAGGGATTAAATACTTTAATAACCCCATTATTTATGTAAAATTACAATCTTCCAACATTAATAGGTTCTGAGCAATTCGAATTTTCGCGTTTAATTCATTTGCCGCGTCCCTGTACATGGTGAAAGGATCAAACAACATCTAAAGGATCCGAAATTTTGTTTTACAACACATACTAAAATTTCAGGGTTCCAGCGATAGTACAAGTACCCGAAAAATGCGATTTTATGAAAAAAGTCCATTTTTTTGCGTTTTTGCAGGTAATTGGAGGTGTCAACCTAAACTCTGATGAAATGGCTAGTGGGAACAATACTTTGACGCATGGTGGGTAAAAATTTTTTGCTCGTGACAGGTGGCCGGGACTTGGTTGGGTTTTTTGTAAAATTATGAATGAAAATGAACCGGAAACGATCAGGGAAAGGAAGCACCGAATCAGAAAATGAATGGGCTTTCCGAATCTGTGCATATCAATTGGGGAAATTGTGTATTGCGGCCAGGAAAATTCGGCAAACATTTTGACGTCTTCGAAAAATGCCGTTTTTTTGAAAAGTCAGTGGTTTTATACCGGGGTGAGACGAAATGAAATTTGCCCGATTATTTTATTAAAATTATTCGAATATATACACGGGTCAGTCGTAATGATCTATTTAATTTAAAATAAAAATTTAGATATTAGGTGAGTTTTTACTATTTAGTTTATTATTAATATATGTTAATAATTCTTAAACATTGCTTTTGGGTTATAAATAAAATTTTTTTGAAATTATTGATTTTTAAGGTTAGTCGAGTATCATAACTTTTTTGGTATTGGTGCGATTTGGTTGAAATTTGGTACCTAGTACCTATTTCGGATAAGATTAATAAATTTTTACAGATATTTGACATGACTATGTTTTAAGGTCACGTGACTACCTTAACTTTCTTCCTATTTGTCCGATTTGATTGAAATTTGGTATTTGGGGTTTATTTAGGATGCAATTATGAATTTTTTACAGATATTTGACATTTAACTTCCAGGTCACGTGACTATTGTAACTTTTTTGCTATGAGTCCGATTGGGTTCAAATTTGGTATTTGGGCTTTATTTAGGATGCAATTATTAATTTTTGACTGATATTTGACATTTCACTTCCGGGTCACGTGACTATTGTAACTTTTTTGCTATGAGTCCGATTGGGTTCAAATTTGGTATTTATGCTTTATTTAGGATACAATTAATAAATTTTAACAGATAATTGTCAAATTATATTTTAAAGTCACGTGACTTTGATAATTCTTTTGCTATTGATCCGATTGGGTTGAAATTTGGAATTTGGGCTTTATTTAAGATGCAAGTAATAAATTTTGACAGAAATTTGACAGATTGAATTTTAAAGTCACGTGACTTCCATAACTTTTTTGCTATTGATCCGATTGGGTTCAAATTTGGAATTTGGGGTTTATTTAGGATGCAATTGTTGATTTTTTACAAAATTTTAAAATATTAAGTTTTAGGGTCACGTGACTATCAAAATTTCCTATTCGATTGAAATTTACTATTAGATGATATTTATATATTTATAGATAATATTTTGTATTACCCTATTCCTTTTATCTTAATTAGTTAAATTATTTCTTAAATTTGCCTTTTTAAAAAACATTAAAAAATCATCGGTTCGAATACATAGGCTTTAAAGGGAACTTATCTTCTTTCATAATATTGTAGCATTATTATAGATTTTGAAAAATTTTGCCATAAAACTTTTTCATTACTTTTTGAATGGTCTTTAGCCAGAAAAAAGAAATTTTGAATTTGGAGCATGTTTTGAAAAATTTTCATTTTGGGCCGGATTTTGTTCAAAAATCGATAAATGCAAATAAATAGGTTTTCTGTTCATTTTAGAGTCAAATCGATAATAACCCTTTTAAAAGATATCCTGGAGTAGTACAAGATAGAAAAATAAAAAATTGACATTTTTCCATAGGGCTCTTGATATTTCGATATTTATGTTTAATAGTTTTTTACAATTTTCTCCGATTCTGTGATAGCTATAATCAATTCGTTTTAACATTCGGATACCTCGTAATATTCCCAAAAACTTTTGTTTAAGACAAAAAGTTGTCAGAGTTATAGTTTATTTAGAAAAAAATAAAAACCATTTTTTCACAATTTTTCATGGCTAATACCCCTTTCGATTTTGGAACAAAAAAAAAATTTTTTTCCTTGGGCTTTTATCCCTTAGGATTTTCAGTTTAAGGTTTATATTGAAATTTGGCTGTAACCAATTTTGGAAAAAAAATGCTACCGTGGGAAAAAACGAGTTTTCTTTTATTTTTTTTTTCACATTTTTACTAATATCTCGACTTCTATAGCTTCGATTCAATTCGTTAATGGTTTCTATTATTCCTTATTCTCCTCATGTTAATTCTTCTTATATTTTATTACAATTGTGGCACTCGTATTTCGGTTACTTTATATTGTGAGACTCGTATAACTCGTGGAAATTTTTGTTATTAGGCTTTTTTACTAGTTTTTGAATGGTTTTTAACCAGAAGAAAAAAATTTTGAAATCGGAGCATATTTTGAAAAAATGCTCATTTTGAGCCCGGGTGTTGTGACTTGGCAACAGCGCGCTAAAATAAAATGTAACCGTTACGATTTGTATCGAAAAAACCCATAGCAGTCTTCCGTCGTCAACCATGTTTTGTGTTGAGAGTAAATAAAGCTCTCAGATAATTTACAATTAAAGCCATTTATACAGTCCACTTGAAGTTTTATTCGAAGCCAAAACATTGGTCCTTCGAGCCGGATTGTGAAAAGTGAAAAATTAGTGTGGTAGTCGACGGATTGCTGATCAAATTAAATAAAATAAGGTAGGCTGCTTCAATAAATTACCGAATAAAGCCGTCCGCCATATTTGCGAAGCGAGCGGCAGGCAGCCAGGCATTGAACCCAACGAGAGCGAGAGAGCTCGAGCTAGAACAACTGATAAGGCGCCAGTGTGGAAGAGAGAGAGAGAGCGGTGCATTCCGCTCAAATTCAAACGAAGAAGACGACCGGTACATGACTGTCGAGCTGGAATCCAGTTGAGAGAGATAGAAAGTAAAACACGTTTGGAGGGAGAAATTATTTCCACCACAGGTTGAGTAAGGTCGTTTTAATTTAATTAATTTTAATAAATTCAAGACTGGTTGTTTTATGTTAATTCTAGTAATATTTATTATTTGTAAATTGTAAGGGTTAATATCATGGAAAACTTAGTTGCGAAAAGAGGTGTTTTAAAAGGCAAATTAACAAGAATTTCGACTTATATTAATTCAATAATTGATCAAAATATTGATTTCAATGAAAGTATTGTAAGAGAGTTTCAGGCGCGTTTAGAGAGATTGTCGCCTCTCTTAAACGAATTTGACGACGTCCAATTTCAAATCGAGGCGGAATCAAATGCTCAACAGGACGACGCGAACGTGAATCTTTTGAATCTAGCTATTTTAAGTTGATTGGTAATATTGAGTCCGCTATAAAAAGTTATGAAGAAAGAGTGGCTCCCAGTATTGCTGGTAATTCGAATCACTTTGGAAACGGTCAATCTTCTCGAAATTTTAATTCATTGGTAAAGTTGCCGCCTATAAAATTGCCAAGCTTCAACGGGCAGTATTCTAACTGGCTCGAGTTTAAAGATTCTTTCAAGGCATTGGTAGATGACAACGATTCGCTCGATAATATTCAAAAATTTTATTACCTTAAGTCATCATTAAGTGCCGAGGTCCTTGAAATAATAAAATCTATTGAAGTGTCCGCCAATAATTACGATACGGCCTGGAAATTTTTAATTGATCGCTTTGAAAATAAAAAACTTATTATTTATAATCATATTAAGTCTATTTTTGAATACCCTTCAATAAAAAAAGAATCATATCATGAGTTGCGCAGTCTTTATGATACTATTACAAAACACCTTCGTGCTCTCAAAAGCTTAGGAGAGAATATTGATGCGTGGGATCGGTTGATAATTTATATTTTTTGTACAAAATTTGATAGCGTTACTCGCCGTGAATGGGAGTCCTACAAATATATTACCGAATTACCCACCATGCAAGATATAAATGATTTTTTAAGGTTAAAATGTGAAATTTTAGAAAAATTAGAGGTGTCTTCTAATTTTGATATAGACAGAAATAAAGGGTCTAATATTAATAAAAGATTAAATAAAAATTATAGTGACACGTTCGCATCAACAGAACCCACTAATAAATTTAGTTGCTATTTTTGTAAAGCTAATCATAGCATTTTTAAGTGTGAGTCTTTTCTGCAATTGCCAATAAACGATAGAATTTCTGCAATTAAACAACGGAAATTATGTTTAAACTGCCTAAGAGACTCCCACCCATCCTGGAAATGTCAAAAACCAAAATGTTTTAAGTGCAAAAAAGCACATAATACAATTTTACATTTAAATTCCTTTCCTAACTCAAACAATAATAATACAGTGAACTCTGAACCTACCACTGGTGCAAATATTTCTTTACCGGTTCAAGTCCCGACAACTCGAAATAAAACCGAGAGTGGGGCTTTGCCAACAGCGCCGCCGCAGCCGTTTAGTTCGTTAAATGCTCATGCGGCTGAAAGCGCGTTTGCCGGTTTGTGCGCGCCGGAGTTAGATGGTAAGGTAAGTACGTGTTACAATCAAGTTTTGCTGTCGACTGCAATAGTAAAAATAAATAGAAATAATAAATTCATATATGCCCGTGCTTTGTTGGACAGCGGTTCACAAAGTAATTTTATTTCTAAGAGCCTTTGTGACAGGTTAGGTTTGGAATCCACGAAAATTAAGCATTTTGTTAAAGGAGTGGGTGAAACTTTGACAAATATTAATAGTCAAGTTAATCTTACTATAAAATCTTGCCATTTTGATTATGAAACAAACATTAATTGTTTAGTGTTGATGCGCATTACAGATCAATTACCCATACATTCATTTAATAAAGAATTTCTTAATATTCCGGATAATGTGCAGTTAGCTGACCCTAATTTTAATAAGTGTTCTGAGATAGATTTGTTACTAGGGTCAAATGTTTTTTGGGCAATAATAGGTCAGAATCAAATTCGTCTTGGTCCTAATTTGCCAATTATCCAGGAAACCAGATTGGGTTATGTAATAGGGGGTAATTTGACTGTAAATTTTAAACCATCCAATTCAATAAGTTGTTTAAATGTAAACGATGAAAATTTAAATACATCGATAATTAAATTCTGGGAAGTTGAAGAGGTTCCAAAGTAAAATATTTTCTCAGAATCAGAAAAATATTGCGAGGATCATTTTGCACAAACGGTGAAAAGAAAGTCAGATGGCAGGTTTATCGTTAGTGTGCTTTTTAAAAATAATTTAAATGAATTAGGTAATTCTTATTCAATGGCCCTGCACAGATTTAATTTATTAGAAAAGAAATTAAATAAATGTGATGATTTAAAAAATCAATATTTTTCTTTTATAAATGAATACTTTAGTATGGGTCATATGTCCAAAATAGTAAATAATCATGAAGAAGGATATTTTCTACCACATCATGCTATTATAAAAGAAAGTAGTGTGACTACCAAGTCTAGGGTAGTTTTTGATGCCTCGGCGAAAACCTCAACGGGTTTGTCACTAAATGACACTCAATTTATTGGTCCTACTTTACAACAGGACGTATTTTCGATATTAGCGAGGTTTCGAATACATCAGTACGTTTTAACTGGAGACGTCAGTAAAATGTACCGTCAAATATTATTATGTAATAAAGATAGGAAATATCACAAAATATTTTGGCGCGTAAATGCAAATGAAGATCCCCAGGTATGTGAATTAAACACTGTCACATATGGAACTGCTTCAGCACCTTTTCTGGCAGTGCGGTGTTTATTTCAAATTGCCTTAGAAAATCAATTAGAATTCCCGCTAGCCTGTAAAATTATTAAAAGAGACTTTTACATAGATGACGTGCTTACGGGTTCTAATTCGAAAGAAGAGTTATTAGGTCTTCAAAGGGATCTTGTTAAACTGTTGGCAAATTATGGTTTTGCTTTAAGGAAATTTTTAAGTAATAATAAAGAATTATTAAATAAATTTGAGACAAATGAAAATCTTGATATGGGTATATTAAATCTAGAAAATAATTAAAATAAAACCCTTGGGGTATATTGGGACTCGGATAAAGATGTTTTTAAGTATAAAGTAAATCTTAGCTCCAATTTTCTTGAAACAAAAAATTTTACAAAACGAAAAATATTGTCGAGTATCTGCCAAATATTTGACCCTCTGGGTTTAATTGGACCAGTTATAATTCGGGCCAAGCTAATCATTCAAGATTTATGGAAACTTAGATTAGAATGGGATGACGAAATACCTCAAAATCTGCAAATTGTTTGGGAATCATTTTATAATACTCTTAGTCACATAGGTGAATTGCAGATTCCTAGGTGCACTGTTTTTGCAAATTATGTTTCCATCGAACTGCATGGTTTCTCGGATGCGTCAATTAAAGCTTATGGAGCTTGTCTCTATGTAAGATGTGAAATGTCATCCGGACAATATGGCACAAGTTTATTATGTGCCAAATCTCGTGTGGCACCGGTGAAACAATTAAGTTTGCCTCGACTTGAACTATGCGGTGCTCTTTTGCTGGCGAATTTGTCCAAGAAGGTTATTTCTACATTAGAAATAAATTTTAATAAATATTATTATTGGACAGATTCTACAATAACCCTTCATTGGATCCAAGGCGAGTCCAGTAGATGGAAAACTTTCGTGGCCAATAGGGTTAGCGAGATTAGGTCGCTGACAGAGTATACAAATTGGTACCATGTAAAGTCTAGCGACAACCCGGCCGATCTATTATCGCGAGGAGTCTCTCCTAGTACTTTAAGCCAATCAAAATTATGGTGGCGCGGCCCTCAATTTTTAAACCTAAATGAGTCAGGCTGGGATTTGCCAGAAGTTAATTTAGAGGAGATCGATATACCTGAACAAAAAAGCATAACTTGTTCTATAATTATGCAACCAAATAGCGACATTATCGATTTAATAAATAAATTCTCCTCATTAAAAAAGACTGTAAGAATTTTATCTTATGTTCTGCGCTTTACATCTAATCTAAAATCTAATAGTGAAAAAATTTCTGGTCCATTCATTCCAAAGGAATTGGACACGTCTTTAAACCTAATAATAAGAAATGTACAGATTGATTGCTTTGCACATGAGCATGCCAGTTTAACAAAAAATGAGTCTATTCGCCCTTCTAGTAAATTAATATCGCTTAATCCATTTATAAAGGATAATTTAATGAGAGTAGGGGGTAGACTAAAAAATTCCGACCGATCGTATGAAGGTAAACATCCTATAATACTGCCTGCCAACCATATATTAACTAAATTATTATTGAAGGAAGAACACGAAAGGTTACTTCACTGTGGCGTTCAGAGTTTACTATATAGCATTAGAGAAAGGTATTGGATTATTTCTGGTAGAAGAGCGTGTCGATCTGTCGTCCGTCAATGTCTTAAATGCTTCCGTGTTTCGCCAAAATCTTCAGAATATTTAATGGGAGACCTCCCAGAGGTTAGAGTAAATTCCTTTTCCGTATTTACGAACGTGGGCACAGATTTTGGGGGTCCTTTTTTGCTTAAAGATAGACAGACTCGGGGTGCTAAAATTATAAAGGCTTACGTTTGTTTATTTGTATGTATGAGCACTAAGGCAATACATATTGAGCTTGTGTCTGAGCTAACTACTCAAGCCTTTTTAGCGGCTTTGAGAAGATTTATAAGCAGGCGCGGTAAGCCGAAAAATATCTATTCCGACAATGGCACAAATTATAGGGGAGCCAATACTGAATTACTAAATGTTTATAGCTTTCTTAAAAATAATGCGGACTTATTATTATTAATCAACTGACGGACGAATGTATTCAGTGGCATTTAATTCCTGCTTCATCCCCAACATTTGGTGGAATCTGGGAAGCTGGAATAAAGAGCACTAAAGTCCATATTAAACGCGTCCTTGGAGAAACTAAATTAACATTTGAGCAGTTTTCTACGATCTTAACCCAAATTGAAAGTGTCTTGAATTCGCGACCGTTATGTGCGTTAACCCATGACCCTGAAGATGTAGCCGCTTTAACTCCCGGTCACTTTCTCATTGGGAAACCTCTCTCTAGCCTTCCTGAAATCGATCTGACCAACTTACCTCAGAATCGTTTATCCCACTGGCAGCATATCCAGTATATGGTGCAACAGTTCTGGCGAAGATGGCAAAAGGAATATTTGTCCGAGTTGCAGTGCAGGATCAAATGGAGGAAGAGTAATAATGAACTCTTGAAAGTGGGGACGTTAGTGCTAATAAAAGAAGACAATACACCTTCTTTAAGGTGGCCATTGGGTCGAGTTGTTTCGTTGCACCCAGGACGCGACGGAATTGTGCGGGTCGTAAAATTAAAAACAATTTATGGTATCGTAACACGAGCTGTTAACCGTATTTGTGCCTTACCAATATCTACATGATTTAAGGACGTTCTCAGTATTATCCGCGTACACGTAATCGAGAATTAATCTTTAAGAATAGAATTTAGAACGTTGTACCAGGTATGAATTTAATGTGTAAACGTGAAACTATTTAAGTTAATTTTAAGTTTGCAAGTATAATATTTTTTTTTTTTTTTTTTTTTTTTTTTTAAGTAATTAATTTTAAGTTGTAAAACTTTTTGATATAAGATGCTAAGTTTATTTAGATTTATAACTTTAAAAAAAAAATAATTTGGTCATATTATGTTCTGTTTAAAGTACTGTGTACTTTCAAGGCGGGCGGAATGTTGTGACTTGGCAACAGCGCGCTAAAATAAAATGTAACCGTTACGATTTGTATCGAAAAAACCCATAGCAGTCTTCCGTCGTCAACCATGTTTTGTGTTGAGAGTAAATAAAGCTCTCAGATAATTTACAATTAAAGCCATTTATACAGTCCACTTGAAGTTTTATTCGAAGCCAAAACACCGGGTTTTGCTTCAAAATCGAAAAATACAATGAAATAGGTTTTCCATTTATTTTAGAGTCAAATCCATAATAACCTTTTTTAAAGGTACTTAAAAGTAGTACAGGATAGACAAATAAAAAATTAAAATTTTTCCATAGGACCCTTGATAATTCGATATTTATGTTTCATGGTTTTTCTTTATTTTCTCCGATTTTATGATAGCTAAAACCGATTCGTTTTAACGTACGAATACCTCGGAATATTCCTCATAACTTTTATAAAAGACAAAATGTTGTTAGTCTTATAGTTTATTTAAAAACAAATAAAAACCGTTTTTTCCAATTTTTTTTGTGGATATACCCCTTTCGATTTTGGAGCAAAAAAAATTTTTTTTTTCTTTTTTTCCTAGGCTTTTATCCCTCAGGATTTTCAGTTTAAGGTTCACATTAAAATTTGCCTGTAACCAATTTTGGAAAAAAAAATAGTACAGTGGGAAAAAAATAGTTTTTTTTTGTTTTTTTCATACTTTTACTAATATATCGGATTCTAAGGCTTTGATTCAATTTGTCGATGGCATCTTTTATTCCTTATTCTGTTAAACCTGTTTTAATTTTATTATAACTGCTTTTCAAAAAAAAAGTACAATAAAAAAATCGACGTAAAATCCGTTTATTCTACTCTAATACATAAACCCTCATAAGAACTTCTCTCTGAATATTATGGCATTTCTATAAATTATGAACAATGATGTCATAAAGCTTTTTTATTGCTTTTTAAATAGTACTTATTATTAATTAAAAAAAAATTAAAACCAATTTTTCAAAATTTTTTGCGGGTATACACCCCCTTCGATTTTGGATTAAAAAAAAATTGTTTTGTTGGTTTATTTGGTATTTATGGTTTATTTAGGATACAACTAATAAATTGTTTTGAAAAAAGGTTTTTAGGCTTTATATTTACAAAACTTCTTTATTAGCAATAAATGTTTTTAGTCAAACACTTATGTTTTTTTCAATTAAATGTATAGTCATGATCCCTGACCATTAACGTTGTTTAGTAGCTCTTGAATAATTACTAACTTTTTTATAAGTTGAGTTTTATTGTGCTGGCGATTGCTTCCTTTAAAGTCCTCAAACAAGCAGTTTTTTGACAAATTTGGCTCATTGAATGTTTTAGATTTTATTTCACCCAGTTAGTGTTATTCTACAAAATCAAAGGTAAGTTTTTATATTAATTTAAGTATATTATCTGTCATAAGTTATATTATCTGTAAATGTGGAAGATTTTGTTCAATTTTTCGGAACAGGATATGTTAATAATTTGATATTTGACACTATAAACGTCAACGTTCTAAAAGTAAACATTTTATAAACGTCTTATTTTCATATTGTTATATTTTTATTTACTTAATGGAGGGACAAAATAAAAATATTTTAGATCAATAGAAAAGTCGTTAGCCCATGATAATACCATAGAATATTTTTAATATTATTGTGTTCATAAGTAAATATAAGCATAACAAATTTGTATATGGTCGAATACAACGTAAATTATCGTTTTTTTCTTAAAAACTGGTTCATTCAAGGATTTTTTTCTTTTAATGTAATCGATTTAAGGTAAGCTTGCTAAACAATCAAAAAAAATCTGAAAATCGTTGGGCAGGTGAATTGCTTAATGACCACACAGTAATTTTAATATCCATTTATATTATAAATATGGATAGGTAAAAAAGACAATTTAAACATTCATTTTATATTCCGTTTTTGCATCATAAGAGTAGTTGAAGTTCCTTTGGAATTTCTT
Source organism: Anthonomus grandis grandis (assembly GCF_022605725.1). Taxonomy (NCBI): domain Eukaryota; kingdom Metazoa; phylum Arthropoda; class Insecta; order Coleoptera; family Curculionidae; genus Anthonomus; species Anthonomus grandis. The sequence continues at coordinate 1,247,400 of NC_065566.1, read as the reverse complement.
AATGTGTCCTTTGTGCTAATTTTGAGGAATATTAGAATATATATCAACAGTTTTTAGTTAGACGTTTATATTCTTTCATTTCTAGATTCTCAAGCACCCAACACTTATTAAACTGATTAGATCTAAAAGTGCTGTGCTCCATTGACAAACCAAGCAAGGTTCTTGGAAAAATTTTACTCATTGCATCCTATAGTATTTGTCTTCCATAGTTCCAATCTACAAAAGCAAAGGTAAGTTTTATCCAAATTATATATTATCAATATTATAACTTTTAAACAGCTTTAAAATCCATTATCCTAAATATATGATTACAGATGTAAAAGATGTGCATGCTATAGGTCTGATTTGATTCTGAGTTTTCATATATAGGTTATATAGGTTAGACTACTTAGAGCTTTAAATGATCTAAATTAAAGGTATTTTATAACATGCATACTCGAAGGTGTAAATTAATTTTTAATTACATAAAATGTAAAGAAATTTATTGTATAAAACAAAACTAGAAACATTGTTACATACAATTTTTTTTTGTCTAGTGGTGTTTTTAAAAGTATTTATGGTAACTTTAAAAGTTATTCCTAAAGCAACAATTAAAACTAATTGTTGTCAATCTACTTGCAGTTATTTACAATAATTACAATAGTTTATTGTGAGTCTAATCTTATAATATAAAGTATTCTTCATGACAATTATGCTAATTTACGTAATGGAAGTTAATTTTTAAATTATTCCTTGGTAACTATTGACATCTTTAAAAAGTGCTTTTATTACTCATATGTGTGTGTCTACTAATATTAATAATCTTATTGTGTATCTTACTGTAAAAAAAACTATTAATAATAGGAAATACTAATTTGTAAACTATAAAATCGCAAAGATCAACACACTGCATTAAAATGACTATTTTAATAACTAAAATAAAATTATGAGACCATTATTGAGGTTTTGTTCGTTTTTACAAGATGGAAATAAATTTAACTTTGAGGAAGACACAAATGAATTCCTCCTCTTCTTACTAATTATGTAATTGTAGGCTAAATATTAAAGGTAGAGCAATATTCAGAATGAAGCTGGAGAATTGTTTTAAATATTGTCAACCTTGCAAAAAGCTAAAGAATTTGGAAAGTTCTTGACAAAAAAAACTTTTACAATCTTTTACATCTTATTGAAACATACTTAATTTTTTAATATTAATTATAAAGCCTAGATACTTTATTTCATTCATCCAGTTTATCGTATTGTTCTATATATTGTAAGTTCTATACATATTTATATATCAATTCTTAATTCTTAATTTTAAATAAAATAAAATAATTCAATTCTTAATAAAACCTAAAATCATAAATCAGAGAAGGTCTTTGAATTCTTATAGAACATCAGGTTGATATAGATTTCAAATTAATTAATTACAAAAATAAAGCTAGGCTAATGATTAAAGTATGTTGAATGGATTTTTAGATGCCAAAAATGAGTAAGAAGTCTGCTAAGACAACAAGACTCCAGAATAAAGAAAAATATATGTCCAGCAAGATGGTAAAGAAAGACAGTGGTGACAAAAAGGAAAATTTAGAAATTCCTGGTAAGCCTATAAATTTGCAACAAAACTTGCCCAAAGATATGGTTCCAGAGGATAGTACCAGCAAGGTAAAATTTAATGAAATTGTAACACAGTTTAATAAGCGAAAATCATTGGCGGTTATTGATGACAATGATGCATTTTCATCAAAAATTGTCACTCAAAAGAAACAAAAAGTTAATGATTCCTTTAAAAAAATATGACATATAAATAAAATTGAAAAGAAGCCGGAACCTAGTAGAACCAATCACCCAACCAAGTTTGAACTAGCATTAAGAGAAGGCCCCACCATTGTATGCAGTTGTTGTATTCCAGTTGAGCTAAAAGATCTGACTATCCTTGAAGAAAGGATGGTGTCGGCCAGGTTACCTTTCATGCAAATCCGACAGGTAGGATATGAACGACAGTGTTACATAACTGGCCAAATAGTCAATGTCCCTATAAATATAGATACTTCGACCAAATTATTGCCTAGAAATGTAGAGGAGACACAAACTATTCAGGTTAAGCTCAAGAGAAAAATGAACTATAAAAATGATTATCTCCTGGAAACCATACGGCCCGCAGTTGTTCTAAAAGCGGCAAAATTTTTGTGTCAACAACCTCTTTACATACAAGAAGGCATAAAGCAATCAGATGATTGGGAAAAAAATATTAATGACTATATACGATCTCAAGTAGAATCCTCTGCACAGATCTTAAATGAAGGCTCAAAAGTGGTGGAACTGGATTCTAAAACAGTGTGTAGTGAAAATTTTGAAGAATTGTTCGATAATGCGTTTTTCGAAACAATGGAAGTGCCCCTAGAATCTAAGAATGACGATAAAAATATTCAAAAAGAATCTTCAATTGAAAAAAACAATTTATACAATTTAGAGGAATTCTTAGATGAAGAAGAAGAGCCTTTAAATCCTGGGGGCCAAGAAACTTTGCTTGACAAATGTAACCTAGAAAATATCTGTTTTGCCCCAGGAGAAGGTAAAACGCCAATACATTTGATGCTTGACCAGTTTAGCGATGAACTCTCATTTCCTACACTTTTCTGTGGACATGCTAAGCAATTTCTTACAAAATTTTCCTATTCTGACCAGACGAAAATACTACTCCAGCAGTGCCGAATTCGCGAACAGGTATATTACCTGTAATAGTGATTTAGAAAGTGTCCGTGATATAATTCAGTTTAATACGCATCATCATTCTAAATCGTGTCAAAAAGAAGTGCGGGGACACAAAGTTTGCAGGTATGGTATCCCATACCTTCCAATGGATAAATCGGTAATTCTAACGCCAATAAAAATTGACAAAACCAAGGAAGCGGATTTACGTAAGGCCATGTCTGAAAAGTTTTTAATGATAATGCGTAGGCTTAAGGATAAACCAGATTTATCATTCGAAAACTTTTTGGCTGACCTTGGTATGTCTAAGGATGAGTATCTTAATGTTATACAGCACAACATATTTAAAACCACTTTATTTTTAGAAAGGCTGCCAAAAGATGGATTTATTAACAACTTTAATGCTGAAATGTTCTCCATGATGAAGAGCAACATGGACATTCAATTAGTTTTTGAGCCATATGGTTGTTGCACCTACATAGTGAACTATATCAATAAGTCTCAAAGAGGTGTATCTGATATTTTAATGAAGACTATGGAAGAAATTAAAAAAGGTAATTTAGATGTTAAGGGCAAACTTAAATCTCTTGCAGCAGCTTTCTTAAATGCGAGCGAAGTAAGTGCCCAGGAAGCCGCCTACAGCGTGTTACAACTACCGATGCATGACACCTGTACCTCCTATGTATACATCCATACAAATCCAATCAGGGAAAGGACAAAAATGTTGAAACCATTAGCACAACTTAAAGAAATGGACAATGACGATCCCAATATTTATTGTGATGGTCTTATAGAACACTATGAACAGCGGCCTGATGAGAAAACATATGTTTGGCTGAGTTTGCGGCCTATTATGATTTCTTTAAGAAACAAGCAGAAACAAAGGCTAATGGTTTACCCTTAAAAGATGGAAGTGGCGTTTTAGTTAAAAGGGGTCATGCTAAAATTTTAGCCTACCGTAGTTATGGACTTCAGCAAGACCCTCTTAACCATTATAGGGAACAAATAATGCTATACATCCCATGGAGAAATGAAGTGGATGAAGTTGAAAATGAGAACATTGATCAACAGACCATATACAAAGATCGATACCAAGAGATTGTTGCAAATCGACAAAAGTTCAATGTCTTAGATGAACAGGTAATCGACAAAGCCCTGAAACTTGGCGAAGACCGATCAAATCAATTAGACGATGGTGGATTCGGTGGAGAAATCGATGATGAGTTTATGCCTTATGGACTAGACAACCCCATTTATGATCCATTCAATCACATCATCGATAAGAAAGACGACGAAGCGCCAGTAAAACATATCGCTTTCCCAACGCCTCATCAGATAAGCGATTCAGAGTATGAAGCCCTCATAAGCAAACTGAATCACAAGCAGTATCAGTTCCTTAATGTCGTGCAAGACAGTCTAATTGAAGGGGAAACTTTCTACTGCACACTTAGTGGTCCAGTAGGTACAGGCAAAAGTCACCTGATTACGGCAATAACCCATTCGTTATTGCGCCATTTCAACTCAATACCGGGAAATAATCCTGAAAGTTTAAAAGTGTTACTTTGTGCGCCTACAGGTAAAGCGGCATTTAATATCGGAGGTATAACCTTACATGCGGCATTATCGTTACCCGTTAGTCAGTATGGTGAAGAACTAATTCCGTTACACCATGACACCGTTAATACTATATATTGTAATTTGTATGACTTAAAATTAATTATCATAGATGAATATTCCATGGTTGGCGCCAGATTGTTTGACCATATTAACAGTAGATTGCAGCAAATCTTTAAATCTGACGCCATCTTTGGAAATATTTCAATAATTTTATGCGGCGATAATCGTCAATTACCCCCAGTAAGGGATATGTATATTTTTTGCCCAGTAAAAACAAATCTGTATAAAGAATTATGCGGAACGTATCTGTGGGATCATTTTAAATATTTTGAACTTTCAGAAATAATGAGACAGAGTGAAGATAAGTCTTTTGCAGTTGCCCTCAATAATATGGCGTTTGGTAAAATGACCGACGAAGATGTGCAATTGATCAAGTCCAGGGAAGTCGACAGTATTGACCAAATTCCTGAAGACACTATGCATTTATTTTGCACCAATGCAGAAGTAGATGCATTCAATGAAATGAAACTGTCTACATTTAAAACCGAGCGAGCCGTAAGTCAAGCCAGAGACGTTATCAAAGGGAGTTGCTCAGAACGACTAAAAAATGTATTTCTGGAACACGCAAAAAGCTTAAAAAAGGGGGAGAGTTTTGGCCTAATGTTAAATTTAATATTGCAAGTAGATGCCAAATATATGATTTCAATGAATGTGGACACCAGTGATGGAATAGTGAATGGTGCAACAGGCATCCTACGTCAAATAGACTATGACCGAAGTAAAATTCCATTCAGAGTGTGGATGGAGTTCTTCGATTTCAAGTCAGGCCAGGAATGCCGCAAGAGAAACGAATCCCTTAGGAAGTCTATGGGTGTGTTATACACTTGGACGCCCATAGAAAGAGCTGCCAGAGCTGTTAAAATTCAAAAAGGCAGCAATGTTCACGTTGAGCGTCTTCAGTTTCCTCTTGTAATCAGTGAAGGAATTACAATCCACAAGAGTCAAGGTGCCACCTACAAACAGGTGGCTGTTCACGTTGGAAATCGCATGACGAGAACCAGTACCTATGTTGCTTGTAGTCGGGCCACAAAGCTAAGTGGCCTCTACATCATTGGTAACTTTATGGCCCCCAAACCGGTAACCGAAAAGGATGCCGCTTATAAAGAACTGGTAAATATGCAAGAAAACAAACTTATAACATCCAGGTATGACACTCAGTATCTTAATGATTCTAATGTCAAATACATTATTGCTTATCAAAATGTGCAAAGTCTACCAAAAAATTTTAATTTTATGAAAAATAATCCCATTTTTAAAGACGCACATTTCCCAATTTTTGTTGAAACCTGGTTACTTAAAAAGAAACAAAATTTAAAAATAAATGATTTTGAAGTGTTTGCCAATCTGAATAACGATCAAACTGTAAGTAAACCCTTTGGCATAATTTGTTTCAAGAAAAAAAATGTATCAGCAAAAATAAAGTCAGTGAAAAAATACACCAAAGATTTCTGTGGTATAGTGTTTCAAGCAATCACATTTTACTTGAATGAAATTTATGTCATAGCAGTTTATATTCCCCCAAAATTGAGCATTGCACATGCTAAATTTTGTTTGGAAGAGATTATTGATCAACAAAGTGATATCCTAATCATCGGTGATTTTAATCAAGATATTATCAATCAAAATGAAAATGGTTTGAAAAATTGTTTAATATCTAAAGGTTTAAGTTGCAAATTGAGTGTTGGCGAATCAACTACAAAATCAAAAACTCAAATTGATTGGCTTTTAAGTAATTTTAATAATTTGAGTTACAATATTTACAATACTGTGTATAGTCACCATAAATCACTAGTGGTTAGTATTTATGATAAAGGTTTTATTCCCAAGCAGGTAAAAAACGTTGATAAAAATAAACAATCTACAAAAGGCTCTACTGAACTAAAATTTAATACCAAGCAAATGCAAATTTTACCAACACAAAATTCATTGGGTATCTCTACTTACCAAAGTGTAGAAGATAATGACAATATGGTAGTAGATATTAATTCAGATGATGAAAACAACCCCAACTTATTTACTAAACCGCCTGTTTTATTAAATACCGATATGGTATCATGTTATGCAAATAGCATCGTACAGTCATTTTTATGTTTACCTGAATTTCGCTTTTCCATTTCAAAGCGAAATACAGCGCTAAACAGTATTCTAAATGATTTTATGCTGACCAAAATTAATTCCACATTAAAAGTTCGACAATTGGTGTCTGGTCGAAATGGTGAAAATTTTGCTGTAAATCAACAAATGGACGCTCAATCATTTTGTCAATCTTTAATCAGAAGATTAGATGCAGATGATTTTAGCATTTTCATAAAAGCTAATGGTCATGAACTTTTAAATTGTCAAAACTGTAATATTAATATGAATGAAAATGAACAAATAATATACACTCATTTTCTTTATTTTCCTGAAAACTGTGGCAATTTAATTGATTTTAATTCAATGTTAATGGTAAAAGACTCTGATAGATTATGCCCATACTGTAACAATAATCTAAAAACACGCTCAGTGGTTATATGCCATAAATATTTGGTAGTATGTCTTCAGAGAATTGGCCCTCAAGGGAATAAGATAAATACCAAATTTTACAATTTTGCCTCTGAAAGTGTTATTTTGGATGAGCAAATATTTCGAGTAAAAAGTGTTGTTAAGCATCATGGAAACATCATTGGATCTGGTCATTATACATCTATAGTTAATTATAACGATCAATGGTGGAAATGTGATGATAATCGTATAACTAGAATGTCTGGGTTTGATAACACTTTAGAAGATCTATACTTATTGCTCTTAGAAAAATGCTAAATTTTCTTAAAATACTAGGACAAACCTATTTAACATAAACAAAATTACAAATGAGCAAAGTAGTATTCAAATAGTATGAGCAGTGAGTTTTGCATTGCAAGCAAATAAAACATCAGTTTACTCACACTTCTAGCTCAACATGCATCCAGGGGTTATCCGGCCCGACTGTAACCAAAACTCTTGACGCACTTCGATTCAGATACTAGGTTATGATCTCCCGCCCCCCAAAAGATTTCACTACGTGATATCTTTATATATTAGAGTCATCTTATGCGATAAGTGATTAAACCTAGCTTAATGGCCAATTTGTTATAATGCATGTAATTACTTATTGCAATGGGTGACGGATTTTTCATTCGGCGAGGCAACTTTTGCTATTAATAAGTCTTGAGGTATCAAAAGTCGGAGTATAAAGATTAGTGAGTGGTAAATAGTAGATAATTGTAGAAGTGCCTTGTGCTATTGGCATGGCTTACTATTAATCATTCGCTTTCTCAATGAAAATCCCTTTTCTAGTTTTATATATATTTTTAAATATATATTTAAATATAAAAGTCTCTCTGGGAGAGTAAACTATACAATTTCATATTTATTTGTAAAACATATAATTTTGCTATGTGGTTACTAAGCACAATTAATTCTTTAATTTATATTTTATGGTTTATTTTCAATGTGATATGGAAATGTATGGTTTATCTGTAAAAATAGCAAATCAACAGACCATGTCTGTTTTGTTTAAATATGCTATATTAATTTAAAAGAGCATAACCTCGTAAAATCAGTTTTCGTTATAAATGTTCATGATATAAATATGAGATATTATTATGTTAATTTATTAAGAATTTTTTAGAGAAAGTTGATGTAATTAATTCGCGATTTACAAAAAACTGATTTTCGCTCTGACAAGTGCCTCTCAAGTCCTGGATGATTCTTAAACAAATAAAATTCTTTTTTTAGCAACATTATCTTCTGATTGTGACAAATGTTTTGTCATTGTAATTTAATATTTTAATATTTATTTTTTTTTTAACCATACAATCTTTATTATATTGTATTTAGGAAATTAAGATTGATGACGATATTACTACTTTGGTACCGCTCTTTCCAGAAACGGACTTCCAACCTGTGGAGAATATAGGTATAACATTGCTTTCATATCATTTTTTATAAATAAATTATCTAATTATGCCTTTTGTTACAGAAAAAATAACCTAACGACAAAAGCATATGCCCTATGCCCGCCTCCTCAACCCAACCCAACCCAACTCAGCCCAACCCAACCCAACCTGTGGAGAATATAGGTATAACATTGCTTTCATATCATTTTTTTAAAATAAATTATCTAATTATACCTTTTGTTACAGAAAAAAGAACCTAACGAGAAAAGTATATGCTCTATGCCCGCCTCCTCGACACCCTGCATGGGAGAGCAGAAGAACTTATTAAAAATACTAGTGTTTTCTGAAGAGAAAAATAAAATGTAATAATAAATGTTTAATTCTACATATTTTTATAGTTACGTTTATCATTGTTACCGTGATAATCATCCTCTAATTCCTTTTAGTTTTTTAATTAGTCAGATTTTATAGTGTGACCATAATAAATTGAGATTTATATGCTAAATTTTGTGTTAATTTCTTAAAAGAGGCATAATATCTTTGGACAATCATGTGTCAATAATTTATATATTACAAAACATAATAACTAAACAAGTAGAGTTCTATGAAATTCTTGGTTAAAATATATAAACTGTTTAATAAATTACCAACACATTTCTTACTAGTAATAATTAAAATTATATGTAAAAATCCCCACTTGCTTATAACAAGGAAAATTTAATTTTATTGAATTTTCGATATTTGTTAATGTGAAATTGACAGCTTTAATCATCATTTGAAGTATATTCTCCTTTTTTATTATTTTAACAGTAAATCCAAGATTTTTATTTTCTGCCAACACATGGGCTGATATTAGAGATATATGTTGCCTGAATTTTCAGGTTTAAGGTGGCCCTAGACTGGAATATTTGAGAGCGATGAATGTTTGACTATAGGATGTATGTAAAGTCCAGTGCAACGATATATTAGGATGGTCACCCGTCAAAACACCAGCATTCCACCTGCCAAACAATGTCATCAACCTTCTATTTACATTGTTTGAGAAGTAAAATGCTGGTGTTTTGACGGGTGACCATTCTAATATATCGTTGCACTGGACTTTATATAGGAGCGTTTTTGTTGGAGTAACATAAATGTGCATTGCAGTAACATATATTTTTATTTTTAGTTTGATTTAATGAGCGACATACAAGTATAACACAAATATACCCCAGTCAATGGCCATCTGTTAGCATATTATGAAATTAAAAAAAACCCTTTTACACTTTTCTCATAAGATCACATTCACACATTAGTATTATCATCACATTTTAGTATTATACAGGCAATCCAGTACACAGAATATCCAGTCTATTCATATGTTTTATAGTTTTTTAATAAGACAACAATACTTATATAAAATGTTTATATTATGTTTATAAAAAAATATAATTCAATAAAAATTAAAAAAATTAATTGTTTCTCCTGCCCCGACCACGGTAATGGCCCCTGTAACTCGTATGCTTCAGTATTGCACCGGCCACCGCGTCCGTTACGGCCGACAATAACGTTTCTGAAAGAAAAAAAAAATATAACAAACTTAAATACAATATAAAAACGTTATATATTACTCTGTTGGTGGAGATTGACGCGCTCTCTACGCCTCTCGACCCTGCCATTCCTTGATCTCCATTTCCTCCCTCTATTATTATAATTTTCTTCTGTAACGAAATAAAGAATTTTAATGTTTTCCGCGGGAATTAGAAAGAAAATAAAATTGGCAATATCTCAGTGAATTTTATACTTACTATTAATACTGCGTTGCGAGGATGAGTCGGTGGGTTGGGAGGATTCGGAGGATTGGGCTGGGCTGGGATGGGTTGCCTCGGGTTGGGTTGAGGTTCCGACTATTCGATAAAATATAACGAACAACTAATTCAAAATATAATCTAAATAAATTTTTACCGGTACAGACTCGATAATAGCCTGTAGGCTTTCGGCCATGGCGTCAAGATCCATCGCTTGGTACGAAATGAGCCAAAATAAAATTCAAACAATGGTTGTTAGGAACGCTGTTTGTATCGTTCAACTATAGTTACTGTTTGTATTGTATTATTTCTAAGAGACTATTAAATCAAATAATCATTTTGACGTGAAAAAATGCCGTTTTTTTGAAATGTCAGTGTGTTTATACCGGGGTGAATCAAAATGAAATTTGTCCTATTATTTTATTAAAAATATTCGAATATATACGCGGGTCAGTCGTAATGATCTATTTAATTTAAAAGATGGATTTAGATATTAGGTGAGTTTTATACTATTGAGTTGATTAAAAATAAATGTTAATAATTCTTAAACATTGGTTTTGGGATATAAATAAAAAATTTTCGAAATTATTAATTTTTAAGGTTAGCCAAGTATTATAACTTTTTTGTTTTTTGTGCGATTTGGTTGAAATTTGGTACCTAGAGTTTATTTCGGATAAGATTAATAAATTTTGACAGATATTTGACATGACTATGTTTTAAGGTCACGTGACTATCAAAACTTTCTTCCTATTTGTCCGATTTGATTGAAATTTGGTATTTGGGGTTTATTTAGGATGCAATTATTAATTTTTGACAGATATTTGACATTTGACATCCGGGTTACGTGACTATTGAAACTTTTTTGCTATGAGTCCGATTGGGTTCAAATTTGGTATTTATGCTTTATTTAGGATACAATTAATAAATTTTAACAGATAATAGACAAATTATATTTTAAAGTCACGTGACTTTCATAATTCTTTTGCTATTGATCCAATTGGGTTGAAATTTTGTATTTGGTATTTATTTAGGATACAATTAATAAATTTTGCCAGAAATTTGACATATTGAATTTTACAGTCACGTGACTTCCATAACTTTTTTGCTATTGATCCGATTGGGTTCAAATTTGGAATTTAGAGTTTATTTAGGATGCAATTGTTGATTTCTTACAAAATTTTAAAATATTAAGTTTTAGGGTCACGTGACTATCAAAATTTCCTATTTGATTGAAATTTGCTATTAGATTATATGTATATATTTGTAGATAATATTTTGTATTAGCCTATTCCTTTTATCTTAATTAGTTAAATTATTTCTTAAATTCATTCCCTAGAACTTTTGTTTAAGACAAAAAGTTGTCAGAGTTATAGTTTATTTAGAAAAAAATAAAAACCATTTTTTCACAATTTTTCATGGCTATACCCTTTCGATTTTGGAGCAAAAAAAAATTTTTTTTTTTGGGTTTTTTTTACTGGAAATTGCCAACTTAGGGCTTACATTATAATTTGTCAGTTATCATTTTAAGAAAAAAAATGCTACCGTGGGAAAAAACGAGTCCCTATACATAGACTCTTATGGGACCTAATTTTTCCCTTTATATTATGGCACTCGTATAAATCGTGGAAAATTTTGTCATAAAGCTTTTTTATTAGTTTTTGAATGATTTTTAACCAGAAAAAAGAAATTTTTCATTCGGAGCATATTTTCAAAAAATTCTCATTTTAAGCCCGGATTTTGCTTCAAAATCGAAAAATGCAAAGAAATAGGTTTTCCGTTTATTTTAGAGTCAAATCGATAATAACCTTTTTTAAAGGTACTTAAAAGTAGTACATGATAGAAGGATAAAAAACTTTAATTTTTCTATAGGACCCTTAATAATTCGATATTTATGTTTCATGGTTTTCCTTTATTTTCTCCGATTTTATGATAGCTAGAACCGATTCGTTTTAACGCACGGATACCTCGTAATATTCCCTAGAACTTTTGTTAAAGACAAAAAGTTGTCAAAGTTATAGTTTATTAAGAAAAAAATAAAAACCGTTTTTTCGAAATTTTTCATCCTTTCGATTTTGGAGCAAAAAAAATTTTTTTTTTCTTGGGTTTTTTTTACTGGAAATTGCCAACTTAGGGCTTAAATTATAATTTGTCGGTTATCATTTTTTTAAAAAAAAATGATACCGTGGAAAAAAACCAGTTTTCTTTTGTTTTTCCCACATTTTTACTAATATCTCAAATTCTATAGCTTCGATTCAATTCGTTGATGGTTTCTTTTATTTCTTATTCTCCTCCTATCAATTCTTTTGATATTTTATTACTATTACATTTTAAAATAAAAAGAAAAATTAAAACAAATCGACGTAAAATCCTGTTTGTTCTATTTCAATAATGAGACTCTTATGGGAACTTTTCTCTGAATTTGGTATTTATGGTTTAATTAGGATACAACTAATAAATTGTGACAGATACTTAACTGACATTTGAGTTTCAGCCTAGGTCACGTGACTACCATAACTTTTTTGCTATTGGTCCGATTCTGTTGTAATTTGGTATTCAGGCTTTATTTAGGATACAATTAACATATTTTAACAGATATTTGAAATATAAGAGAGTATATTGACACACAACGCGACTATATAATAAATTATGGTTCTTTGAAGCATGATACCCCAACAACTGGTCCTCTCTTTCCTCGGCAGGTAAACGTTAGCCTCCCCGACTCACCTAAGTACACCTGATAATTTTTGTTTTTTTTTTTTAAATTCCCTTATGGCTTTTCACAGACAAGACCTAAAGGTTCCAAACTGGTCCCCACGGACCAAAAGTATAGGAGCGAAGCGACTATACTTGTTATATAGTCGCAGACTATATTATGCACGCCACGTCGGGCCCGAAAAATCGTGTTTTTTTGGAAATAAAAATTCATATCTTTGGCTGTATGGCTAGCGAAACGATGAAAGTTGGCATAGGGTCTCTCAATACATTGGGAATGATGGATCCGTAAACGAATTTTTTTTCAGGTACCACCAAACGGAGTGGTACTTTCTCAAAGTCAAAAATTCGTAAAAAAATTGGTAAAAATCGAGTTGCTCACGAGATCTCAATTTTAAAGCGTTTAATCGAGCTGAAATTTTCAGGATATATGGGTTCTTGGGGCTTACGTGGCTGTATACTTTTTGAGCCAGATCGGTATACAGAGTGAGTTATTATAAGCGAACAAAAATGACTAAAAAAAAAATTCAAACTTCTCCAGAGGCTAAAAAAAAATTTTTATAAAAAAAGTGTTTCGGCGAAAAGACTTAGTTTTATAAGAGATTTAACATACTTGGAGCTTTTTTTTGTAAAAAATTTATTTTACGAGTTCTGGCATTTTCAGTTTTTTGGAATTTTCTGCCAAACGATACTTATTTTGGGAAATTTTTTTTTTCAAAAAATAACTTCATCCTTTACCTTTCATATGCCATATAACCGAAATTTTCGTAAGCCATACAGGGCGAGCAATAATGAACTTTACCCATGAAGGTCCGACCCGAAAATCACATTTTATTTAATAACTTTTTCGTAGTAGCATCTGGACCATTTATATTCTCAGGCATTAAATACTTTAATAACCCCAATATTTATGTAAAATTACAATCTTCCAACATTAATAGGTTCTGAGCAATTCGAATTTTCGCGTTTAATTCATTTGCCACGTCCCTGTACATGGTGAAAAGATCAAACAACATCTAACGGATCCGAAATTTTGTTTTACAATACATACTAAAATTTCAAGGTTCCAGCGATAGTACAAGTACCCGAAAAATGCGATTTTATGAAAAAAGTCCATTTTTTTGCGTTTTTGCAGGTAATTGGAGGTGTCAACCTAAACTCTGATGAAATGGCTGGTGGGAACAATACTTTGACGCATGGTGGATACAAATTTTTTGCTCGTGACAGGTGGCCGGGACTTGGTTGGGTTTTTTGTAAAATTATGAATGAAAATGAACCGGAAACGATCAGGGAAAGGAAGCACCGAATCAGAAAATGAATGGGCTTTCCGAATCTGTGCATATCAATTGGGGAAATTGTGTATTGCGGCCAGGAAAATTCGGCAAACATTTTGACGTCTTCGAAAAATGCCGTTTTTTTGAAATGTCAGTGGTTTTATACCGGGGTGAGGCGAAATGAAATTTGCCCGATTATTTTATTAAAATTATTCGAATATATACACGGGTCAGTCGTAATGATCTATTTAATTTAAAATAAAAATTTAGATATTAGGTGAGTTTTTACTATTTAGTTTATTATTAATAAATGTTAACAATTCTTAAACATTGCTTTTGGGTTATAAATAAAATTTTTTTGAAATTATTGATTTTTAAGGTTAGTCGGGTATCATAACTTTTTTGGTATTGGTGCGATTTGGTTGAAATTTGGTACCTAGTACCTATTTCGGATAAGATTAATAAATTTTTACAGATATTTGACATGACTTTGTTTTAAGGTCACGTGACTATTGGTACTTTTTTGCTATGAGTTCGATTGGGTTCAAATTTGGTATTTGGGCTTTATTTAGGATGCAATTATTAATTTTTGACAGATATTTGACATTTCACTTTCGGGTCACGTGACTATTGTAACTTTTTTGCTATGAGTCCGATTGGGTTCAAATTTGGTATTTGGGCTTTATTTAGGATGCAATTATTAATTTTTGACAGACATTTGACATTTGACTTCCGGGTCACGTGACTATTGTAACTTTTTTGCTATGAGTCCGATTGGGTTCAAATTTGGTATTTATGCTTTATTTAGGACACAATTAATAAATTTTAACAGATAATTGACAAATTATATTTTAAAGTCACGTGACTTTCATAATTCTTTTGCTATTGATCCGATTGGGTTGAAATTAAGTATTTGGGCTTTATTTAGGATGCAATTGATAAATTTTGCCAGAAATTTGACATATTGAATTTTAAAGTCACGTGACTTCCATAACTTTTTTGCTATTGATCCGATTGGGTTGAAATTTGGTATTTAGAGTTTTATTACGATGCCATTATTGAATTTTTACAAATTTTTAAAATATTGTGTTTTTAAGTCACGTGACTATCAAAATTTCTTTCGTATTCGCTCGATTTGATTGAAATTTCCTATTAGATGATATGTATATATTTATAGATAATATTTTGTATTACCCTATTGCTTTTATCTTAATTAGTTAAATTGTTTCTTAGATTTGCCTTTGAAAAAAAAATTAAAAAATCATCGGTTCAGTATGCTTTAAAGGAAACTTATCTTCTTTCATAATATTTTAGCATTATTATATATTTTGAAAATTTTTGTCATCAAGCTTTTTCATTACTTTTTGAATGGTCTTTAGCCAGAAAAAAGAAATTTTGAATTTGGAGCATGTTTTGAAAAATTTTCATTTTGGGCCGGATTTTGTTTGAAAATCGATAAATGCAAATAAATAGGTTTTCTGTTCATTTTAGAGTCAAATCGATAATAACCTTTTTGAAAGGTATCCTGAAGTAGTACAAGATAGAAAAATAAAAAATTGAAATTTTTCCATAGGGCTCTTGATATTTCGATATTTATGTTTAATAGTTTTTTACAATTTTCTCCGATTCTGTGATAGCTAGAATCAATTCGTTTTAACATTCGGATACCTCGTAATATTCCCGAAAACTTTTGTTTAAGGCAAAAAGTTGTCAGAGTTATAGTTTATTTAGAAAAAAATAAAAACCATTTTTTCGCAATTTTTCATGGCTATACCCCTTTCGATTTTGGAGCAAAAAAAATTTTTTTTTTCTTGGGTTTTTTTTTACTGGAAATTGCCAACTTAGGGCTTACCTTATAATTTGTCAGTTATCATTTTAAGAAAAAAAATGCTACCGTGGGGAAAAACGAGTTTTCTTTCATTTTTTTTCAAATTTTTACTAATATCTCGACTTCTATAGCTTCGATTCAATTCGTTGATGGTTTTTATTATTCCTTATTCTCCTCCTGTCAATTCTTTTGATATTTTATGACTATTACTGTTGAAAATAAAAAGAAAAATAAAAACAAATTGACGTAAAATCCCGTTTGTTCTATTTCAATAAATAGACCCTTATGGAAACTTCTCTCTGAATTTGGTATTTATGGTTTATTTAGGATACAACTAATAAATTATGACAGATAACTGACATTTGAGTTTCAGCCTAGGTCACGTGACTACCGTAACTTTTTTGCTATTGGTCCGATTCTGTTCGAATTTGGTATTCAGGCTTTATTTAGAATACAATTAATATACTTTCACAGATATTTGTAATATAAGACAGTATACTGACACACAACGCGACTATATAACAAATTATGGTTCTTTGAACCATGATACCCCAACCACTGGTCATCTCTTTCCTTCGCATATAAACGTTGGTACACTTGATAATTTTTGTTTTTTTTTAAGAAATCCTTTATAGGCATTCACAGACAAGACCTAAAGGTTCCAAACTAGTCCCCACGGACCAAAAGTATAGGAGCGAAGCGACTATACTTTTGGTAAAATCATAATAAATATAATATAGTAAAAAATATATTAATATATTATTATTCAATCGTGTTTTTTTGGAAATAAAAATTCATATCTTTGGCTGTATGGCTAGCGAAACGATGAAATTTGGCATAGGGTCTCTCAATACATTGGGAATGATGGATCCGTAAACAAATTTTTTTTCCGGTACCACCAAACGGAGCGGTACTGTCTCAAAGTCAAAAATTCGTAAAAAAACCGGTCAAAATTCATTTTTGCACGAGATCTCAATTTTAACGCTGTCAAAAAAATTGAAATTTTTAGGCATAAAAGACTTTATAGTAATTCATGTCTGTATACTTTTTGGGCCCGATCGGTGTACAGGGTGAGTTGTTATAAGCGAACAAAAGTGACTAAAAAAAAAATTCAAACTTCTCCAGAGGCTAAAAAAAAATTTTTATAAAAAAAGTGTTTCGGCGAAAAGACTTCGTTTTATAAGAGATTTGACATACTTGGAGCTTTTTTTTGTAAAAAATTTATTTTACGAGTTCTGGCATTTTCAGTTTTTTGGGATTTTCCGCCAAACGATACTTATTTTGGGAAAAATTTTTTTTTCAAAAAATAACTTCATCCTTTACCTTTCATATGGCATATAACCGAAATTTTTGGGAACCATACAGGGCGAGCAATAATGAACTTTACCCATGAAGGTCCGACCCGAAAATCACATTTTATTTAATAACTTTTTCGTAGTGGCACCTGGACCATTTATATTCTCAGGCATTAAATACTTTAATAACCCCATTATTTATGTAAAATTACAATCTTCCAACATTAATAGGTTCTGAGCAATTCGAATTTTCGCGTTTAATTCATTTGCCACGTCCCTGTACATGGTGAAAAGATCAGACATCATCTAAAAGATCCGAAATTTTGTTTTACAACACATACTAAAATTTCAGGGTTCCAGCGATAGTACAAGTACCCGAAAAATGCGATTTTATGAAAAAAGTCCATTTTTTTGCGTTTTTGCAGGTAATTGGAGGTGTCAACCTAAACTCTGATGAAATGGCTAGTGGGAACAATACTTTGACGCATGGTGGATACAAATTTTTTGCTCGTGACAGGTGGCCGGGACTTGGTTGGGTTTTTTGTAAAATTATGAATGAAAATGAACCGGAAACGATCAGGGAAAGGAAGCACCGAATCAGAAAATGAATGGGCTTTCCGAATCTGTGCATATCAATTGGGGAAATTGTGTATTGCGGCCAGGAAAATTCGGCAAACATTTTGACGTCTTCGAAAAATGCCGTTTTTTTGAAAAGTCAGTGGTTTTATACCGGGGTGAGACGAAATGAAATTTGCCCGATTATTTTATTAAAATTATTCGAATATATACACGGGTCAGTCGTAATGATCTATTTAATTTAAAATAAAAATTTAGATATTTTGTGAGTTTTTACTATTTAGTTTATTATTAATATATGTTAATAATTCTTAAAGATTGCTTTTGGGTTATAAATAAAATTTTTTTGAAATTATTGATTTTTAAGGTTAGTCGAGTATCATAACTTTTTTGGTATTGGTGCGATTTGGTTGAAATTTGGTACCTAGTACCTATTTCGGATAAGATTAATAAATTTTGACAGATATTTGACATGACTATGTTTTAAGGTCACGTGACTACCTTAACTTTCTTCCTATTTGTCCGATTTGATTGAAATTTTGTATTTGGGGTTTATTTAGGATGCAATTATTAATTTTTCACAGATATTTGACATTTGACTTCCAGGTCACGTGACTATTTGTAACTTTTTTGCTAGGAGTCCGATTGGGTTCAAATTTGGTATTTGGGCTTTATTTAGGATGCAATTATTAATTTTTGACAGATATTTGACATTTTACTTCCGGGTCACGTGACTATTGTAACTTTTTTGCTATGAGTCCGATTGGGTTCAAATTTGATATTTATGCTTTATTTAGGATACAATTAATAAATTTTAACAGATAATTGACAAATTATATTTTAAAGTCACGTGACTTTCATAATTCTTTTGCTATTGATCCGATTGGGTTGAAATTTAGTATTTGGGCTTTATTTAGGATGCAAGTAATAAATTTTGCAAGAAATTTGACATATTGAATTTTAAAGTCACGTGACTTCCATAACTTTTTTGCTATTGATCCGATTGGGTTCAAATTTGGAATTTGGGGTTTATTTAGGATGCAATTGTTGATTTTTTACAAAATTTTAAAATATTGAGTTCTAGGGTCACGTGACTATCAAAATTTCCTATTTGATTGAAATCTGCTATTAGATGATATGTATATATTTATAGATAATATTTTGTATTACCCTATTCCTTTTATCTTAATTAGTTAAATTATTTCGTAAATTTGCCTTAAAAAAAAAATTAAAATATCATCGGTTCGAATACATAGGCTTTAAAGGGAACTTATCTTCTTTCGTAATATTGTAGCATTATTATAGATTTTCAAAAATTTTGTCATAAAGCTTTTTCATTACTTTTTGAATGGTCTTTAGCCAGAAAAAAGAAATTTTGAATTTGGAGCATGTTTTGAAAAATTTTCATTTTGGGCCGGATTTTGTTTGAAAATCGATAAATGCAAATAAATAGGTTTTCTGTTCATTTTAGAGTCAAATCGATAATAACCTTTTTGAAAGGTATCCTGAAGTAATACAAGATAGAAAAATAAAAAGTTGAAATTTTTCCATAGGGCTCTTGATAATTTGATATTTATGATTATTAGTTTTTTACAATTTTCTCCGAATCTGTGATAGCTATAATCAATTAGTTTTAGCATTCGAATACCTCGTAACATTCCCTAGAACTTTTGTTTAAGACAAAAAGTTGTCAGAGTTATAGTTTATTTAGAAAAAAATAAAAACCATTTTTTCACAATTTTTCATGGCTATACCCCTTTCGAATTTGGAGCAAAAAAAAATTTTTTTTTCTTGGGTTTTTTTTACTTGACATTGCCATCATAGGGCTTACATTATGATTTGTCGATTATAATTTTAACAAAAAAAAATGGTACCGTGGGAAAAAACGAGCTTTCTTTTATTTTTTTTCACATTTTTACTAATATCTCGGCTTCTATAGCTTTATTCAATTCGTTGATGGTTTCTATTATTCCTTATTCTTCTCCTGTTAGTTCTTTTTATATTTTATTACAATTGCCTTTCGAAATAAAACTGAAAAATTAAAAAAATCGACGTAAAAACCCGGTTGTGTTATCCCTATACATAGGCTCTTATGGGACCTTATTTTTTCCTTTATATTATGGCACTCGTATAAATCGTGGAAAATTTTGTCATAAAGCTTTTTCGTTAGTTTTTGAATGGTTTTTAACCAAATTCCAAATTTGAACCCAATCGGATTAATAGCAAAAAAGTTATGGAAGTCACGTGACTTTAAAATTCAATATGTCAAATTTCTGTCATAATTTATTACTTGCATCCTAAATAAAGCCCAAATACTAAATTTCAACCCAATCGGAACAATAGCAAAAGAATTATGAAAGTCACGTGACTTTAAAATATAATTTGTCAATTATCTGTCAAAATTTATTAATTGTATCCTAAATAAAGCATAAATACCAAATTTGAACCCAATCGGACTCATAGCAAAAAAGTTACAATAGTCACGTGACCCGGAAGTCAAATGTCAAATATCTGTGAAAAATTCATAATTGCATCCTAAATAAACCCCAAATACCAAATTTCAATCAAATCGGACAAATAGGAATAAAGTTAAGGTAGTCACGTGACCTTAAAACATAGTCATGTCAAATATCTGTAAAAATTTATTAATCTTATCCGAAATAGGTACTAGGTACCAAATTTCAACCAAATCGCACCAATACCAAAAAAGTTATGATACTCGACTAACCTTAAAAATCAATAATTTCAAAAAATTTTTATTTATAACCCAAAAGCAATGTTTAAGAATTATTAACATATATTAATAATAAACTAAGTAGTAAAAACTCACCTAATATCTAAATTTTTATTTTAAATTAAATAGATCATTACGACTGACCCGTGTATATATTCGAATAATTTTAATAAAATAATCGGGCAAATTTCATTTCGTCTCACCCCGGTATGAAACCACTGACTTTTCAAAAAAACGGCATTTTTCGAAGACGTCAAAATGTTTGCCGAATTTTCCTGGCCGCAATACACAATTTCCCCAATTGATATGCACAGATTCGGAAAGCCCATTCATTTTCTGATTCGGTGCTTCCTTTCCCTGATCGTTTCCGGTTCATTTTCATTCATAATTTTACAAAAAACTCGACCAAGTCCCGGCCACCTGTCACGAGCAAAAAATTTGTATCCACCATGCGTCAAAGTATTGTTCCCACTAGCCATTTCATCAGAGTTTAGGTTGACACCTCCAATTACCTGCAAAAACGCAAAAAAATGGACTTTTTTCATAAAATCGCATTTTTCGGGTACTTGTACTATCGCTGGAACCCTGAAATTTTAGTATGTGTTGTAAAACAAAATTTCGGATCCTTTAGATGTTGTTTGATCCTTTCACCATGTACAGGGACGCGGCAAATGAATTAAACGCAAAAATTCGAATTGCTCAGAACCTATTAAAGTTGGAAGATTGTAATTTTACACAAATACTGGGGTTATTAAAGTATTTAATGCCTGAGAATATAAATGGTCCAGATGCCACTACGAAAAAGTTATTAAATAAAATGTGATTTTCGGGTCGGACCTTCATGGGTAAAGTTCATTATTGCTCGCCCTGTATGGTTCCCAAAAATTTCGGTTATATGGCATATGAAAGGTAAAGGATGAAGTTATTTTTTGAAAAAAAAATTTTTCCCAAAATAAGTATCGTTTGGCGGAAAATCCCAAAAAACTGAAAATGCCAGAACTCGTAAAATAAATTTTTTACAAAAAAAAGCTCCAAGTATGTCAAATCTCTTATAAAACGAAGTCTTTTCGCCGAAACACTTTTTTTATAAAAATTTTTTTTTAGCCTCTGGAGAAGTTTGAATTTTTTTTTTAGTCACTTTTGTTCGCTTATAACAACTCACCCTGTACACCGATCGGGCCCAAAAAGTATACAGACATGAATTACTATAAAGTCTTTTATGCCTAAAAATTTCAATATTTTTGACAGCGTTAAAATTGAGATCTCGTGCAAAAATGAATTTTGACCGGTTTTTTTACGAATTTTTGACTTTGAGACAGTACCGCTCCGTTTGGTGGTACCGGAAAAAAAATTCGTTTACGGATCCATCATTCCCAATGTATTGAGAGACTCTATGCCAAATTTCATCGTTTCGCTAGCCATACAGCCAAAGATATGAATTTTTATTTCCAAAAAAACACGATTATTTATTAAAATTTATTTATTATTTATTTAACTCGTAAAATAAATTTTTTACAAAAAAAAGCTCCAAGTATGTCAAATCTCTTATAAAACGAAGTCTTTTCGCCGAAACACTTTTTTTAATAATAATATATTTATTATTATTTATTATTATTTATTTATTATTTATTTATTATGAAAATCCCAAAAAACTGAAAATGCCAGAACTCGTAAAATAAATTTTTTACAAAAAAAAGCTCCAAGTATGTCAAATCTCTTATAAAACGAAGTCTTTTCGCCGAAACACTTTTTTTATAAAAATTTTTTTTTAGCCTCTGGAGAAGTTTGAATTTTTTTTTTAGTCACTTTTGTTCGCTTATAACAACTCACCCTGTACACCGATCGGGCCCAAAAAGTATACAGACATGAATTACTATAAAGTCTTTTATGCCTAAAAATTTCAATATTTTTGACAGCGTTAAAATTGAGATCTCGTGCAAAAATGAATTTTGACCGGTTTTTTTACGAATTTTTGACTTTGAGACAGTACCGCTCCGTTTGGTGGTACCGGAAAAAAAATTCGTTTACGGATCCATCATTCCCAATGTATTGAGAGACTCTATGCCAAATTTCATCGTTTCGCTAGCCATACAGCCAAAGATATGAATTTTTATTTCCAAAAAAACACGATTATTTATTAAAATTTATTTATTATTTATTTAACTCGTAAAATAAATTTTTTACAAAAAAAAGCTCCAAGTATGTCAAATCTCTTATAAAACGAAGTCTTTTCGCCGAAACACTTTTTTTAATAATAATATATTTATTATTATTTATTATTATTTATTTATTATTTATTGGTGGTATAAAAAAAATTTTTCCCAAAATAAGTATCGTTTGGCGGAAAATCCCAAAAAACTGAAAATGCCAGAACTCGTAAAATAAATTTTTTACAAAAAAAAGCTCCAAGTATGTCAAATCTCTTATAAAACGAAGTCTTTTCGCCGAAACACTTTTTTTATAAAAATTTTTTTTTAGCCTCTGGAGAAGTTTGAATTTTTTTTTTAGTCACTTTTGTTCGCTTATAACAACTCACCCTGTACACCGATCGGGCCCAAAAAGTATACAGACATGAATTACTATAAAGTCTTTTATGCCTAAAAATTTCAATATTTTTGACAGCGTTAAAATTGAGATCTCGTGCAAAAATGAATTTTGACCGGTTTTTTTACGAATTTTTGACTTTGAGACAGTACCGCTCCGTTTGGTGGTACCGGAAAAAAAATTCGTTTACGGATCCATCATTCCCAATGTATTGAGAGACTCTATGCCAAATTTCATCGTTTCGCTAGCCATACAGCCAAAGATATGAATTTTTATTTCCAAAAAAACACGATTATTTATTAAAATTTATTTATTATTTATTTAACTCGTAAAATAAATTTTTTACAAAAAAAAGCTCCAAGTATGTCAAATCTCTTATAAAACGAAGTCTTTTCGCCGAAACACTTTTTTTAATAATAATATATTTATTATTATTTATTATTATTTATTTATTATTTATTTAACTCGTAAAATAAATTTTTTACAAAAAAAAGCTCCAAGTATGTCAAATCTCTTATAAAACGAAGTCTTTTCGCCGAAACACTTTTTTTATAAAAATTTTTTTTTAGCCTCTGGAGAAGTTTGAATTTTTTTTTTAGTCACTTTTGTTCGCTTATAACAACTCACCCTGTACACCGATCGGGCCCAAAAAGTATACAGACATGAATTACTATAAAGTCTTTTATGCCTAAAAATTTCAATTTTTTTGACAGCGTTAAAATTGAGATCTCGTGCAAAAATGAATTTTGACCGGTTTTTTTACGAATTTTTGACTTTGAAACAGTACCGCTCCGTTTGGTGGTACCGGAAAAAAAATTTGTTTACGGATCCATCATTCCCAATGTATTGAGAGACCCTATGCCAAATTTCATCGTTTCGCTAGCCATACAGCCAAAGATATGAATTTTTATTTCCAAAAAAACACGATTTTTCGGGCCCGACCTCGCGTGCATAATATAGTCTGCGACTAA
The DNA here is from genome assembly GCF_022605725.1 of Anthonomus grandis grandis. Classification (NCBI taxonomy): domain Eukaryota; kingdom Metazoa; phylum Arthropoda; class Insecta; order Coleoptera; family Curculionidae; genus Anthonomus; species Anthonomus grandis. The sequence goes on along the minus strand of NC_065566.1, from coordinate 1,223,391 downwards.
AATATATCAAAAACATAATATAGTCGCAGACTATATTATGCACGCCACGTCGGGCCCGAAAAATCGTGTTTTTTTGGAAATAAAAATTCATATCTTTGGCTGTATGGCTAGCGAAACGATGAAAGTTGGCATAGGGTCTCTCAATACATTGGGAATGATGGATCCGTAAACGAATTTTTTTTCAGGTACCACCAAACGGAGTGGTACTTTCTCAAAGTCAAAAATTCGTAAAAAAATTGGTAAAAATCGAGTTGCTCACGAGATCTCAATTTTAAAGCGTTTAATCGAGCTGAAATTTTCAGGATATATGGGTTCTTGGGGCTTACGTGGCTGTATACTTTTTGAGCCAGATCGGTATACAGAGTGAGTTATTATAAGCGAACAAAAATGACTAAAAAAAAAATTCAAACTTCTCCAGAGGCTAAAAAAAAATTTTTATAAAAAAAGTGTTTCGGCGAAAAGACTTAGTTTTATAAGAGATTTAACATACTTGGAGCTTTTTTTTGTAAAAAATTTATTTTACGAGTTCTGGCATTTTTAGTTTTTTGGAATTTTCCGCCAAACGATACTTATTTCGGAAAAAAAGTTTTTTTCAAAAAATAGCTTCATCCTTTATCTTTCATATGCCATATAACCGAAATTTTTGTAAGCCATACAGGGCGAGCAATAATGAACTTTACCCATGAAGGTCCGACCCGTAAATCACATTTTATTTAATAACTTTTTCGTAGTGGCATCTGGATCATTTATATTCTCAGGCATTAAATACTTTAATAACCCCATTATTTGTGTAAAATTACAATCTTCCAACTTTAATAGGTTCTAAGCAATTCGAATTTTCGCGTTTAATTCATTTGCCGCGTCCCTGTACATGGTGAAAAGATCAGACATCGTCTAAAAGATCCGAAATTTTGTTTTACAACACATACTAAAATTTCAAAGTTCCAGCGATAGTACAAGTACCCGAAAAATGCGATTTTACGAAAAAAGTCCATTTTTTTGCGTTTTTGCAGGTAATTGGAGGTGTCAACCTAAACTCTGATGAAATGGCTAGTGGGAACAATACTTTGACGCATGGTGGATACAAATTTTTTGCTCGTGACAGGTGGCCGGGACTTGGTTTGGTTTTTTGTAAAATTATGAATGAAAATGAACCGGAAACGATCAGGGAAAGGAAGCACCGAATCAGAAAATGAATGGGCTTTCCGAATCTGTGCATATCAATTGGGGAAATTGTGTATTGCGGCCAGGAAAATTCGGCAAACATTTTGACGTCTTCGAAAAATGCCGGTTTTTTGAAAAGTCAGTGGTTTTATACCGGGGTGAGACGAAATGAAATTTGCCCTATTATTTTATTAAAATTATTCGAATATATACACGGGTCAGTCGTAATGATCTATTTAATTTAAAATAAAAATTTAGATATTAGGTGAGTTTTTACTATTTAGTTTATTATTAATAAATGTTAACAATTCTTAAACATTGCTTTTGGGATATAAATAAAAAAAATTTTTAATTATTGATTTTTAAGGTTAGTCGAGTATCATAACTTTTTTGGTATTGGTGCGATTTGGTTGAAATTTGGTACCTAGTACCTATTTCGGATAAGATTAATAAATTTTTACAGATATTTGACATGACTATGTTTTAAGGTCACGTGACTACCTTAACTTTCTTCCTATTTGTCCGATTTGATTGAAATTTGGTATTTGGGGTTTATTTAGGATGCAATTATGAATTTTTCACAGATATTTGACATTTGACTTCCAGGTCACGTGACTATTGTAACTTTTTTGCTATTGGTCTCATTGGGTTCAAATTTGGTATTTATGCTTTATTTAGGACACAATTAATAAATTTTTAAAAGATAATTGACAAATTATATTTTAAAGTCACGTGACTTTCATAATTCTTTTGCTATTGATCCGATTGGGTTGAAATTTAGTATTTAGGCTTTATTTAGGATGCAAGTACTAAATTTTGCCAGAAATTTGACATATTGAGTTCTAGGGTCACGTGACTATCAAAATTTCCTATTTGATTGAAAAATGCTATTAGATGATATGTATATATTTGTAGATAATATTTTGTATTACCCTATTCCTTTTATCTTAATTAGTTAAATTATTTCTTAAATTTGCCTTTAAAAAAAAAATTAAAAAATCATCGGTTCGAATACATAGGCTTTAAAGGGAATTTATCTTCTTTCATAATATTGTAGCATTATTATAGATTTTGCAAAATTTTGTCATAAAGCTTTTTCATTACTTTTTGAATGGTCTTTAGCCAGAAAAAAGAAATTTTGAATTTGGAGCATGTTTTGAAAAATTTTCATTTTGGGCCGGATTTTGTTTGAAAATCGATAAATGCAAATAAATAGGTTTTCTGTTCATTTTAGAGTCAAATCGATAATAACCTTTTTGAAAGGTATCCTGAAGTAGTACAAGATAGAAAAATAAAAAGTTGAAATTTTTCCATAGGGCTCTTGATAATTCGATATTTATGATTAATAGTTTTTTACAATTTTCTCCGAATCTGTGATAGCTAGAATCAATTCGTTTTAACATTCGGATACCTCGTAATATTCCCGAAAACTTTTGTTTAAGACAAAATGTTGTCAGAGTTATAGTTTATTTAGAAAAAAATAAAAACCATTTTTTCACAATTTTTCATGGCTCCCTTTCGATTTTGGAGCAAAAAAAAAATTTTTTTTCTTGGGTTTTTTTTACTGGAAATTGCCAACTTAGGGCTTACATTATAATTTGTCGGTTATCATTTTAAGAAAAAAAATGCTACCGTGGGAAAAAACGAGTTTTTTTTTATTTTTTTTCACATTTTTACTAATATCTCGACTTCTATAGCTTCGATTCAATTCGTTGATGGTTTTTTTATTAGTAATTTCTTCCTGTTAAATCTTTTCATATTTTATTACAATTACTTTTGAAAATAAAAAAGTAAAATTTAAAAAAATCGACGTAAAATCCCGTTTGTTCTATTCCAATAAATAATCGCTCATGGGAACTTTTCTCTGAATTTGGTATTTATGGTTTATTTGGGATACAACTAATAATTTATGACAGATAACTGACATTTGAGTTTCAGCCTAGGTCACGTGACTACCGTAACTTTTTTGCTGTTGGTCCGATTCTGTTGGAATTTGGTATTCCGGCTTTATTTAGAATACAATTAATATACTTTGAGAGATATTTGAAATATAAGACAGTATATTGACACACAACGCGACTATATAACAAATTATGGTTCTTTGAAGCATGATACCCCAACCACTGGTCATCTCTTTCCTTGGCATATAAACGTTGGTACAGCTGATAATTTTTGTTTTTTTTTTAAGAATTCCTTTATAGCCCTTCACAGACAAGACCTAAAGGTTCCAAACTGGTCCCCACGGACCAAAAGTATAGGAGCGAAGCGACTATACTTGTTATATAGGAGCGTCTGCGACTATATTATGCACGCGAGCCCGGGCCCGAAAAATCGTGTTTTTTTGGAAATAAAAATTTATATCTTTGGCTGTATGGCTAGCGAAACGATGAAATTTGGCATAGGGCCTCTCAATACATTGGGAATGATGGATCCGTAAACGAATTTTTTTTCCGGTACCACCAAACGGAGCGGTACTGTCTCAAAGTCAAAAATTCGTAAAAAAATGGGTCAAATTCCTTCCGGGTGCGAGAACTCAAATAAAAAGCTTTTAAACGACTTGAAATGTTTAGGACATAAGGGTCGGTGGGGGCTTAAGAGCTGTATACTTTTTGGGCCAGATCCGTATACAGGGTGAGCTACTATAGGCGAACAAAAGTGACTAAAAAAAAAATTCAAACTTCTCCAGAGGCTAAAAAAAAATTTTTATAAAAAAAGTGTTTCGGCGAAAAGACTTCATTTTATAAGAGATTTGACATACTTGGAGCTTTTTTTTATAAAAAAATTATTTTACGAGTTCTGGCATTTTCAGTTTTTTGAGATTTCCCGCCAAACGATACTTATTTTGGGAAAATTTTTTTTTTCAAAAAATAACTTCATCTTTTACCTTTCATATGCCATATAACCGAAATTTTTGGGAATCATACAGGGCGAGCAATAATGAACTTTACTCATGAAGGTCCGACCCGAAAATCACATTTTATTTAATAACTTTTTATTGGTGGCACCTGGACCATTTATATTCTCAGGGATTAAATACTTTAATAACCCCATTATTTGTGTAAAATTACAATCTTCCAACTTTAATAGGTTCTGAGCAATTCGAATTTTCGCGTTTAATTCATTTGTCACGTCCCTGTACATGGTGAAAAGATCAGACATCATCTAAAAGATCCGAAATTTTGTTTTACAACACATACTAAAATTTCAGGGTTCCAGCGATAGTACAAGTACCCGAAAAATGCGATTTTATGAAAAAAGTCCATTTTTTGCGTTTTTGCAGGTAATTGGAGGTGTCAACCTAAACTCTGATGAAATGGCTGGTGGGAACAATACTTTGACGCATGGTGGGTACAAATTTTTTGCTCGTGACAGGTGGCCGGGACTTGGTTGGGTTTTTTGTAAAATTATGAATGAAAATGAACCGGAAACGATCAGGGAAAGGAAGCACCGAATCAGAAAATGAATGGGCTTTCCGAATCTGTGCATATCAATTGGGGAAATTGTGTATTGCGGCCAGGAAAATTCGGCAAACATTTTGACGTCTTCGAAAAATGCCGTTTTTTTGAAATGTCAGTGTCTTTATACCGGGGTGAGACGAAATGAAATTTGCCCGATTATTTTATTAAAATTATTCGAATATATACACGGGTCAGTCGTAATGATCTACTTAATTTAAAATAAGAATTTAGATATTAGGTGGGTTTTTACTATTTAGTTTATTATTAATAAATGTTAACAATTCTTAAACATTGCTTTTGGGATATAAATAAAAATTTTTTGAAATTATTGATTTTTAAGGTTAGTCGAGTATCATAACTTTTTTGGTATTGGTGCGATTTGGTTGAAATTTGGTACCTAGTACCTATTTCGGATAAGATTAATAAATTTTTACAGATATTTGACATGACTATGTTTTAAGGTCACGTGACTACCTTAACTTTCTTCCTATTTGTCCGATTTGATTGAAATTTGGTATTTGGGGTTTATTTAGGATGCAATTATTAATTTTTCACAGATATTTGACATTTGACTTCCAGGTCACGTGACTATTGGTACTTTTTTGCTATGAGTCCGATTGGGTTCAAATTTGGTATTTGGGCTTTATTTAGGATGCAATTATTAATTTTTGACAGATATTTGACATTTGACTTCCAGGTCACGTGACTGTTGGTACTTTTTTGCTATGAGTCTGATTGTCTTCAAATTTGGTATTTATGCTTTATTTAGGATACAATTAATAAATTTTAACAGATAATTGACAAATTATATTTTAAAGTCACGTGACTTTCATAATTCTTTTGCTATTGATCCGATTGGGTTGAAATTTAGTATTTGGGCTTTATTTAGGATGCAAGTAATAAATTATGACAGAAATTTGACATATTGAATTTTAAAGTCACGTGACTTCCATAACTTTTTTGCTATTGATCCGATAGGGTTCAAATTTGGAATTTGGGGTTTATTTAGGATGCAATTATTGATTTCTTACAAAATTTTAAAATATTAAGCTCTAGGGTCACGTGACTATCAAAATTTCCTATTTCTTAAATTTGCCTTTAAAAAAATAACTAAAAAATCATCGGTTCGAATACATAGGCTTTAAAGGGAATTTATCTTCCTTCATAATATTGTAGCATTATTATAGACTTTGAAAAATTTTGTCATTAAGCTTTTTCATTACGTTTTGAATGGTCTTTAGCCAGAAAAAAGAAATTTTGAATTTGGAGCATGTTTTGAAAAAAATTTCATTTTTGGCCGGATTTTGTTCGAAAATCGATAAATGCAAATAAATAGGTTTTCTGTTCATTTTAGAGTCAAATCGATAATAACCTTTTTAAAAGGTATCCTGGAGTAGTACAAGATAGAAAAATAAAAAATTGAAATTTTTCCATAGGGCTCTTGATAATTCAATATTTATGATTAATAGTTTTTTACAATTTTCTCCGAATCTGTGGTAGCTATAATCAATTAGTTTTAACATTCGAATACCTCGTAATATTCCCTAGAACTTTTGTTTAAGACAAAAAGTTGTCAGAGTTATAGTTTAGTTAGAAAAAAATAAAAACCATTTTTTCCTAATTTTTCATGGCTATACCCCTTTCGATTTTGGAGCAAAAAAAAAATTTTTTTTCTTGGGTTTTTTTTACTGGAAATTGCCAACTTAGGGCTTACATTATAATTTATCGGTTATCATTTTAAGAAAAAAAAATGCTACCGTGGGAAAAAACGAGTCCCTATACATTTTTCCCTTTATATTATGGCACTCGTATAAATCGTGGAAAATTTTGTCATAAAGCTTTTTTATTAGTTTTTGAATGATTTTTAACCAGAAAAAAGAAATCGGAGCATATTTTGAAAAAATGCTTATTTTGAGCCCGGATTTTGCTTCAAAATCGAAAAATGCAAAGATATAGGTTTTCCGTTTATTTTACAGTCAAAACGGTAATAAAATTTTTTAAAGGTACTTAAAAGTAGTACATGATAGAAGATACCTCCTAATATTCCTCATAACTTTTATAAAAGACAAAATATTGTCAGTTTTATGGTTTATTTTTTAAAAAATAAAAAGATTTTTTTCGAATTTTTTTGTGGATATTACCCCTTCCGATTTTGGGCCAAACAAAAATTTTTGGTCTTGCGTTTTTTCAGTAGGGATTGATACTTCGTGATTAACAATAATATTTCGTAGTAACCAAATTAAAATATTAAAATAGTTCTGAGGCGAAAAATGAGTTTTCTTTATGTTTTTTCCCAATTTTATTAATATCTTGGCATCTGCAGCATCGATTCAATTTGTTGACGGTTTTCTTTAATTTTTTATTTTTTTTTTTAATTCTTTCTATGTTTTATTACAATTTCTTTTTAAAATAAAAAAGGAAAATTAAAAAAATCTACCTGACATTCTGTTAACGTAGCCAATCCCAATACATATAATACTGTTATCTGAGGGATCTGATCTTTTCTTTTATATTAAAATTGTATGTTTGGGGCTCACTTAGGTTTCAATTATTAAATTATTTGAATTATTAGTTGAACTTTGTAATTTCATTTAATGAATTTTTACGTTTCATATTTCAAAACTTCTTTATTAGCAATAAATGTTTTTAGTCAAACACTTATGTTTTTTTCAACTAAATGTATAGTCATGATCCCCGACCATTAACGTTATTTAGTAGCTCTTGAATAATTACTAACATTTTGTACCTTAACTTTTTTAAAAGAAAAGCATTTTAATACCCAACATTTCTTATGTCGACTAAATTATAAATAAAAAACTACTTAGACTTGGTAAGGGCAATATAAATTTAAAAAAATGCTTCGATAAAAATATTGCTTTTGACAGTGCGATGGTCGCCACGAATCTGAAATAACATTGAAAGCAAAAATGGTTAACATCAACTAAGCCACAGTAATTTAATTACCGTGGCTAGTTGATGTTAATATTATAATATTAATATCAACTCTAACAATATTATATATAAAAACCCAGAGGCCTATTCTTAAAATCTTAAAATCAATATAACAAAATAATCCAAACCTAGAAAAAAAAGGTCGTCAGTGATGACGACGATGGTTAAATGTCGCCGTTGCGAATCGCTCCATTAAATCATCGCTACATAGAAGCACCTTAAAACTACGGTATCCGGGGTAACCAGCGTAAATAAACATTCATTTTAGATTCCGTTGTGCATTATAAGCGTTATAAAATTTCTTTTGGGAAATTTTTTAAGTTTATTTTGTGCTTATTTAAGGAATATTAATTATTTAGAAGTTATATAAATCGGTTTTAGTTGTAAGTTTGTTTTTGTCGTTTTTAGGTAAGTGATTTGGACGCATAAACAGTTAAGTTTTATTGTGCTGGCGATTGCCTTTCTCAAAGCCCTAAAGCAATAGAGTTTTCTCATTGTATGCTACAGATTATATTTTCTCCAGTTTCAAGATAAAAAATCAAAGGTAAGTTTTTAACATAATTTAAGTATATTATAAACATGGTAATTTTAAAATCCATTTATATAATACAGTTTTTAGTTATATAGTTATTTTCTATTGTTTCTAGGTTTGTGATCTGAAGCAATAATTATTATCAGACCTATTAAATCGGCAATTTCTCTGCTGCGGTGACAGACCAAGCAAGCAAGTAAAGTTTTTGAGCATATTTGACTCATTGCATCCTATAGTATTGGTATTCCATAGTTCCATTCTACAAAATCAAAGGTAAGTTTTATCTAACTTTATTTATTTTCAATATTGTAACCTTAGAACATTGAATGCCTAGAATAAGCCTAGCTGCAAATCATAGGTGAGGTTGTTTGAGTTCACCATCTCTCAGACAATGATGTCATATCGACTTTACAATTTTTTATTCAATACATAATTTTCTTAATCCACTAATTTTTTTTTTATATGTTGTATTTTGTAACATGTTAAAAGTGGACTCTTTAAAAGTTTAATTTATTTGCTGACTAATAATATATACTTTGAGGTAATAAACAAATTATTTTGAATAAAAAAAGATTCCAAGAAGAACAAAAAAGCAGAATACCTCTATGTTTACAATGCACGTATTTGATGTTGCCACTTTGTGTTGTTTTTCTAGATATTTTTTCTGTTGTTTTTTAGATATCTGTAAAGCTAGTACCTGATAAATATCCAGCGACCAAAAATCTAGAACGTAGCATATGTCGTTTGCCAGCAACCTATTTATAGTCCGCGCCCGCTGTTATTTCATCGATGCCCGCATCTCTTGAAATTCCTAAGGAATTTTAATATTTTTTTGTCCAGATATTAGCAATTAAAAACTTAATCGATTTTTAGTGGTTATAAAACTATACAAACTAAAGTTTTTTAATAAAAAAATATTGAATTGTTAGATGTTGAAAAATATAAAAGGCTATGGAACTCCTAACGGCTATGAGGAAAAGTTTTATTTATATCCTTTGGCAGTTATAGCCATTTATAACATCTAACTCAATAATTTTTAAGCAAAAAAACTTTCGCTTGTAGAGATTTGCAACCATCTCAAATCCGTTTAGGTATTTATTATATATTACAGAAAAAAGTTTAATTTAAACCTTTGGAAGTTAACCTTTTAATTAATTTCCCTAGTTTGTTAGAGTTTATACCCACTATAAACCGATTTAGTTATCCATTGTTAATATCTAGACAAAAATTATTAAAATTTCTTTGGAATTCCAGGAGATACGGGAATTACATTGATTAAATAATAATGGGCCCCGACTATAAATATGTTCGTGGCAAACGACATATGCTGCGTTCTCCATTTGGTCGCTGGATATCGACCAGACACTATCTTCATTTTTGCACACATTAATTTTGCGGCATTTCGGGTTCGAATAACCAATAAATTTGCTAGATTATAATAATAAACTTAATTACACATTTTTAGTAATATTTTGGTATCCAATACTTAATAGATACTTCACAAAGATGCCGTCTTTTATACTATTGAACAATTATAACCTAGAAGGATGACACCATTGACACCTAACTCGCCTGTGAAAGGAACGATTTAAATTTTCTTTTTTCCAATATATGTGACCCACTTCCGATTTCTTTATTATTTTTCGGCATAAAGAGACTTTTCAGTCTTAATATTAATTAAAAAAACGCACTGAAACCACTCAAAACATCCTTTTAATATTAATACTGTACGAAACGTGCACCATCCAAAAGTAAACAACGAGCGCAGTTGCCAAATACCTTTATTGCGAGAATATTTCTGGGCAAAATTTACAGCATTGCCGCCGTGTGTGAGAATTTGGTGATTTAAAGAATCCAAATTAAAAATATTAATTATTATTAGTGTTTAGTGTAAATATAGTACAAAAAAGTTTTGGTTATTAAACGAGTTTCACTCTTTCTTTTGCTTTATAATAAAGAATGTAACTCAGTTTCTACTAATAATAATAACTTATTATATTACTTTATTTTCTTATGTTAAAATTGAGTAATCACTGGCAATATAGAATACTATGCATATTTATCAACAAAATATCCTCTCTGCCCCCTGTGTAGATGTTGCGCTCAATCCAAAGCAGCCAATGTTTATTCTAGCGTTTATTCTATTATAACATTTAATAGTTTTAAAATCCATTCTCTCCATAAATATGTGATTAGAGATTAAAAGGGTGTGCATGCTATAAGTCTATGCATTCTATAAGTACAATACCAATCAGAGGTTTAATTTAATTTTTAGATTTTTAGATAAAGTGTAAATAAATTGATTGCTTGAAACATAACAAGAACGAAACGAAAATAATGTATATATAAATATTTTCTTTTTAGTCAAGTGGTGTTTTTAAAAGTACTTATTCTTTACAGAAACTTAAGTTTTTTCTAAATTAACCTTATAATTGTTCTTTATCTGCTTCACCTAACTCAGATTATTTTACAAGTAATGCATTTTGTTCTCCAATTATTTATTGCGAGTCTATTTTAAATATGTAAAGTATTTTTCAGTTGCCAATTAATGTCTACTATATGATCACTTAGTGGGACTCACTTTTTAGTTTTTTATATCTAAATATATAAATTTTTAAGTGCCTTTATTACTGATCTGTCTACTAATATTAACTTGGTTTTTTTATCGTTTGGTTTTTTGTAATTAATATATAGTACAACTAAGATATATATATATATATCATATTTTTTTATTTTCAATCCTAATCATATTTTTTTACTTTTGAAAAAACTTTGTTTACAATCGTTTTGAATTTAAAAAATTATTCTTAATTTTTCATTATTAATTATGAAGTCTAGATTATTTATTTCATTCACCTAGATGTTTATTACCATTTAATTCATTGCATTTAATTCCGATTTTAATGCGATTTAATTCCGATTTAACATTAGTTAAAGGTTTATGTTAGCAAATTTATACACAAGAGCACTACTTTTAAATTTAAGTATAATATTTTTGCCATTTAAACTTCCATCCACTAATATTGTAAATTCCTATAAGTTATATATAACAATTCTGAATAGGGCTTAAAATCTAAAATAAGAACGTCTTTAAATTCTTATAGAACATATGCATATAACCATGGTTTATATAGGTAATATAGATTGTTCTGTAATGTTTTCTTGCTGGGCAACTTTCCAATAAATATTTTATTAAAATTACTGGTTAAATTGTCAATTTCCAAAATGTAGCCAGGTGTCATTGTCATTCAAGTATGCTTAATAAATTTTTCAGATGCCAAAAATGAGTAAAAAGTCCGCTAAGACAAAAAACATCGAGAAAAAAAAAATATATCTATCCAAAAAGTTGGAAAATACAGAGAGCGGTGACAAAGAGAAAAATTTACAAAATACTGGTAAGCAAGTACATGTGCAACACAAGTTGCCCATAAACAAGATCCCAGAGGATAGTACAAGTAAGGTAAAATTCAATGAAGTTGTAATAGAGTCTAATAAGCGAAAGTCATTGACGGTTAATGACAACAATGAAGTATTGTTATCAGAAACTGTTAAATATAAAAAACAAAAAGTTGTTGATTCTTTTAAAAAGTTATCCCATACAGTCGAAATTCAGAATAGTGACAAAATGCCGGAAGATACTATAACCAAGTTTGAACTAGCATTAAGAGAAGGCCCCACCATTGTTTGCAGCTGTTGTTTGCGATTATGGTTTCCCACTTCATGTAAAAAAATAAATCTACAATTGCTAAAAAACAAATTTGGAAACCAATTCACTACACAAATTTGCAATGATGGGGTTTTCTTTTGCAAGTCTTGCTCTCAAAACATTTATAAAGGACAATTGCCAAAGTTCTGGTGCGGCCATCATAATATTGTCCACCCTATACCAATTGAGCTAAAAGATCTGACTATCCTTGAAGAAAGGATGGTATCGGCCAGGTTACCTTTCATGCAGATCCGACAGGTAGGATATGCACGACAGTGTTACATAACTGGCCAAATAGTCAATGTCCCTATAAATATAGATACTTCGACTAAATTATTGCCTAGAAATGTAGAGGAGACACAAACTATTCAGGTTAAGCTCAAGAGAAAAATGAATTATAAAAATGATTATCTCCTGGAAACCATACGGCCCGCAGTTGTTCTAAAAGCGGCAAAATTTTTGTGTCAACAACCTCTTTATATACAAGAAGGCATAAAGCAATCAGATAATTGGGAAAAAAATATTAATGGCTACTTAAGATCTCAAGTAGAATCCTCTGCACAGATCTTAAATGAAGGCTCAAAAGTGGTGGAACTGGATTCTAAAACAGTGTGTAGTGAAAATTTTGAAGAATTGTTCGATAATGCGTTTTTCGAAACAATGGAAGTGCCCCTAGAATCTAAGAATGACGATAAAAATATTCAAAAAGAATCTTCAATTGAAAAAAACAATATATACAATTTAGAGGAATTCTTAGATGAAGAAGAAGAGCCTTTAAATCCTGGGGGCCAAGAAACTTTGCTTGACAAATGTAACCTAGAAAATATCTGTTTTGCCCCAGGAGAAGGTAAAACGCCAATACATTTGATGCTTGACCAGTTTAGCGATGAACTCTCATTTCCTACACTTTTCTGTGGACATGCTAAGCAATTTCTTACAAAATTCTCCTATTCTGACCAGACGAAAATACAACTCCAGCACAAAGACAGGCGATTTGCAAGGACAGACTATCTGTTGTATACATTTAAAAAACGTCAACTAATCCAATTATCCAGTGCAATTGCAACATGTCTCAGAAAAAAGAGGAATGAGGATGGAAAATATACAGCTGGACAAGTAAGACAAGCAAATTTTCTAGACCAGCTGATTCGAAGTGACATGGGATTCCATTTTCTTAGTAGAATTGCAGGTTCACCTGCTTATTGGAAGCACGAAAAGACAAAATTACTATGTATGATTCGCCAATTTGGAATCCCCACACTGTTTTTTACCGTGTCAGCAGCCGAAACAGCATGGCCCGAATTAATCAAGGTATTAGCACAAGTTGTTGATCAAAAAGATGTTACTTTAGAAGAGGCCGCGAGTATGCCCTACTTAGAAAAAACTCGCTTAATTAGAACAGATCCGATAACTTGTGCCAGATACTTTGATTATCGGTTCAAACTGCTATTTAAACATATGAAGAGTCAAAATGGACCCTTTAAACAAAATCCCATAGAGCATCATTATTACCGCATAGAATTTCAACATCGTGGGTCTCCTCATGTTCACGGGTTATTGTGGTTATCCAATGCTCCAAAATTCCAAGAAACACCAGAAAGTTTCAAAGAGTGTGCCGAATTCGCGAACAGGTATATTACCTGTAATAGTGATTTAGAAAGTGTCCGTGATATAATTCAGTTTAATACGCATCATCATTCTAAATCGTGTCAAAAAGAAGTGCGGGGACACAAAGTTTGCAGGTATGGTATCCCATACCTTCCAATGGATAAATCGGTAATTCTAACGCCAATAAAAATTGACAAAACCAAGGAAGCGGATTTACGTAAGGCCATGTCTGAAAAGTTTTTAATGATAATGCGTAGGCTTAAGGATAAACCAGATTTATCATTCGAAAACTTTTTGGCTGACCTTGGTATGTCTAAGGATGAGTATCTTAATGTTATACAGCATAACATATTTAAAACTACTTTATTTTTAGAAAGGCTGCCAAAAGATGGATTTATTAACAACTTTAATGCTGAAATGTTCTCCATGATGAAGAGCAACATGGACATTCAATTAGTTTTTGAGCCATATGGTTGTTGCACCTACATAGTCAACTATATCAATAAGTCCCAAAGAGGTGTGTCTGATATTTTAATGAAGACTATGGAAGAAATTAAAAAAGGTAATTTAGATGTTAAGGGCAAACTTAAATCTCTTGCAGCAGCTTTCTTAAATGCGAGCGAAGTAAGTGCCCAGGAAGCCGCCTACAGCGTGTTACAACTACCGATGCATGACACCTGTACCTCCTATGTATACATCCATACAAATCCAATCAGGGAAAGGACAAAAATGTTGAAACCATTAGCACAACTTAAAGAAATGGACAATGACGATCCCAATATTTATTGTGATGGTCTTATAGAACACTATGAACAGCGGCCTGATGAGATGGAAAACATATGTTTGGCTGAGTTTGCGGCCTATTATGATTTCTTTAAGAAACAAGCAGAAACAAAGGCTAATGGTTTACCGTTAAAAGATGGAAGTGGCGTTTTAGTTAAAAGGGGTCATGCTAAAATTTTAGCCTACCGTAGTTATGGACTTCAGCAAGACCCTCTTAACTATTATAGGGAACAAATAATGTTATACATCCCATGGAGAAATGAAGTGGATGAAGTTGAAAATGACAACATTGATCAACAGACCATATACAAAGATCGATACCAAGAGATTGTTGCAAATCGACAAAAGTTCAATGTCTTAGATGAACAGGTAATCGACGAAGCCCTGAAACTTGCCGAAGACCGATCAAATCAATTAGACGATGGTGGATTCGGTGGAGAAATCGATGATGAGTTTATGCCTTATGGACTAGACAACCCCATTTATGATCCATTCAATCACATCATCGATAAGAAAGACGACGAAGCGCCAGTAAAACATATCGCTTTCCCAACGCCTCATCAGATAAGCGATTCAGAGTATGAAGCCCTCATAAGCAAACTGAATCACAAGCAGTATCAGTTCCTTAATGTCGTTCAAGACAGTCTAATTGAAGGGGAAACTTTCTACTGCACACTTAGTGGTCCAGCAGGTACAGGCAAAAGTCACCTGATTACGGCAATAACCCAGTCGTTATTGCGCCATTTCAACTCAATACCGGGAAATAATCCTGAAAGTTTAAAAGTGTTACTTTGTGCGCCTACAGGTAAAGCGGCATTTAATATCGGAGGTATAACCTTACATGCGGCATTATCGTTACCCGTTAGTCAGTATGGTGAAGAACTAATTCCGTTACACCATGACACCGTTAATACTATTTATTGTAATTTGTGTGACTTAAAATTAATTATTGTAGATGAATATTCCATGGTTGGCGCCAGATTGTTTGACCATATTAACAGTAGATTGCAGCAAATCTTTAAATCTGACGCCATCTTTGGAAATATTTCAATAATTTTATGCGGCGATAATCGTCAATTACCCCCAGTAAGGGATATGTATATTTTTTGCCCGGTAAAAACAAATCCGTATAAAGAATTATGCGGGACGTATCTGTGGGATCATTTTAAATATTTTGAACTTTCAGAAATAATGAGACAGAGTGAAGATAAGTCTTTTGCAGTTGCCCTCAATAATATGGCGTTTGGTAAAATGACCGACGAAGATGTGCAATTGATCAAGTCCAGGGAAGTCGACAGTATTGACCAGATTCCTGAAGACACTATGCATTTATTTTGCACCAATGCAGAAGTAGATGCATTCAATGAAATGAAACTGTCTACATTTAAAACCGAGCGAGCCGTAAGTCAAGCCAGAGACGTTATCAAAGGGAGTTGCTCAGAACGACTAAAAAATTTATTTCTGGAACACGCAAAAAGCTTAAAAAAGGGGGAGAGTTTTGGCCTAATGTTAAATTTAATATTGCAGGTAGATGCCAAATATATGATTTCAATGAATGTGGACACCAGTGATGGAATAGTCAATGGTGCAACAGGCATCCTACGTCAAATAGACTATGACCGAAATAAAATTCCATTCAGAGTGTGGATGGAGTTCTTCGATTCCAAGTCAGGCCAGGAATGCCGCAAGAGAAACGAATCCCTTAAGAAGTCTATGGGTGTGTTATACACCTGGACGCCCATAGAAAAAGCTGCACGAGCTATTAAAGTTCAAAAAGGCAGCAATGTTCACGTTGAGCGTCTTCAGTTTCCTCTTGTAATCAGTGAAGGAATTACAATCCACAAGAGTCAAGGTGCCACCTACAAACAGGTGGCTGTTCACGTTGGAAATCGCATGACGAGAACCAGTACCTATGTTGCTTGTAGTCGGGCCACAAAGCTAAGTGGCCTCTACATCATTGGTAACTTTAAGGCCCCCAAACCGGTAACCGAAAAGGATGCCGCTTATAAAGAACTGGTAAATATGCAAGAAAACAAACTTATAACATCCAGGTATGACACTCAGTATCTTAATGATTCTAATGTCAAATACATTATTGCTTATCAAAATGTGCAGAGTCTACCAAAAAATTTTAATTTTATAAAAAATAATCCCATTTTTAAAGACGCACATTTCCTAATTTTTGTTGAAACCTGGTTACTTAAAAAGAAACAAAATTTAAAAATAAATGATTTTGAAGTGTTTGCCAACCTGAATAACGATCAAACTATAAGTAAACCCTTTGGCATAATTTGTTTCAAGAAAAAAAATGTATCAGCAAAAATAAAGTCAGTGAAAAAATACACCAAAGATTTCTGTGGTATAGTGTTTCAAGCAATCACATTTTACTTAAATGAAATTTATGTCATAGCAGTTTATATTCCTCCAAAATTGAGCATTGCACATGCTAAATTTTGTTTGGAGGAGATTATTGATCAACAAAGTGATATCCTAATCATCGGTGATTTTAATCAAGATATTATCAATCAAAATGAAAATGGTTTGAAAAATTGTTTAATATCTAAAGGTTTAAGTTGCAAATTGAGTGTTGGCGAATCAACTACAAAATCAAAAACTCAAATTGATTGGCTTTTTAGTAATTTTAATAATTTGAGTTACAATATTTACAATACTGTGTATAGTCACCATAAATCACTAGTGGTTAGTATTTATGATAAAGGTTTTATTCCCAAGCAGGTAAAAAACGTTGATAAAAATAAACAATCTACAAAAGGCTCTACTGAACTAAAATTTAATACCAAGCAAATGCAAATTTTACCAACACAAAATTCATTGGGTATCTCTACTTACCAAAGTGTAGAAGATAATAATGACAATATGGTAGTAGATATTAGTTCAGATGACGAAAACAACCCCAACTTATTTACTAAACCGCCTGCTTTATTAAATACCGATATGGTATCATGTTATGCAAATAGCATCGTACAGTCATTTTTATGTTTACCTGAATTTCGCTTATCCATTTCAAAGCGAAATACAGCGCTAAACAGTATTCTAAATGATATTATGCTGACCAAAATTAATTCCACATTAAAAGTTCGACAATTGGTGTCTGGTCGAAATGGTGAAAATTTTGCTGTAAATCAACAAATGGACGCTCAATCATTTTGTCAATCTTTAATCAGAAGATTAGATGCAGATGATTTTAGCGTTTTCATAAAAGCTAATGGTCATGAACTTTTAAATTGTCAAAACTGTAATATTAATATGAATGAAAATGAACAATTAATATACACTCATTTTCTTTATTTTCCTGAAAACTGTGGCAATTTAATTGATTTTAATTCAATGTTAATGCTAAAAGACTCTGATAGATTATGCCCATACTGTAACAATAATCTAAAAACACGCTCAGTGGTTATATGCCATAAATATTTGGTAGTATGTCTTCAGAGAATTGGCCCTCAAGGGAATAAGATAAATACCAAATTTTACAATTTTGCCTCTGAAAGTGTTATTTTGGATGATCAAATATTCCGAGTAAAAAGTGTTGTTAAACATCATGGAAACACCATTGGATCTGGTCATTATACATCTATAGTTAATTATAACGATCAATGGTGGAAATGTGATGATAATCGCATAACTAGAATGTCTGGGTTTGATAACACTTTAGAAGATGTATACTTATTGCTCTTAGAAAAATGTTAAATTTTGTTAAAATACTAGGACAAACCTATTTAACATAAACAAAATTACAAATGAGCAAAGCAATATTCAATTAGTATGAGCAGTGAGTTTTGCATTGCAAGCAAATAAAACATCAGTTTACTCACACTTCTAGCTCAACATGCATCCAGGGGTTATCCGGCCCGACTGTAACCAAAACTCTTGACGCACTTAGATTCAGATATTAGGTTATGATCTCCCCCTACCCCCAAAAGATTTCACTATGTGATGTCTTTATATATTAGAGCCATCTTATGCGATAAGTGATTAAACCTAGCTTAATAGCCAATTTGTTATAATGCATGTAATTACTTATTGCAATGGGTGGCGGATTTTTCATTCGGCGAGGCAACTCTTGCTATCGTCTTGAGGTATCAAAAGTCGGAGTATAATGATTAGCGTGTGGTAAATAGTAGATAATTGTAGAAGTGCCTAGTGCTAATGGCATGGCTTACTATTAATCATTCGCTTTCACAATGAAAATCCCTTTTCTAGTTTTATATATATTTTAAATATATATTTAATTATAAAAGTCTCTCTGGGAGAGTAAACTATACAATTTCATATTTATCTGTAAAACATATAATTTTGCTATGTGGTTACTAAGCACAATTAATTCTTTAATTTATATTTTATGGTTTATTTTCAATGTGATATGGAAATGTATGGTTTATCTGTAAAATAGCAAATCAACAGACCATGTCTGTTTTGTTTAAATATGCTATATTAATTTAAAACAGCATAACCTCGTAAAATCAGTTTTCGTTATAAATGTTCATGATATAAATATGAGATATTATTATGTTAATTTATTAAGAATTTTTTAGAGAAAGTTGATGTAATTAATTCGCGATTTACAAAAAACTGATTTTCGCTCTGACAAGTGCCTCTCAAGTCCTGGATGATTCTTAAACAAATAAAATTCCTTTTTTAGCAACATTATCTTCTGATTGTGACAAATGTTTTGTCATAGTAATTTAATATTTATTTTTTTTTAACCATACAATCTTTTTTATATTGTATTTAGGAAATTAAGATTGATGACTATATTACTACTTTGGTACCGCTCTTTCCAGAAACGGACTTCCAATCTGTGGAGAATATAGGTATAACATTGATTTCATATCATTTTTTTTAAATAAATTATCTAATTATGCCTTTTATTACAGAAAAAATAACCTAACGAGAAAAGTATATGCCCTATGCCCACCTCCTCAACCCAATCCAACCCAACTCAGCCCAACCCAACCCAATCCAACCTGTGGAGAATATAGGTATAACATTGCTTTCATATCATTTTTTTAAATAAATTATCTAATTATGCCTTTTATTACAGAAAAAATAACATAACGAGAAAAGTATATGCTCTATGCCCGCCTCCTCGACACCCTGCATGGGAGAGCAGAAGAACTTATTAACAATATTAGTGTTTTCTGAAGAGAAAAATAAAATGTAATAAAAAAATGTTATAATTCTATATATTTTTATAGTTACGTTTATCATTGTTACCGTGATAATTATCCTCTAATTCCTTTTAGTTTTTTAATCAGTCAGATTTTATAGTGTGACCATAATAAATTAAGATTTATATGCTAAATTTTGTGTTAATTTCTTAAAAGAGGCATAATATCTTTGGATAATCATGTGTCAATAATTTATATATTACTATTAACATAATAACTAAACAAGTAGAGTTCTATGAAATTCTTGGTTGAAATATATAAACTGTTTAATAAATTACCAACACATTTCTTACTAGTAATAATTAAAATTATATATAAAAATTCTCCACTTGCTTATAACAAGGAAAATTTTATTTGATTGAATTTTCGATATTTGTTAATGTGAAATTGACAGCTTTAATCATCATTTGAAGTATATTCTCCTTTTTTATTATTTTAACAGTAAATCCAAGATTTTAATTTTCTGCCAACATATATGGGCTGATATTAGAGATATATGTTGCCTGAATTTTCAGGTTTAAGGTGGCCCTAGACTGGAATATTTGAGAGCGATGAATGTATGACTATAGGATGTATGTAAAGTTCAGTGCAACGATATATTAGAATGGTCACCTGTCAAAACACCAGCATTCCACCTGCCAAACAATGTCATCCACCTTCTATTTACATTGTTTGAGAAGTAAAATGCTGGTGTTTTGACGGGTGACCATTCTAATATATCGTTGCACTGGACTTTATATAGGAGCGTTTTTGTTGGAGTAACATAAATGTGCATTACAGTAACATATATTTCTATTTTTAGTTTGATTTAATGAGCGACATACAAGTATAACACAAATATACCCTAGTCTATGGCCATCTGTTAGCATATTATGATATACATTAAAAAAACCCTTTTACACTTTTCTCAAAAGATCACATTCACTTTTAGTATTATACAGGCAATCCAGTACACAGAATATCCAATCTATTCATATATTTTATAGTTTTTTAATAAGACAACAATACTTATATCAAATGTTTATAATATATTTATAAAAAAAAAATATAATTCAAAAAAATAAAAATTAATATTTTCCCCTGCCCCGACCACGGTAAGGCAAACCTCCTCTATTGGTTTGCCTTAAAATAGCGCTGGCCACCGCGTTTGTTACGGCCGACAATAGCGTTTCTAAAAGAAAAAAAACATATAACAAACTTAAATACAATATAAAAACGTTATATATTACTCTGTTGGTGGAGATTGACGCGCTCTCTACGCCTCTCAATCCTGCTATTTCTCGCTCTCCATCTCCTCCCTCTATTATTGTAATTTTCTTCTGTAACGAAATAAAGAATTTTAATGTTTTCCGCGGGAATTAGAAAGAAAATAAAAAATAGCAATATCTCAGTGAATTTTATACTTACTATTAATACCGCGTTGGGAGGAGTCGGTGGGTCGGGAGGATTCGGTGGGGCGGGAGGATTCGGTGGGTCGGGAGGATTCGGTGGGGCGGGAGGATTCGGTGGGTCGGGAGGATTCGGTGGGTCGGGAGGATTCGGTGGGTTGGATTGGGTAGGGAGGTTTTGGTTGGGTTGGGTTGGGTTGAGGTTCCGACTATTCGATAAAATATAACGAACAACTAATTCAAAATATAATCTAAATAAATTCTTACCGGTACACACTCAATGATCGCCTGTAGGCTTTCGGCCATTGCGTCAACATCCATTGTGTTCGCTTGCATGGTACGAAATGAACCAAAATAAAATTCAAACAATGGTTGTTAGGAACGCTGTTTGTATCGTTCAACTATAGTTACTGTTTGTATTGTATTATTTCTAAGAGACCATTAAATCAAATAATCATTTTGACGTGAAAAATGCCGTTTTTTTGAAATGTCAGTGTGTTTATACCGGGGTGAATCAAAATGAAATTTGTCCTATTATTTTATTAAAAATATTCGAATATATACGCGGGTCAGTCGTAATGATCTATTTAATTTAAAACATGGATTTAGATATTAGGTGAGTTTTATACTATTGAGTTTATTGAAAATAAATGTTAATAATTCTTAAACATTGGTTTTGGGATATAAATAAAAAATTTTCGAAATTATTAATTTTTAAGGTTAGACAAGTATTATAACTTTTTTGTTTTTTGTGCGATTTGGTTGAAATTTGGTACCTAGGGTTTATTTCGGATAGGATTAATAAATTTTGACAGATATTTGACATGACTATGTTTTAAGGTCACGTGACTATCAAAACTTTCTTCCTATTTGTCCGATTTGATTGAAATTTGGTATTTGGGGTTTATTTAGGATGCAATTATTAATTTTTGACAGATATTTGACATTTGACTTCCGGGTTACGTGACTATTAAAGCTTTTTTGCTATGAGTCCGATTGGGTTCAAATTTGGTATTTGGGCTTTATTTAGGATGAAATTACTATTTTTGAGAGATATTTGACATTTGAGGTTCGGGTCACGTGACACTGTAACTCTTTTGCTATTGATCCGATTGGGTTGAAATTTGGTATTTGGGGTTGATTTAGGATGCAATTAATAAATGTTGACTGATATTTGACATTTGAGGTCCAGGTCACGTGACACTGTAACTCTTTTGCTATTAATCCGATTGGGTTGAAATTTGGTATTTAGAGTTTATTTAGGATGCAATTAATAAACGTTAACAGATATTTGACATAATAACACATTATATTGACATACAACGCGACTATATAACACATTATGGTTCTTTGAAGCATGATACCCCAACAACTGGTCCTCTTTTTCCTTGGCAGATAAACCTTAGCCCCCCCCGACTGACCAGACTTAAGTACACCTGATAATTTGCGATTTTTTTTAAGAAATCCTTTAAGGCCCATCACTGACAAGTCCTAAAGGTTCCAAACTGGTCCCCACGGACCAAAAGTATAGGAGCGAAGCGACTATACTTGTTATATAGTCGCAGACTATATTATGCACGCCACGTCGGGCCCGAAAAATCGTGTTTTTTTGGAAATAAAAATTCATATCTTTGGCTGTATGGCTAGCGAAACGATGAAATTTGGCATAGGGTCTCTCAATACATTGGGAATGATGGATCCGTAAACGAATTTTTTTTCGGGTACTATCAAACGGAGCGGTACTGTCTCAAAGTCAAAAATTCGTAAAAAAACGGGTCAAAATTCATTTTTGCACGAGATCTCAATTTTAACGCTGTCAAAAAAATTGAAATTTTTAGGCATAAAAGACTTTATAGTAATTCATGTCTGTATACTTTTTGGGCCCGATCGGTATACAGGGTGAGTTGTTATAAGCGAACAAAAGTGACTAAAAAAAAAATTCAAACTTCTCCAGAGGCTAAAAAAAAATTTTTATAAAAAAAGTGTTTCGGCGAAAAGACTTCATTTTATAAGAGATTTGACATACTTGGAGCTTTTTTTTGTAAAAAATTTATTTTACGAGTTCTGGCATTTCCAGTTTTTTGGGATTTTCCGTCAAACGATACTTATTTTGGGAAATTCTTTTTTTTCAAAAAATAACTTCATCCTTTACCTTTCATATGCCATATAACCGAAATTTTTGGGAACCATACAGGGCGAGCAATAATGAACTTTACCCATGAAGGTCCGACCCGAAAATCACATTTTATTTAATAACTTTTTAGTGGTTGCACCTGGACAATTTATATTCTCAGGCATTAAATACTTTAATAACCCCATTATTTGTGTAAAATTACAATCTTCCAACTTTAATAGGTTCTGAGCAATTCGAATTTTCGCGTTTAATTCATTTGCCGCGTCCCTGTACATGGTGAAAAGATGAAACAACATCCAAAGGATCCGAAATTTTGTTTTACAACACATACTAAAATTTCAGGGTTCCAGCGATAGTACAAGTACCCGAAAAATGCGATTTTATGAAAAAAGTCCATTTTTTTGCGTTTTTGCAGGTAATTGGAGGTGTCAACCTAAACTCTGATGAAATGGCTAGTGGAAACAATACTTTGACGCATTGTGGTTACAAATTTTTTGCTCGTGACAGGTGGCCGGGACTTGGTTGGGTTTTTTGTAAAATTATGAATGAAAATGAACCGGAAACGATCAGGGAAAGGAAGCACCGAATCAGAAAATGAATGGGCTTTCCGAATCTGTGCATATCAATTGGGGAAATTGTGTATTGCGGCCAGGAAAATTCGGCAAACATTTTGACGTCTTCGAAAAATGCCGTTTTTTTGAAATGTCAGTGTCTTTATACCGGGGTGAGACGAAATGAAATTTGCCCGATTATTTTATTAAAATTATTCGAATATATACACGGGTCAGTCGTAATGATCTATTTAATTTAAAATAAAAATTTAGATATTTGGTGAGTTTTTACTATTTAGTTTATTATTAATAAATGTTAACAATTCTTAAACATTGCTTTTGGGATATAAATAAAATTTTTTTGAAATTATTGATTTTTAAGGTTAGTCGAGTATCATAACTTTTTTGGTATTGGTGCGATTTGGTTGAAATTTGGTACCTAGTACCTATTTCGGATAAGATTAATAAATTTTTACAGATATTTGACATGACTATGTTTTAAGGTCACGTGACTACCTTAACTTTTCTCCTATTTGTCCGATTTGATTGAAATTTGGTATTTGGGGTTTATTTAGGATGCAATTATTAATTTTTCACAGATATTTGACATTTGACTTCCAGGTCACGTGACTATTGTAACTTTTTTGCTATTGGTCCGATTGGGTTCAAATTTGGTATTTGGGCTTTATTTAGAATGCAATTATTAATTTTTGACAGATATTTGACATTTGACTTCCGGGTCACGTGACTATTGTAACTTTTTTGCTATGAGTCTGATTGGGTTCAAATTTGATATTTGTGCTTTATTTAGGATACAATTAATAAATTTTAACAGATAATTGACATATTGAATGTTAAAGTCACGTGACTTCCATAACTTATTTGCTATTGTTCCGATTGGGTTGAAATTTAGTATTTAGGCTTTATATAGGATGCAAGTAATAAATTTTGACAGAAATTTGACATGTTGAATTTTTTAAGTCACGTGACTTCCATAACTTTTTTGCTATTGATCCGATTGGGTTCAAATTTGGAATTTGGGGTTTATTTAGGATGCAATTGTTGATTTTTTACAAAATTTTAAAATATTGAGTTCTAGGGTCACGTGACTATCAAAATTTCCTATTTGATTGAAATTTACTATTAGATGATATTTATATATTTATAGATAATATTTTGTATTACCCTATTCCTTTTATCTTAATTAGTTAAATTATTTCTTAAATTTGCCTTTTTAAAAAACATTAAAAAATCATCGGTTCGAATACATAGGCTTTAAAGGGAACTTATCTTCTTTCATAATATTGTAGCATTATTATAGATTTTGAAAAATTTTGTCATAAAGCTTTTTCATTACTTTTTGAATGGTCTTTAGCCAGAAAAAAGAAATTTTGAATTTGGAGCA
The DNA here is from genome assembly GCF_022605725.1 of Anthonomus grandis grandis. Classification (NCBI taxonomy): domain Eukaryota; kingdom Metazoa; phylum Arthropoda; class Insecta; order Coleoptera; family Curculionidae; genus Anthonomus; species Anthonomus grandis. The sequence continues at coordinate 1,198,518 of NC_065566.1, read as the reverse complement.
TGTTTTGAAAAATTTTCATTTTGGGCCGGATTTTGTTCGAAAATCGATAAATGCAAATAAATAGGTTTTCTGTTCATTTTAGAGTCAAATCGATAATAACCTTTTTAAAAGGTATCCTGGAGTAGTACAAGATAGAAAAATAAAAAATTGAAATTTTTCCATAGGGCTCTTGATATTTCGATATTTATGTTTAATAGTTTTTTACAATTTTCTCCGATTCTGTGATAGCTATAATCAATTCGTTTTAACATTCGGATACCTCGTAATATTCCCGAAAACTTTTGTTTAAGACAAAAAGTTGTCAGAGTTATAGTTTATTTAGAAAAAAATAAAAACCATTTTTTCACAATTTTTCATGGCTATACCCCTTTCGATTTTGGAGCAAAAAAAAATTTTTTTTTTCTTGGGTTTTTTTTACTTGAAATTGCCATCATAGGGCTTACATTATGATTTGTCGATTATAATTTTAACAAAAAAAAATGGTACCGTGGGAAAAAACGAGTTTTCTTTTATTTTTTTTCACATTTTTATTAATATCTCGACTTCTATAGCTTCGATTCAATTCGTTGATGGTTTCTATTATTCCTTATTCTTCTCCTGTTAATTTTTTTAATATTTTATTACAATTGCCTTTCGAAATAAAACTGAAAAATTTTAAAAATCGACGTAAATACATAGACTCTTATGGGACCTAATTTTACCTTTATATTGTGCCACTCGTATAAATCGTGGAAATTTTTGTTATTAGGCTTTTTTACTAGTTTTTGAATGGTCTTTAACCAGAAAAAAGAAATTTTGAATTCGGAGCATATTTTGAAAAAATTGTCATTTTGACCCCGGATTTTGTACGAAAATCGAAAAATGCAAAGAAATAGGTTTTCCGTTCATTTTAGAGTCAAATTGGTAATAATCTTTTTTAAAGATACTCTGAAGTAGTACAGGATAGAAAAATAAAAAATTAAAATTTTTCCATAGGGTTCTTGATAATTCGATATTTATGTTTAATAGTTTTTTCCAATTTTCTCTGATTGTATAATAGCTAGAACCGATTCGTTTTAACGCACGGATACCTCGTAATATTTCCGAAAACTTTTGTTTAAGACAAACAGTTGTCAAAGTTATATTTTATTTATAAAAAAATAAAAACCATTTTTTTTAAATTTTTCGTGGGTATACCCCTTTCGATTTTCGACCAAAAAAAAAAAATTTTTTTTCTTGGGTTTTTTTTGTGAAAATTACAAGTTTAGGGCTAAAACTAAAATTTATCATAAATTATTTTAAGAAAAAAAATTATACCGTGGGAAAAAACCAGTTTTCTTTTGTTTTTCCCACATTTTTACTAATATCTCGACTTCTATAGCTTCGATTCAATTCGTTGATGCTTTCTTTTATTTCTAATTCTCCTCCTGTCAATTCTTTTGATATTTTATTACTATTACATTTTAAAATAAAAAGAAAAATTAAAACAAATCGACGTAAAATCCTGTTTGTTCTATTTCAATAAATAGACCCTTATGGGAACTTTTTTCTGAATTTGGTATTTTTGGTTTATTTAGGATACAACTAATAAATTATGACAGATAACTGACATTTGAGTTTCAGCCTAGGTCACGTGACTACCGTAACTTTTTTGCTATTGGTCCGAGTCTGTTCGAATTTGGTATTCAGGCTTTATTTAGAATACAATTAATATACTTTCACAGATATTTGAAATATAAGACAGTATATCGACACACAACGCGACTATATAACAAATTATGGTTCTTTGAAGCATGATACCCCAACCACTGGTCATCTCTTTCCTTGGCATATAAACGTTGGTACACCTGATAATTTTTGTTTTGTTTTAAGAAATCCTTTAAGGCCCATCACTGACAAGTCCTAAAGGTTCCAAACTGGTCCCCACGGACCAAAAGTATAGGAGCGAAGCGACTATACTTGTTATATAGGAGCGTCTGCGACTATATTATGCACGCGAGGTCGGGCCCGAAAAATCGTGTTTTTTTGGAAATAAAAATTCATATCTTTGGCTGTATGGCTAGCGAAATGATGAAATTTGGCATAGAGTCTCTCAATACATTGGGAATGATGGATCCGTAAACGAATTTTTTTTCCGGTACCACCAAACGGAGCGGTACTGTCTCAAAGTCAAAAATTCGTAAAAAAATTGGTAAAAATCGAGTTGCTCACGAGATCTGAATTTTAAAGCGTTTAATCGAGCTGAAATTTTCAGGATATATGGGTTCTTGGGGCTTACGTGTCTGTATACTTTTTGAGCCCGATCGGTATACAGGGTGAGTTGTTATAAGCAAACAAAAGTGACTAAAAAAAAAATTTAAACTTCTCCAGAGGCTAAAAAAAAATTTTTATAAAAAAAGTGTTTTGGCGAAAAGACTTCGTTTTATAAGAGATTTGACATACTTGGAGCTTTTTTTTGTAAAAAATTTATTTTACGAGTTCTGGCATTTTCAGTTGTTTGGGATTTCTCGCCAAACGATACTTATTTTGGGAATTTTTTTTTTTCAAAAAATAACATCATCTTTTACCTTTCATATGCCATATAACCGAAATTTTTGGGAACCATACAGGGCGAGCAATAATGAACAATAATGAATTACCCATGAAGGTCCGACCTGAAAATCACATTTTATTTAATAACTTTTTCGTGGTGGCACCTGGACCATTTATATTCTCAGGGATTAAATACTTTAATAACCCGATTATTTGTGTAAAATTACAATCTTCCAACTTTAATAGGTTCTGAGCAATTTGAATTTTCGCGTTTAATTCATTTGTCACGTCCCTGTACATGGTGAAAAGATCAAACAACATCTAACGGATCCGAAATTTTGTTTTACAAAACATACTAAAATTTCAAGGTTCCAGCGATAGTACAAGTACCCGAAAAATGCGATTTTATGAAAAAAGTCCATTTTTTTGCGTTTTTGCAGGTAATTGGAGGTGTCAACCTAAACTCTGATGAAATGGCTGGTGGGAACAATACTTTGACGCATGGTGGGTACAAATTTTTTGCTCGTGACAGGTGGCCGGGACTTGGTTGGGTTTTTTGTAAAATTATGAATGAAAATGAACCGGAAACGATCAGGGAAAGGAAGCACTGAATCAGAAAATGAATTGGCTTTCCGAATCTGTGCATATCAATTGGGGAAATTGTGTATTGCGGCCAGGAAAATTCGGCAAACATTTTGACGTCTTCGAAAAATGCCGTTTTTTTGAAATGTCAGTGGTTTTATACCGGGGTGAGACGAAATGAAATTTGCCCTATTATTTTACTAAAATTATTCGAATATATACACGGGTCAGTCGTAATGATCTATTTAATTTAAAATAAGAATTTAGATATTTGGTGAGTTTTTACTATTTAGTTTATTATTAATAAATGTTAACAATTCTTAAACATTGCTTTTGGGTTATAAATAAAATTTTTTTGAAATTATTGATTTTTAAGGTTAGTCGAGTATCATAACTTTTTTGGTATTGGTGCGATTTGGTTGAAATTTGGTACCTAGTACCTATTTCGAATAAGATTAATAAATTTTTACAGATATTTGACATGACTATGTTTTAGGGTCACGTGACTACCTTAACTTTCTTCCTATTTATCCGATTTGATTGAAATTTGGTATTTGGGCTTTAATTAGGATGCAATTATTAATTTTTCACAGATATTTGACATTTGACTTCCAGGTCACGTGACTATCGTAACTTTTTTGCTATTGGTCTGATTGGGTTCAAATTTGGTATTTGGGCTTTATTTAGGATGCAGTTATTAATTTTTGACAGATATTTGACATTTGACTTCCGGGTCACGTGACTATTGTAACTTTTTTGCTATGAGTCCGATTGGGTTCAAATTTGGTATTTATGCTTTATTTAGGACACAATTAATAAATTTTAACAGATAATTGACATATTGAATGTTAAAGTCGCGTGACTTCCATAACTTATTTGCTATTGTTCCGATTGGGTTGAAATTTAGTATTTAGGCTTTATATAGGATGCAAGTAATAAATTTTGACAGAAATTTGACATGTTGAATTTTTTAAGTCACGTGACTTCCATAACTTTTTTGCTATTGATCCGATTGGGTTCAAATTTGGAATTTGGGGTTTATTTAGGATGCAATTGTTGATTTTTTACAAAATTTTAAATTATTAAGTTCTAGGATCACGTGACTATCAAAATTTCCTATTTGATTAAAATCTGCTATTAGATAATATGTATATATTTTTAGATAATATTTTGTATTACCCTATTCCTTTTATCTTAATTAGTTAAATTATTTCTTAAATTTACCTTTCAAAAAAAAATAAAAAAATCATCGGTTCGAATACATAGGCTTTAAAGGGAACTTATCTTCTTTCATAATATTGTAGCATTATTATTAGATTTTGAAAATTTTTGTCATTAAGCTTTTTCATTACTTTTTGAATGGTCTTTAGCCAGAAAAAAGAAATTTTGAATTTGGAGCATGTTTTAAAAAAAATTTCATTTTGGGCCGGATTTTGTTTGAAAATCGATAAATGCAAATAAATAGGTTTTCTGTTCATTTTAGAGTCAAATCGATAATAACCTTTTTGAAAGGTATCCTAAAGTAGTACAAGATAGAAAAATAAAAAAATGAAATCTTTCCATAGGGCTCTTGATAATTCGATATTTATGATTTATAGTTTTTTACAATTTTCTCCGAATCTGTGATAGCTATAATCAATTAGTTTTAACATTCGAATACCTCGTAATATTCCCTAGAACTTTTGTTTAAGACAAAAAGTTCAGAGTTATAGTTTATTTAGAAAAAAATAAAAACCATTTAATCACAATTTTTCATGGCTATACCCCTTTCGATTTTGGAGCAAAAAAAAAATTTTTTTTCTTGGGTTTTTTTTAATGAATATTGCCAACTTAGGGCTTACATTATAATTTGTCAGTTATCATTTTAGGAAAAAGAATGCTACCGTGGAAAAAAACGAGTTTTCTTTTATTTTTTTTCACATTTTTACTAATATCTCGACTTCTATAGCTTCGATTCAATTCGTTGATGGTTTTTATTATTCCTTATTCTCCTCCTGTTAATTCTTTTTATATTTTATTACAATTGCCTTTCGAAATAAAACTGAAAAATTAAAAAAATCGACGTAAAATCCCGGTTGTCTTATCCCTCATAGGCTCTTATGGAATCTAATTTTTCCCTTTATATTATGGCACTCGTATAAATCGTGGAAGATTTTGTCATAAAGCTTTTTTATTAGTTTTTGAATGGTCTTTAACCAGAAAAAAGAAATTTTGAATTCGGAGCATATTTTGGATAAATGGTCATTTTGACCCCGGATTTTGTTCGAAAATCGAAAAATGCAGAGAAATAGGTTTTCCCTTCATTTTAGAGTCAAATTGGTAATAATCTTTTTTAAAGATACTCTGAAGTAGTACAGGTTAGAAAAATAAAAAATTGAAATTTTTCCATAGGGCTCTTGATAATTCGATATTTATGTTTAATAGTTTTTTCTAATTTTCTCCGATTGTATAATAGCTAGAACCGATTCGTTTTGACAGGCGAATACCTCTTAATATAGCGAAGAACTCTTATTTAATACAAGAAGTTGTCAGATTTATAGTTTATTTATAAAAAAATAAAAACCATTTTTCGCAATTTTTCATGGCTATACACCCCTTTCGATTTTCGACCAAAAAAAAAAATTTTTTTCTTGGGTTTTTTTAGTGAAAATTGCCAGTTTAGGGCTAAATCTAAAATTTGTCAATAATTATTTTAAGAAAAAGAAATGATACCGTGGGAAAAAAACAGTTTTCTTTTGTTTTTCCTACATTTTTACTAATATCTCGGCGTCTATAGCTTCGATTCGATTCGGTGATGGTTTCTTTTATTTCTTATTCTCCTCCTGTCAATTCTTTTGATATTTGATTACTATTATATTTCAAAACAAAAAGGAAAATTAAAACAAATCGACGTAAAATCCCTGTTTGTTCTATTTCAATAAATAGACCCTTATGGGAACTTCTCTCTGAATTTGGTATTTATGGTTTCTTTAGGATACAAGGAATAAATTATGACAGATAACTGACATTTGAGTCAGCCTAGGTCACATGACTACCGTAACTTTTTTGCTATTGGTCCGATTCTGTTCGAATTTGGTATTCAGGCTTTATTTAGAATACAATTAATATACTTCGACAGATATTTGAAATATAAGATAGTATACTAACACAACGCGACTATATAACAAATTATGGTTCTTTGAAGCATGATACCCCAACCACTGGTCATCTCTTTCCTTGGCATATAAACGTTGGTACACTTGATAATTTTTGTGTTTTTTTTAAGAATTCCTTTATAGCCATTCACATACAAGACTTAAAGGTTCCAAACTGGTCCCCACGGACCAAAAGTATAGGAGCGAAGCAACTATACTTGTTATATAGTCGCAGACTATATTATGCACGCGAGGTCGGGCCCGAAAAATCGTGTTTTTTTGGAAATAAAAATTCATATCTTTGGCTGTATGGTTAGCGAAACGATGAAATTTGGCATAGGGTCTCTCAATACATTGAGAATGATGGATCCGTAAACGATTTTTTTTTCCGGTACCACCAAACGGAGCGGTACTGTCTCAAAGTCAAAAATTCGTAAAAAAACGGGTCAAATTCCTTTCAGACGCGAGAACTCAAATAAAAAGCCTTTAAAAAACTTTAAATTTTTAGGACATAAGGGTCGGTGGGGGCTTAAGAACTGTATACTTTTTGGGCCAGATCGGTATACAGGGTGAGTTGTTATAAGCGAACAAAAGTGACTAAAAAAAAAATTCAAACTTCTCCAGAGGCTAAAAAAAAATTTTTATAAAAAAAGTGTTTCGGCGAAAAGACTTCGTTTTATAAGAGATTTGACATACTTGGAGCTTTTTTTTGTAAAAAATTTATTTTACGAGTTCTGGCATTTTCAGTTTTTTGGGATTTTCCGCCAAACGATACTTATTTTGGGAAAATTTTTTTTTTCAAAAAATAACTTCATCCTTTACCTTTCATATGCCATATAACCGAAATTTTTGGGAACCATACAGGGCGAGCAATAATGAACTTTACCCATGAAGGTCCGACCTGAAAATCACATTTTATTTAATAACTTTTTAGTGGTGGCACCTGGACCATTTATATTCTCAGGCATTAAATACTTTAATAACCTCATTATTTATGTAAAATTACAATCTTCCAACTTTAATAGGTTCTGAGCAATTCGAATTTTCGCGTTTAATTCATTTGCCGCGTCCCTGTACATGGTGAAAGGATCAAACAATATCTAAAGGATCCGAAATTTTGTTTTACAATACATACTAAAATTTCAGGGTTCCAGCGATAGTACAAGTACCCGAAAAATGCGATTTTATGAAAAAAGTCCATTTTTTTGCGTTTTTGCAGGTAATTGGAGGTGTCAACCTAAACTCTGATGAAATGGCTAGTGGGAACAATACTTTGACGCATGGTGGATACAAATTTTTTGCTCGTGACAGGTGGCCGGGACTTGGTTTGGTTTTTTGTAAAATTATGAATGAAAATGAACCGGAAACGATCAGGGAAAGGAAGCACCGAATCAGAAAATGAATGGGCTTTCCGAATCTGTGCATATCAATTGGGGAAATTGTGTATTGCGGCCAGGAAAATTCGGCAAACATTTTGACGTCTTCGAAAAATGCCGTTTTTTTGAAAAGTCAGTGGTTTTATACCGGGGTGAGACGAAATGAAATTTGCCCGATTATTTTATTAAAATTATTCGAATATATACACGGGTCAGTCGTAATGATCTATTTAATTTAAAATAAAAATTTAGATATTAGGTGAGCTTTTACTATTTAATTTATTATTAATATATGTTAATAATTCTTAAACATTGCTTTTGGGTTATAAATAAAAATTTTTTGAAATTATTGATTTTTAAGGTTAGTCGAGTATCATAACTTTTTTGGTATTGGTGCGATTTGGTTGAAATTTGGTACCTAGTACCTATTTCCGATAAGATTAATAAATTTTTACAGATATTTGACATGACTATGTTTTAAGGTCACGTGACTACCTTAACTTTCTTCCTATTTGTCCGATTTGATTGAAATTTTGTATTTGGGGTTTATTTAGGATGCAATTATGAATTTTTCACAGATATTTGACATTTGACTTCCAGGTCACGTGACTATTGTAACTTTTTTGCTATTGGTCTGATTGGGTTCAAATTTGGTATTTGGGCTTTATTTAGGATGCAATTATTAATTTTTGACAGATATTTGACATTTGACTTCCGGGTCACGTGACTATTGTAACTTTTTTGCTATGAGTCCGATTGGGTTCAAATTTGGTATTTATGCTTTATTTAGGACACAATTAATAAATTTTAACAGATAATTGACAAATTATATTTTAAAGTCACGTGACTTTCATAATTCTTTTGCTATTGATCCGATTGGGTTGAAATTTAGTATTTGGGCTTTATTTAGGATGCCAGTAATACATTTTGACAGAAATTTGACATATTAAATTTTAAAGTCACGTGACTTCCATAACTTTTTTGCTATTGATCCGATTGGGTTCAAATTTGGAATTTGGGGTTTATTTAAGATGCAATTGTTGATTTTTTACAAAATTTTAAAATATTGAGTTCTAGGGTCACGTGACTATCAAAATTTCCTATTTGATTGAAATTGGCTATTAGATGATATGTATATATTTGTAGATAATATTTTGTATTACCCTATTCCTTTTATCTTATTTTGTTAAATTATTTCTTAAATTTGCCTTTAAAAAAAAAATTAAGAAATCATCGGTTCGAATACATAGGCTTTAAAGGGAACTTATGTTCTCTCGTAATATTGTGGCATTATTATAGATTTTGAAAAATTTTGTCATAAAGCTTTTTTATTACTTTTTGAGTGGTCTTTAGCCAGAAAAAAGAAATTTTGAATTTGGAGCATGTTTTGAAAAAATTTTCATTTTGGGCCCGATTTTGTTCGAAAATCGATAAATGCAAATAAATAGGTTTTCTGTTCATTTTAGAGTCAAATCGATAATAACCTTTTTGAAAGGTATCCTGAAGTAGTACAAGATAGAAAAATAAAAAGTTGAAATTTTTCCATAGGGCTCTTGATAATTCGATATTTATGATTAATAGTTTTTTACAATTTTCTCCGAATCTGTGATAGCTATAATCAATTAGTTTTAACATTCAAATACCTCGTAACATTCCCTAGAACTTTTGTTTAAGAGAAAAAGTTGTCAGAGTTATAGTTTATTTAGAAAAAAATAAAAACCATTTTTTCGCAATTTTTCATGGCTATACCCCTTTCGATTTTGGAGCAAAAAAAATTTTTTTTTTCTTGGGTTTTTTTTTCTGGAAATTGCCAACTTAGGACTTACATTATAATTTGTCGGTCATCATTTTAAGAAAAATAAATTATACCGTGTGAAAAAACCAGTTTCCTTTTGTTTTTCCCACATTTTTACTAATATCTCGACTTCTAAAGCTTCGATTCAATTCGTTGATGGTTTCTTTTATTTCTCATTCTCCTCCTGTCAATTCTTTTGATATTTTATTACTATTACTTTTCAAAATAAAAAGAAAAATTAAAACAAATCGACGTAAAATCCCGTTTGTTCTATTTCAATAAATAGACCCTTATGGGAACTTCTCTCTAATTTTGGTATTTATGGTTTATTTAGGATACAACTGATAAATTATGACAGATAACTGACATTTGAGTTTCAGCCCAGGTCACGTGACTACCGTAACTTTTTTGCTATTGGTCCGATTCTGTTGGAATTTGGTACTCAGGCTTAATTTAGAATACAATTAATATATTTTGACAGATATTTGAATTATAAGACAGTATATCGACACACAACGCGACTATATAACAAATTATGGTTCTTTGAAGCATGATACCCCAACCACTGGTCATCTCTTTCCTTGGCATATAAACGTTGGTACACCTGATAATTTTTGTTTTGTTTTAAGAAATCCTCTAAGGCCCATCACTGACAGGACTTAGAGGTTCCAAACTGGTCCCCACGGACCAAAAGTATAGGAGCGAAGCGACTATACTTGTTATATAGGAGCGTCTGCGACTATATTATGCACGCGAGCCCGGGCCCGAAAAATCGTGTTTTTTTGGAAATAAAAATTCATATCTTTGGCTGTATGGCTAGCGAAACGATGAAATTTGGCATAGGGTCTCTTAATATATTGGGAATGATGGATCCGTAAACGAATTTTTTTTCCGGTACCACCAAACGGAGCGGTACTGTCTCAAAGTCAAAAATTCGTAAAAAAATGGGTCAAATTCCTTTCAGACGCGAGAACTCAAATAAAAAGCCTTTAAAAAACTTTAAATTTTTAGGACATAAGGGTCGGTGGGGGCTTAAGAACTGTATACTTTTTGGGCCAGATCGGTATACAGGGTGAGTTATTATAAGCGAACAAAAGTGACTAAAAAAAAAATTCAAACTTCTCCAGAGGCTAAAAAAAAATTTTTATAAAAAAAGTGTTTCGGCGAAAAGACTTCGTTTTATAAGAGATTTGACATACTTGGAGCTTTTTTTTGTAAAAAATTTATTTTACGAGTTCTGGCATTTTTAGTTTTTTGGGATTTCCCGCCAAACGATACTTATTTTGGGAATTTTTTTTTTTTTTCAAAAAATAACTTCATCTTTTACCTTTCATATGCCATATAACCGAAATTTTTGGGAACCATACAGGGCGAGCAATAATGAACTTTACCCATGAAGGTCCGACCTGAAAATCACATTTTATTTAATATTTTTTTAGTGGTGGCACCTGGACCATTTATATTCTCAGGTATTAAATACTTTAATAACCCCATTATTTATGTAAAATTACAATCCTCCAACATTAATAGGTTCTGAGCAATTCGAATTTTCGCGTTTAATTCATTTGCCACGTCCCTGTACATGGTGAAAGGATCAAACAACATCTAAAGGATCCGAAATTTTGTTTTACAACACATACTAAAATTTCAGGATTCCAGCGATAGTACAAGTACCCGAAAAATGCGATTTTATGAAAAAAGTCCATTTTTTTGCGTTTTTGCAGGTAATTGGAGGTGTCAACCTAAACTCTGATGAAATGGCTGGTGGGAACAATACTTTGACGCATGGTGGGTACAAATTTTTTGCTCTTGACAGGTGGCCGGGACTTGGTTGGGTTTTTTGTAAAATTATGAATGAAAATGAACCGGAAACGATCAGGGAAAGGAAGCACCGAATCAGAAAATGAATGGGCTTTCCGAATCTGTGCATATCAATAGGGGAAATTGTGTATTGCGGCCAGGAAAATTCGGCAAACATTTTGACGTCTTCGAAAAATGCCGTTTTTTTGAAATGTCAGTGGTTTTATACCGGGGTGAGACGAAATGAAATTTGCCCGATTATTTTATTAAAATTATTCTAATATATACACGGGTCAGTCGTAATGATCTATTTAATTTAAAATAAAAATTTCGATATTAGGTGAGTTTTTACTATTTAGTTTATTATTAATATATGTTAATAATTCTTAAACATTGCTTTTGGGTTATAAATAAAAATTTTTTGAAATTATTGATTTTTAAGGTTAGTCGAGTATCATAACTTTTTTGGTATTGGTGCGATTTGGTTGAAATTTGGTACCTAGTACCTGTTTCGGATAAGATTAATAAATTTTTACAGATATTTGACATGACTATGTTTTAAGGTCACGTGACTACCTTAACTTTCTTCCTATTTGTCCGATTTGCTTGAAATTTGGTATTTGGGGTTTATTTAGGATGCAATTATTAATTTTTGACAGATATTTGACATTTGACTTCCAGGTCACGTGACTATTGGTACTTTTTTGCTATTGGTCTGATTGGGTTCAAATTTGGTATTTGGGCTTTATTTAGGATGCAATTATTAATTTTTGACAGATATTTGACATTTGACTTCCGGGTCACGTGACTATTGTAACTTTTTTGCTATGAGTCCGATTGGGTTCAAATTTAGTATTTATGCTTTATTTAGGATACAATTAATAAATTTTAACAGATAATTGACATATTGAATGTTAAAGTCACGTGACTTCCATAACTTATTTGCTATTGTTCCGATTGGGTTGAAATTTAGTATTTAGGCTTTATATAGGATGCAAGTAATAAATTTTGACAGAAATTTGACATGTTGAATTTTTTAAGTCACGTGACTTCCATAACTTTTTTGCTATTGATCCGATTGGGTTCAAATTTGGAATTTGGGGTTTATTTAGGATGCAATTATTGATTTCTTACAAAATTTTAAAATATTAAGTTCTAGGGTCACGTAACTATCAAAATTTCCTATTTGATTAAAATCTGCTATTAGATGATATGTATATATTTGTAGATAATATTTTGTATTACCCTATTCCTTTTATCTTAATTAGTTAAATTATTTCTTAAATTTGCCTTTCAAAAAAAAATAAAAAAATCATCGGTTCGAATACATAGGCTTTAAAGGGAACTTATCTTCTTTCATATTATTGTAGCATTATTATAGATTTTGAAAATTTTTGTCATTAAGCTTTTTCATTACTTTTTGAGTGGTCTTTAGCCAGAAAAAAGAAATTTTGAATTTGAAGCATGTTTTGAAAAAATTTTCATTTTGGGCCCGATTTTGTTCGAAAATCGATAAATGCAAATAAATAGGTTTTCTGTTCATTTTAGAGTCAAATCGATAATAACCTTTTTGAAAGGTATCCTGAAGTAGTACAAGATCGAAAAATAAAAAGTTAAAATTTTTCCATAGGGCTCTTGATAATTCGATATTTATGATTAATAGTTTTTTACAATTTTCTCCGAATCTGTGATAGCTATAATCAATTAGTTTTAACATTCAAATACCTCGTAACATTCCCGAAAACTTTTGTTTAGGACAAAAAGTTATCAGACTTACAGTTAATTTAGAAAAAAATAAAAATCATTTTTTCGAAATTTTTCGTGGGTATACCCCTTTCGATTTTCGACCAAAAAAAAAATTATTTTTTTATTGAGTTTTTTTACTGGAAATTGTTAGATTAGGGCTTACTTTAAAATTTGCCAATAATCAGTTTAGGAAAAAAAAAATGTACAGTGGAAAAAAAAACAGTTTTTTTTGTTTTTCCCACATTTTTACTTATATCTCGGATTCTATAGCTTCGATTCAATTTATTTATGGTTTTTTTTATTTTTTATTCTTCTCCTGTTAATTCTTTTTATATCTTATTACTATTGGCTCTCAAAAATAAAACTGAAAAATCAAAAAAATCCACGAAAAAACCCGGTTTACTTATCCCCAAACATTAATTCTTACAGGACCTAATCTTTCTCTTTATATTGTGGCACTCGTATAAATCATGGAAAATTTTGGCATTAAGCTTTTTTACTAGTTTTTGAATGGTCTTTAACCAAAAAAAATAAATTTTGAATTCGGAGCATATTTTGAAAAAATTGTCATTTTGACCCCGGATTTTGTTCGAAAATCGGAAAATGCAAAGAAATAGGTTATCCGTTCATTTTAGAGTCAAATTGGTAATAATCTTTTTTAAAGATACTCTGAAGTAGTACAGGATAGAAAAATAAAAAATTGAAATTTTTACATAGGGCTCTTGATAAATCGATACTTATGTTTAATAGTTTTTTCCAATTTTCTCCGTTTGTATAATAGCTAGAACCGATTCATTTTGACAGGCGAATACCTCTTAATAAAGCAAAGAACTCTTATTTAATACAAAAAGTTGTCAGAGTTATAGTTTATTAAAAAATAAATAAAAACCATTTTTCGAAATTTTTCATGGCTATACCCCTTTCGATTTTGGAGCAAAAAAAAATTTTTTTTTCGTTGGGCTTTTATCCCTTAGGATTTTCAGTTTAAGGTTCATATTAAAATTTGGCTGTAACCAATTTTGGAAAAAAAATGCTACCGTGGGAAAAAACGAGTTTTCTTTTATTTTTTTTCACATTTTTACTAATATCTCGACTTCTATAGCTTCGATTCAATTCGTTAATGGTTACTATTATTCCTTATTGTCCTCCTGTTAATTCTTTTTATATTTTATTACAATTGTGGCACTCGTATTTCGGTTACTTTATATTGTGGGACTCGTATAACTCGTGGAAATTTTTGTTATTAGGCTTTTTTACTAATTTTTGAATGGTTTTTAACCAGAAGAAAAAAATTTTGAAATCGGAGCATATTTTGAAAAAATGCCCATTTTGAGCCCGGGTTTTGCTTCAAAATCGAAAAATATAAAGAAATAGGTTTTCCGTTTATTTTAGAGTCAAATCCATAATAACCTTTTTTAAAGGTACTTAAAAGTAGTACAGGATAGACAAATAAAAAATTAAAATTTTTCCATAGGACCCTTGATAATTCGATATTTATGTTTCATGGTTTTTTTTCCTTGGGCCTTTATCCCTCAGGATTTTCAGTTTAAGGTTCACAATAAAATTTGCCTGTAACCAATTGTGGAAAAAAAATAGTACAGCGGAAAAATAGTTTTTTTTTTTGTTTTTTTCATACTTTTACTAATATATCGGATTCTAAAGCTTTCATTCAATTTGTCGATGGCATCTTTTATTCCTTATTCTGTTAAACCTGTTTTAATTTTATTATAATTGCTTTTCAAAAAAAAGTACAATAAAAAAATCGACGTAAAAACCCGTTTGTTCTATTCTAATACATAAACCCTCATAAGAACTTCTTTCTGAATATTATGGCATTTCTATAAATTATGAACAATGATGTCATAAAGCTTTTTTTATTGCTTTTTATATAGTACTTATTATTAATTAAAAAAAAATTAAAACCAATTTTTCGAAATTTTTCGCGGGTATACACTCCCTTCGATTTTGGATCAAAAAAAATTTGTTTTGTTGGTTTATTTGGTATTTATGGTTTATTTAGGATACAACTAATAAATTGTTTTGAAAAAAGGTTTTTAGGCTTTATATTTACAAAACTTCTTTATTAGCAATAAATGTTTTTAGTCAAACACTTGTCTCAAAACTCAATGTTTTTTTCAACTAAATGTATAGTCATGATCCCTGACCATTAACGTTGTTTAGTAGCTCTTGAATAATTACTAACATTTTGTATTTTAACTTTTTTATAAGAAAAGCATTTTCTTCACTAACATTCCCTATGTCGATTAAATTATAAATAAAAAACAAATTAGACTTGATAAAGGAAATCTAAATTTTAAAAAATGCTTCTATAAAAATATTGCATTTGACAAGTTTACGTTGATGGTCACCACGAATCTCAAACACCATTGAAAGCAAAAATTGTTAACATCAACTAATATTATAATATTAATATTAAATATTACAATAATAATATTAAATATTATAACATTAATATTATATACAAAAACCCAGAAACCTATTCGTAAAATCCTACAATGAATATAACCCAAACCTAGCAAAAAAAAAGTTCGGCAGTGACGACTACGCTTAAATGTCGCCGTTGCGAATCGCTCCATTAAATCATCGCTACATAGAAGCACCTTAAAACTACAAGGACAAAGTTAACCGTGCTTTTGACAAATAAACGTATATGGAGCGGTATCCGGGGTAACCAGCGTAAATAAACATTCATTTTAGATTCCTTTGTGCATTATAAGCGTTATAAAATTTCTTTTGGGAAATTTTTAAGGTTTATTTTGTGCTTATTTTGAGGAATATTAATTATTTCGAAGTTATATTAATCGGTTTTAGTTATAAGTTTGTTCGTTTGTCATTTTTAGGTAAGTGATTTGGAGGCGTAAGCAGTTGAGTTTTATTGTGCTGGCGATTGCTTCCTTTAAAGTTCTCAAACAAGCAGTTTTTTGACAAATTTGGCTCATTGAATGTTTTAGATTTTATTTCGCCCAGTTAGTTTTATTCTACAAAATCAAAGGTAAGTTTTTATATTAATTTAAGTATATTATCTGTCATAAGTTATATTATCTGTCAATGTGGAAGATTTTGTTCAATTTTTCGGAACAGGATATGTTAATAATTTGATATTTGACACTATAAACGTCAACGTTCTAAAAGTAAACAAGACAATGTTGTTAACAAAAAGTCTTATTTTCATATTGTTATATTTTTATTTACTTAATGGAGAGACAAAATAAAAATATTTTAGATCAATAGAAAAGTCGTTAGCCCATGATAATACCATATTATATTTCTAATATTATTGTGTTCATAAGTAAATATAAGCATAACAAATTTGTATATGGTCGAATACAACGTAAATTATCGTTTTTTTCTTAAAAATTGGTTCATTCAAGGATTTTTTTCTTTTAATATAATCGATTTAAGGTAAGCTTGCTAAACAATCAAAAAAAATCTGAAAATCGTTGGGTAGGTGAATTGCTAAATAACCACACAGTAATTTTAATATCCATTTATATTATAAATATGGATAGGTAACAAAGACAATTTAAACATTCATTTTATATTCCGTTTTTGCATCATAAGAGTAGTTAATGTTCCTTTGGAATTTCTTAATGTGTCCTTTGTGCTAATTTTGAGGAATATTAGAATATATATCAACAGTTTTTAGTTAGACGTTTATATTCTTTCATTTCTAGATTCTGAAGCACCCAACACTTATTAAACTGATTAGATCTAAAAGTGCTGTGCTCCATTGACAAACCAAGCAAGTAAGCAAGGTTTTTGGAAAAATTGTACTCATTGCATCCTATAGTATTGGTACATAGTTCCATTCTACAAAATCAAAGGTAAGTTTTATCTAACTTTATGCATTATCAAGATTGTGACATTTAACAGTCATTTTAAAAATCCATTCTCCTTATAAATATGTATTTACAAATTAAAAGGATGTGCATGCTATGCATTCTATAAGTATATATACCAATCATAGGTTTAAATTGATTTTAAGATGCATAAAGTGTAAAGAAATTTATTGTGTGAACAAGAACAAAATGAGAAAAATGTATATATAAATAATTTCTTTTTAGTCATAATAATTGTTCCTTATCTGCTTGCATTTAACTAACATTATTTTAGAAGTAATGCATTTTGTACCACAAGTTTATTTCAAATATGCAAAGTATTTTTTATGACAATTATTATGCCAATTTATATCTACTATATGATCACTTAATGGGACTCAAGTTTTTAGTTTTTTATATCTAAATTTATACATCCTTAAGTGCCTTTATTACTCTACTTACTTACTATGTGTCTACTAATATTATTAAATTAAATTTTTTATTGTTTGCTTTTTTGTAATGAATATATAGTACATATATAATAATAACTAAATAACTAATAAATATAATTATATATATATATGGTATATATATATACCGGGTGGCACAGACAAAAAGGAACACCTAATAATTTTTTTTCTTTTCAATATAAATAAATGAAATTTGGTATAGCGATAGAATAGTTATAAGAGCATCTGTTGACATATTCTGTTGTTTTCCATCACTTCCGGTTTAACAGGAAGTGACATGCATTGAAAGTTTTAAGTTTTGATTAAGTAATCACGAAAAAATAATTTTTATGCATTTTATGACTTTTTAAGTCTTTTACACGCCTATTTAAAATGTCCAAACCATTAATTTTGGCATTTACTTTATTTTTTTAAATAGCATACAGTTGAGAACAACCACTTTTGAAATGCGGTTTCTTTTTCCCAATAATTTGATATAATTATTTTTTTAAATCGGTGGTTAAAATTATTTTTCCGTGATTGCTTAATTAAAACTTAACATTTTCAACGCGTTCACGGCACCCTATTTTAAACTTAAAAAAAAAAGTTTTTTCCTATGAGTATCAAACAAAAAGTAGCAAAAACTAGTATCATTGTTTTCAGAATATTATTTTCTATCGAAATACGTAATAATATACCAAGTGTGCCATTTAAAATAAGAAAGGTGTCACTCACACACACAAAAACTTATAACTGCTCTTATAATAATTCCATCGATATACCAAATTTCATTTGTTTATCTTAAAGAGTAAAATGGTTATTAAGTGTTCCCTTTTTCCTGTGTCACCCGGTATATATATCCAGTTATAATTATATGTATATAAAAATACTGGGATATATATATAGTTTTTATTATAAATGTACTATATATTCATTACAAAAAACCAAACAATAAAAAATTTAATTTAATAGGACGTTAGGACCGATACCTCAATTCACCTTAATATTATTCACATCCTTCGGAGCTCTAATAAACTATACTTGTACCTATAGGTAGGATGTTAGCTACATATAAAAAGTAGAGCAGTAATGAAATTGAGGCAGAAGATTTGATTTCAATATTGTGAATATTGGAAAAAGATAAAGAATTTATGACAAAAAATGTTTACAATTGTTTTGTATTTAAAAATTATTCTTAATTAATTCTTATTCATTATTAATTATAAAATCTAGATTCTTTATTTCATTCATCTATATTTTTAATAGCTTTTAATTGATTGCATTATAATATGATTTAATATCGATTTAACATTAGTTAGAGGTTTATTTTTGTCATTTAAAATTCCATCCACAAATATAGTAAATTCCTATAAGTTATATATAACAATTCTAAATAAGGCCTAAAATCTAAAATAAAAAAGTCTTTAAATTCTTATACAACATATGCATATAACTATGTTTTGGATGAGTGACATAGATTGTTCTATAATATTTTCTTGCTGGACAATTTTTCAATAAATGTTCTATTAAAATTACTGGTTAAATTGTCAATTTCTAAAATGTAGCTAGGATTGTCGTTAAAGTATGCTTAATAAATTTTTCAGATGCCAAAAATGAGTAAAAAGTCCGCTAAGACGAAAAACATCCAGCAAAAAAAAAATATTTAGCCAAAAAGTTGGAAAATACAGAAAGCGGTAACAAAGGGGAAAATTTACAAAATACTAGTAAACAAGTACATGTGCAATACAAGTTGCCCATAAACAAGATCCCAGAAGATAGTACAAGTAAGGTAAAATTCAATGAAGTTATAATAGAGTCTAATAAGCGAAAGTCATTGACGGTTATTGACAACAATGAAGTATTGTCATCAAAAACTGTTAATCATAAAAAACAAAAAATTATTGATTCTTTTCAAAAGTTATCCCATACAGGTGAAATTCAGAATAGTGACAAAATGACGGAAGATACTACAACCAATCATCCAACCAAGTTTGAACTGGCATTAAGAGAAGGCCCCACCATTGTTTGCAGCTGTTGTTTGCGATTATGGTTTCCCACTTCATGTAAAAAAATAAATCTACAATTGCTAAAAAACAAATTTGGAAACCAATTCACTACACAAATTTGCAATGATGGGGTTTTCTTTTGCAAGTCTTGCTCATCAAATATTTATAAAGGACAATTGCCAAAGTTCTGGTGCGGCCATCATAATATTGTTCACCCTATACCAGTTGAGCTAAAAGATCTGACTATCCTTGAAGAAAGGATGGTGTCGGCCAGGTTACCTTTCATGCAAATCCGACAGGTAGGATATGCACGACAGTGTTACATAACTGGCCAAATAGTCAATGTCCCTATAAATATAGATACTTCGACCAAATTATTGCCTAGAAATGTAGAGGAGACACAAACTATTCAGGTTAAGCTCAAGAGAAAAATGAACTATAAAAATGATTATCTCCTGGAAACCATACGGCCCGCAGTTGTTTTAAAAGCGGCAAAATTTTTGTGTCAACAACCTCTTTATATACAAGAAGGCATAAAGCAATCAGATGATTGGGAAAAAAATATTAATGACTATATACGATCTCAAGTAGAATCCTCTGCACAGATCTTAAATGGAGGCTCAAAAGTGGTGGAACTGGATTCTAAAACAGTGTGTAGTGAAAATTTTGAAGAATTGTTCGATAATGCGTTTTTCGAAACAATGGAAGTGCCCCTAGAATCTAAGAATGACGATAAAAATATTCAAAAAGAATCTTCAATTGAAAAAAACAATATATACAATTTAGAGGAATTCTTAGATGAAGAAGAAGAGCCTTTAAATCCTGGGGGCCAAAAAACTTTGCTTGACAAATGTAACCTAGAAAATATCTGTTTTGCCCCAGGAGAAGGTAAAACACCAATACATTTGATGCTTGACCAGTTTAGCGATGAACTCTCATTTCCTACACTTTTCTGTGGACATGCTAAGCAATTTCTTACAAAATTCTCCTATTCTGACCAGACGAAAATACAACTCCAGCACAAAGACAGGCGATTTGCAAGGACAGACTATCTGTTGTATGCATTTAAAAAACGTCAACTAATCCAATTATCCAGTGCAATTGCAACATGTCTCAGAAAAAAGAGGAATGAGGATGGAAAATATACAGCTGGACAAGTAAGACAAGCAAATTTTCTAGACCAGCTGATTCGAAGTGACATGGGATTCCATTTTCTTAGTAGAATTCCAGGTTCACCTGCTTATTGGAAGCACGAAAAGACAAAATTACTGTGTATGATTCGCCAATTTGGAATCCCCACACTGTTTTTTACTATGTCAGCAGCCGAAACAGCATGGCCCGAATTAATCAAGGTATTAGCACAAGTTGTTGATCAAAAAGATGTTACTCTAGAGGAGGCCGCGAGTATGCCCTACTTAGAAAAAACTCGCTTAATTAGAACAGATCCGATAACTTGTGCCAGATACTTTGATTATCGGTTCAAACTGCTATTTAAACATATGAAG
The DNA here is from genome assembly GCF_022605725.1 of Anthonomus grandis grandis. Taxonomy (NCBI): domain Eukaryota; kingdom Metazoa; phylum Arthropoda; class Insecta; order Coleoptera; family Curculionidae; genus Anthonomus; species Anthonomus grandis. Next base: position 1,177,775 of record NC_065566.1, on the reverse strand, counting down.
AGTCAAAATGGACCCTTTAAACAAAATCCCATAGAGCATCATTATTACCGCATAGAATTTCAACATCGTGGGTCTCCTCATGTTCACGGGTTATTGTGGTTATCCAATGCTCCAAAATTCCAAGAAACACCAGAAAGTTTCAAAGAGTGTGCCGAATTCGCGAACAGGTATATTACCTGTAATAGTGATTTAGAAAGTGTCCGTGATATAATTCAGTTTAATACGCATCATCATTCTAAATCGTGTCAAAAAGAAGTGCGGGGACACAAAGTTTGCAGGTATGGTATCCCATACCTTCCAATGGATAAATCGGTAATTCTAACGCCAATAAAAATTGACAAAACCAAGGAAGCGGATTTACGTAAGGCCATGTCTGAAAAGTTTTTGATGATAATGCGTAGGCTTAAAGATAAACCAGATTTGTCATTCGAAAACTTTTTGGCTGACCTTTGTATGTCTAAGGATGAGTATCTTAATGTTATACAGCATAACATATTTAAAACTACTTTATTTTTAGAAAGGCTGCCAAAAGATGGATTTATTAACAACTTTAATGCTGAAATGTTCTCCATGATGAAGAGCAACATGGACATTCAATTAGTTTTTGAGCCATATGGTTGTTGCACCTACATAGTCAACTATATCAATAAGTCCCAAAGAGGTGTATCTGATATTTTATTGAAGACTATGGAAGAAATTAAAAAAGGTAATTTAGATGTTAAGGGCAAACTTAAATCTCTTGCAGCAGCTTTCTTAAATGCGAGCGAAGTAAGTGCCCAGGAAGCCGCCTACAGCGTGTTACAACTACCGATGCATGACACCTGTACCTCCTATGTATACATCCATACAAATCCAATCAGGGAAAGGACAAAAATGTTGAAACCATTAGCACAACTTAAAGAAATGGACAATGACGATCCCAATATTTATTGTGATGGTCTTATAGAACACTATGAACAGCGGCCTGATGAGATGGAAAACATATGTTTGGCTGAGTTTGCGGCCTATTATGATTTCTTTAAGAAACAAGCAGAAACAAAGGCTAATGGTTTACCCTTAAAAGATGGAAGTGGCGTTTTAGTTAAAAGGGGTCATGCTAAAATTTTAGCCTACCGTAGTTATGGACTTCAGCAAGACCCTCTTAACTATTATAGGAAAAAAATAATGCTATACATTCCATGGAGAAATGAAGTGGATGAAGTTGAAAATGAGAACATTGATCAACAGACCATATACAAAGATCGATACCAAGAGATTGTTGCAAATCGACAAAAGTTCAATGTCTTAGATGAACAGGTAATCGACGAAGCCCTGAAACTTGCCGAAGACCGATCAAATCAATTAGACGATGGTGGATTCGGTGGAGAAATCGATGATGAGTTTATGCCTTATGGACTAGACAACCCCATTTATGATCCATTCAATCACATCATCGATAAGAAAGACGACGAAGCGCCAGTAAAACATATCGCTTTTCCAACGCCTCATTAGATAAGCGATTCAGAGTATGAAGCCCTCATAAGCAAACTGAATCACAAGCAGTATCAGTTCCTTAATGTCGTGCAAGATAGTCTAATGTCATACTTTTCTTTTGATATTGGTAAGACCAACGCATATAAAGGCTTGCGTTCTACTAATAACAAAACACCCTTGATTCTTGTTCGTTCTGTACAATCAAGACTTCTAAACCCTTCTTCTTCGAAGGACTCATTAAACTTTATTATGAATGGATTTTCTTTAGAAAAATAGTTTAAGTCTTCTTTGCGGATTGTCATGTTACTATCCACATAAGATTTCCAATTTATGAATTCATGATCCGACATTTCGTGGACAACGCCTGTCTGTCGCCTTTTCTTCTTGCACTGCGAGCAATTGTCTTTCAGTCCGCTGGCCAATTCACTTTCCCCACTCGTTGCTGCTCTGTTATTATTGCTAAATGCATGGAGTCACACTCCATTTCACTATGACCAACAACCATAAACTTTAAATCTATTGTATGCAAATTAGGTAATTCTTGTACTGCAGTCAAACACATTCCTGCTGTAAATTTATTAATTTTTGACCGCCACAACGGTCGCTAAAGCATGAAATATGTTTAATTTCGGCAGGAAGAGACTGAAAATACCTGTATAAATATGTTGCAATTTCACAACTTCCTCTCTTGCCATCAATTTCAGACCAAACAAAACAATCACCTTTATGTGAAGCCGCATTGTAAATCGTAAAATTGAAAGACTTGAAACGCTGTTTATAAAATAGCGCATTATTTGTTGGATCAGTTGGTGCTAACACAGCTTGCTGAAGATCAAAATTACAGCTTACAAATTGTTGACCTGCGACTGCAACCTGCGCTCGCTCCTTATCATTCCTTTTCTCCTGTCGTGCTTGATTTTTGGCTAGAAGATGACTTTGGTACTTTTCTTCTAATTGATCCTTATTTACACAGGTTTTATAAGTCATACGAGTACGACATTGATCTTTTTTTGGATGATGAAACCCTAAATTATATTCTTCATTAAAAATTTTCCGATATGTAGGTGGCTTAGCCAGTTCCAAATTCTGTTCCAATCTTTCGTTGGTATACATTTCGTACATTAAATTTATATTAAGAGAGGGATCCAGATATTCCATTTTTCCATTCCTTTTTGAATCTGAACGACAATAGTGTGATTCTACAACCGCAAAACTCTCAATGTGACGTCTGACACTATTTAAAATATTTTCTGCAGTTTATTTTTTTATGTGCTTCCCTCTTCTGTCAGGCTTACTAGTATTTTCTCAAGTCCTTTTTGTCATTGCTATATCAACAACACCTTTTCGTATTTCAAGTGTATTAAGAAACATAGTCTTACAAACTTTGATTTTAGCGTTACTTTCGTTTGGCAAGTAAAAGTGAACCGTATAATTTCGTGTTTATCCTTCTCTTGATACATTTTTTTTTCCAATTTATTTGTGTTGCTATGAATGAAATCTCGCTTTCTTTCATCAGTATCCAAATTATAATACCTTCTAAAGATATTAAGTCTTTCTTCATTGGAAAAATTTAAATAACATTTTTTTCGGCAAGTTATCGGACAAATATCACGCATACAAACTCGCGGAACAAAAGTTTTTCGAGACGATGTATAGGCTTCTCCATGTTGTCGCTTTTTTTTTGATACATTTCTCGTCCATTTTTCGGGCTGCCTAAGTCGTTTTCTTGGTTTTAGGGTTCTTGTAGGAGTCTCTTGCTTTCCATCGAACTCTTCTTGATTTATTCGTCCAAACAGCTGTGTTGTTTGTTCCGCTAATGACACTGAATTGCTAATTATTTTTTTCTTTGCTATTCTTTCCCTTTTTGTTATTAACGGAGTGTCATCATTTGAGTGGTCGTCTGAGTCATCACTTTCTGAAGAGGGGGAATACTCTGAAACCTCGGTCGAAAAAGGCTCAGCATCTGATGCAATTTCAGCTTACTGACTTACTCCCGATGTGGAAGGCATTGCATTCATATCTGAAATAAAATATAATCACCATAGTATAATATACTATATACATCTTATCTAGAAGCCATAGTAAGTTTCGCAAACAGAAAAGCAAAAAAATATATATTGGCAAAAATGTAATAATCTGCAGATAACGAGCGATATTAAACATTTTTGAATTAACAAGACAAATAAGTGTATTAGTTAATAAAATAAGGTGCATTTACGGGTATGTCTAATATGAAAAAAATTATATTTTTACCCTAAATAATAAATATAAGTACGCATATTATGTAAAATCTGTATTAAATTTTGTGACACCCTATATAATAGATCGTATTCCTGCACTGAAACCTTATTAATATCATAATCAATTACAGCTTTAAAAACACAAAAAATTAAAATAATTGTTGAAAGTCTCCCTACTTTTATTGTATTGCAATAAAATATACCATAGACATAACCTCAAAAACTAAACGACAATTATATTGGTTAATTAAAGAAAAGTACGGATTAAAAAAACATACCTGTGTTTACTTAAACTCTTAAGAGCTGCTGCAACTATTCTTTTGCTTCTGGAACTCATATTTTTGGCAAAACGAAAACAAATTTCACGAGCATTATACACGCGTTGCTTCACTGTTTACCAAAGACTGAAACAATAACTGAATAGGTCAAAATGCCGTGTTTATTCTGCTGCTATAACTGGGTAACTAAAGATACCTAGTTTTAGTATAAAATTACACAAGTATTTAAGAAATACCTATTTTCAACAATTGCATCTGCGCAGAAACGGGCAATTTTAGAAATTATCTAGTTATTGCATTAAATAAAGCAGACATAGTAGATCAGTTGCCAGTGGATAACTCGTTTCTTTTAAAAATGGAGTTACCTAGTTGTAAGTACTAAGCCCACGATATTATTCAGTTCTAATTGCTTAGTCAGTTTTTACCTTCTAAATGTATAAACGACAGTCAAGGCGAATTAGCTTAGAGTTTTTGACGTTGCCAATAAAAGTGTGTTCCTGAATTTCGTTCCAATTGGTGTCAGAAGTAAGTATTTGGAAGAAGGATATTTGGAAGCTTATTTTAGCGGATGCCTTTAACAAGAAGTTAAGTCAAGATGTAGACGGAGAAATTAATGGGGTTGCTATTAAGGAAGTTTGACGAACAGAAAGTAGAACAAGATGAAAGAGATCTTAAACAGAGAAAATAATAAGAGGAATGAGAGCGTAAACAAGAAGAACGAGATAAGAAACAGGAAGATTTATTAAAGACACTTAAGTCTGATCTGAAAAAAGAAAATGAAGATCTAATTAGGACCATGAAAGATGACGCAACGAAACGAAATAAAGACCTCATTAAGATTTTATTGCTTTGTTTCTTGCACAATGCCTAAATATGGGTTCCAGGTTTATTATTAGGTTTTCCAGGTTTTCTAAGTATTTTTATCGTAAGAAAGTTTATATTTATATCGTTGGCTTAGTACTACAACTAGGTACTATATTGTATGATGTAAGGATTGTATGTACTGATCTACTATATCTGCTTTATTTAATGCAATAACTAGATAATTTCTAAAATTGTCCGTTTCTGCGTAGATGCAATTGTTGAAAATAGGTATTTCTTAAATACTCATGATATTTTATACTAAAACTAGGTATCTTTAGTTACCCAGTTATAGCAGCAAAATAAACACGACATTTTGATATATCCAGTTGTTGTTTCAGTCTTTGGTAAACAGTGAAGCAATGCGTGTCTAGTGCTCGTGAAATTTGTTTTTGTTTTGCCAAAAATATGAGTTTCAGAAGCAAAAGAATAGTTGCAGCAACTCTTAAAAGTTTAAGTGAACACACAGGTATATTTTTTTAATCCGTAGTTTTCTTTAATTAACTAATAAAATTGTCGTTTGGTTTTTGAGGTTATGTCTATGGTATATTTTATTGCAATACAATAAAAGTAGGGAGACTATTTTAATTTTTAGTGTTTTTAAAGCTGTAATTGATTATGATTAATAAGGTTTCAGTGCAGGAATACGATCTATTATACAGGGTGTCACAAAATTTAATACAGATTTTACATAATATGCGTACTTATATTTATTATTTAGGTTAAAAATATAATTTTTTTCTTATTACTTGTAAATGCACCTTCTTTTATTAACCAATACACTTATTTGTCTTGTTAATTCGAAAATGTTTAATATCGCTCGTTATCTGCAGATTATTAAATTTTTGCCAATATATTTTTTTTTTGCTTTTCTGTTTGCGAAACTTACTATGGTCTCTAGATAAGATGTATATAGTATTTTATACTATGGTGATTTTATTTTATTTCAGATATGAATGCAATGCCTTCCACATCGGGAGTAAGTCAGTACGCTGAAATTGCATCAGATGCTGAGCCTTTTTTGCCCGAGGTTTCAGAATATTCCCCCTCTTTAGAAAGTGATGACTCAGACGACGACTCAAATGATGACACTCCGTCAATAACAAAAAGGATAGCAAAGAAAAAAACAATTAGCAATTCAGTGTCATTAGCGGAACAAACAACACAGCCTGATGGAAGAATAAATCAAGAAGAGTGCGATGGAAAGCTCCTACAAGAACCCTAAAACCAAGAAAACGACTTAGGCAGCCCGAAAAATGACGAGAAATGTATCCAAAAAAAAGCGACAACATGGAGATATCATATATACATCGTCTCGAAAATCTTTTGTTCCGGAAGTTTGTATACGTCATCCTTGTCCGATAACTTGCCGAAAAAAATGTTATTTACATTTTTCTAATGAAGAAAGACTTAATATTTTTAGAAGGTGTTATAATTTGGAGACTTATGACAGAAAGCGAGATTTCATTCATAGCAACACAAATAAATTGGGAAAAAAACTGTATCAAGAGAAGAATCAAGATAAAATTATACGGTTCACTTTTACTTGCCAAACGAAAGTAACGCTAAAATCAAAGTTTGTAAGACTATCTTTCTTAATACACTTGGAATACGAAAAAGTGTTGTTGATATAGCAATGACAAAAAGGACTCAAGAAAATACTAGTAAGCCTGACAGAAGAGGCAAGCACATAAAAAAACAAACTGCAGAAAATATTTTAAATAGTGTCAGACGTCACATTGAAAGTATGCGGTTGTAGAATCACACTATTGTCGTTCAGATACCTACATATCGGAAAAATTTTAATGAAGAATATAATTTATGGTTTCACCATCCGAAAAAAGATCAATGTCGTACTCGTATGACTTACAAAACCTGTGTAAATAAGGATCAATTAGAAGAAAAGTACCAAAGTCACCTTTTAGCCAAAAATCAAGCACGACAGGAGAAAAGGAATGATAAGGAGCGAGCGCAGGATGCAGTCGCAGGTCAACAATTTGTAAGCTGTAATTTTGATCTTCAGCAAGTTGTGTTAGCACCAACTGATCCAACAAATAATGCGCTATTTTATAAACAGCGTTTTAAGTCTTTCAATTTTACGATTTACAATGTGGCTTCACATAAAGGTGTTCCAAGTTCAATTTCGAAAAATCGTTTCTGGAGGTCGTCACAGTATGCGAATTTCTGGGTTTGATCTGGGACACGAAAAACGGAAGTGTCTCATTGCCGGAACGAAAGATACAATCGTTGAAGCAGGATCTCAGAAACATTTTAGCATTAAAACAGTGGGATTGGAAAATTGCGAAGAGGACCTTGGGAAAAGTAAATTTTGCCAGAAACGCTATCCACCTAGGGAGGCTGAACTCGAGAGGAATGCAGAGGGCCATAAAGTATTTATTATTATTATTTATTATTTATTATTTATTATTTATTATTTATTATTTATTATTTATTATTTATTATTTATTATTTATTATTTATTATTTATTATTTATTATTTATTATTTATTATTTATTATTTATTATTTATTATTTATTATTTATTATTTATTATTTATTATTAGCCCGTCTACTTCCTTATCAAAATCCAACAAAACAGTTCGCCATCCCTGCTACAGCGTTAATGGAAATTCAATGGTGGCTGCAGAATATTTATCAGTCCATTCCGATGTTCCCAAGAAATCCCGAAACTTTTATGATATCGGACGCTTCCGACATGGCTTGGGGCGCTCAAGTAGGAGACAAATGTTTTATGGGGTCACTGGAACAGCCGTCAGAAAGAATGGCATATAAATCTGAAAGAGCTCCACGCCGTGTTTCTTGCGATCAAAGCTTCCTCGCACAGTCTGTTGGGAAAGTCGCTCCTAATTCAGTCAGACAATTGATCTGTAGTTGGTTACATTCGCAACGAGGGGGGGGGGCGAAATCCGTATCGATGTTGAACGCCACCAGGAAACTTCTAGAGTTTCAGTCTAATTGAAGGGGAAACTTTCTACTGCACACTTAGTGGTCCAGCAGGTACAGGCAAAAGTCACCTGATTACGGCAATAACCCAGTCGTTATTGCGCCATTTCAACTCAATACCGGGAAATAATCCTGAAAGTTTAAAAGTGTTACTTTGTGCGCCTACAGGTAAAGCGGCATTTAATATCGGAGGTATAACCTTACATGCGGCATTATCGTTACCCGTTAGTCAGTATGGTGAAGAACTAATTCCGTTACACCATGACACCGTTAATACTATATATTGTAATTTGTATGACTTAAAATTAATTATCATAGATGAATATTCCATGGTTGGCGCCAGATTGTTTGACCATATTAACAGTAGATTGCAGCAAATCTTTAAATCTGACGCCATCTTTGGAAATATTTCAATAATTTTATGCGGCGATAATCGTCAATTACCCCCAGTAAGGGATATGTATATTTTTTGCCCAGTAAAAACAAATCCGTATAAAGAATTATGCGGAACGTATCTGTGGGATCATTTTAAATATTTTGAACTTTCAGAAATAATGAGACAGAGTGAAGATAAGTCTTTTGCAGTTGCCCTCAATAATATGGCGTTTGGTAAAATGACCGACGAAGATGTGCAATTGATCAAGTCCAGGGAAGTCGACAGTATTGACCAAATTCCTGAAGACACTATGCATTTATTTTGCACCAATGCAGAAGTAGATGCATTCAATGAAATGAAACTGTCTACATTTAAAACCGAGCGAGCCGTAAGTCAAGCCAGAGACGTTATCAAAGGGAGTTGCTCAGAACGACTAAAACATTTATTTCTGGAACACGCAAAAAGCTTAAAAAAGGGGGAGAGTTTTGGCCTAATGTTAAATTTAATATTGCAGGTAGATGCCAAATATATGATTTCAATGAATGTGGACACCAGTGATGGAATAGTGAATGGTGCAATAGGCATCCTACGTCAAATAGACTATGACCGAAGTAAAATTCCATTCAGAGTGTGGATGGAGTTCTTCGATTCCAAGTCAGGCCAGGAATGCCGCAAGAGAAACGAATCCCTTAGGAAGTCTATGGGTGTGTTATACACTTGGACGCCCATAGAAAGAGCTGCCAGAGCTGTTAAAATTCAAAAAGGCAGCAATGTTCACGTTGAGCGTCTTCAGTTTCCTCTTGTAATCAGTGAAGGAATTACAATCCACAAGAGTCAAGGTGCCACCTACAAACAGGTGGCTGTTCACGTTGGAAATCGCATGACGAGAACAGTACCTATGTTGCTTGTAGTCGGGCCACAAAGCTAAGTGGCCTCTACATCATTGGTAACTTTAAGGCCCCCAAACCGGTAATCGAAAAGGATGCCGCTTATAAAGAACTGGTAAATATGCAAGAAAACAAACTTATAACATCCAGGTATGACACTCAGTATCTTAATGATTCTAATGTCAAATACATTATTGCTTATCAAAATGTGCAAAGTCTACCAAAAAATTTTAATTTTATAAAAAATAATCCCATTTTTAAAGACGCACATTTCCTAATTTTTGTTTAACCTGGTTACTTAAAAAGAAACAAAATTTAAAAATAAATGATTTTGAAGTGTTTGCCAACCTGAATAACGATCAAACTGTAAGTAAACGCTTTGGCATAATTTGTTTCAAAAAAAAAAGTGTATCAGCAAAAATAAAGTCAGTGAAAAAATACACCAAAGATTTTTGTGGTATAGTGTTTCAAGCAATCACATTTTACTTGAATGAAATTTATGTCATAGCAGTTTATATTCCCCCAAAATTGAGCATTGCACATGCTAAATTTTGTTTGGAGGAGATTATTGATCAACAAAGTGATATCCTAATCATCGGTGATTTTAATCAAGATATTATCAATCAAAATGAAAATGGTTTGAAAAATTGTTTAATATCTAAAGGTTTAAGTTGCAAATTGAGTGTTGGCGAATCAACTACAAAATCAAAAACTCAAATTGATTGGCTTTTTAGTAATTTTAATAATTTGAGTTACAATATTTACAATACTGTGTATAGTCACCATAAATCACTAGTGGTTAGTATTTATGATAAAGGTTTTATTCCCAAGCAGGTAAAAAACGTTGATAAAAATAAACAATCTACAAAAGGCTCTACTGAACTAAAATTTAATACCAAGCAAATGCAAATTTTACCAACACAAAATTCATTGGGTATCTCTACTTACCAAAGTGTAGAAGATAATAATGACAATATGGTAGTAGATATTAGTTCAGATGACGAAAACAACCCCAACTTATTTACTTAACCGCCTGCTTTATTAAATACCGATATGGTATCATGTTATGCAAATAGCATCGTACAGTCATTTTTATGTTTACCTGAATTTCGCTTTTCCATTTCAAAGCGAAATACAGCGCTAAACAGTATTCTAAATGATATTATGCTGACCAAAATTAATTCCACATTAAAAGTTCGACAATTGGTGTCTGGTCGAAATGGTGAAAATTTTGCTGTAAATCAACAAATGGACGCTCAATCATTTTGTCAATCTTTAATCAGAAGATTAGATGCAGATGATTTTAGCGTTTTCATAAAAGCTAATGGTCATGAACTTTTAAATTGTCAAAACTGTAATATTAATATGAATGAAAATGAACAATTAATATACACTCATTTTCTTTATTTTCCTGAAAACTGTGGCAATTTAATTGATTTTAATTCAATGTTAATGCTAAAAGACTCTGATAGATTATGCCCATACTGTAACAATAATCTAAAAACACGCTCAGTGGTTATATGCCATAAATATTTGGTAGTATGTCTTCAGAGAATTGGCCCTCAAGGGAATAAGATAAATACCAAATTTTACAATTTTGCCTCTGAAAGTGTTATTTTGGATGAGCAAATATTCCGAGTAAAAAGTGTTGTTAAACATCATGGAAACACCATTGGATCTGGTCATTATACATCTATAGTTAATTATAACGATCAATGGTGGAAATGTGATGATAATCGCATAACTAGAATGTCTGGGTTTGATAACACTTTAGAAGATGTATACTTATTGCTCTTAGAAAAATGTTAAATTTTGTTAAAATACTAGGACAAACCTATTTAACATAAACAAAATTACAAATGAGCAAAGCAATATTCAGATAGTATGAGCAGTGAGTTTTGCATTGCAAGCAAATAAAACATCAGTTTACTCACACTTCTAGCTCAACATGCATCCAGGGGTTATCCGGCCCGACTGTAACCAAAACTCTTGACGCACTTAGATTCAGATATTAGGTTATGATCTCCCCCTACCCCCAAAAGATTTCACTATGTGATGTCTTTATATATTAGAGCCATCTTATGCGATAAGTGATTAAACCTAGCTTAATGGCCAATTTGTTATAATGCATGTAATTACTTATTGCAATGGGTGGCGGATTTTTCATTCGGCGAGGCAACTCTTGCTATCGTCTTGAGGTGTCAAAAGTCGGAGTATAATGATTAGCGTGTGGTAAATAGTAGATAATTGTAGAAGTGCCTAGTGCTAATGGCATGGCTTACTATTAATCATTCGCTTTCACAATGAAAATCCCTTTTCTAGTTTTATATATATTTTAAATATATATTTAATTATAAAAGTCTCTCTGGGAGAGTAAACTATACAATTTCATATTTATTTGTAAAACATATAATTTTGCTATGTGGTTACTAAGCACAATTAATTATTTAATTGAAATTTTATGGTTTATTTTCAATGTGATATGGAAATGTATGGTTTATCTGTAAAAATAGCAAATCAACAGACCATGTCTGTTTTGTTTAAATATGCTATATTAATTTAAAACAGCATAACCTCGTAAAATCAGTTTTCGTTATAAATGTTCATGATATAAATATGAGATATTATTATGTTAATTTATTAAGAATTTTTTAGAGAAAGTTGATGTAATTAATTCGCGATTTACAAAAAACTGATTTTCGCTCTGACAAGTGCCTCTCAAGTCCTGGATGATTCTTAAACAAATAAAATTCTTTTTTTAGCAACATTATCTTCTGATTGTGACAAATGTTTTGTCATTGTAATTTAATATTTTAATATTTATTTTTTTTTTAACCATACATTCTTTATTATATTGTATTTAGGAAATTAAGATTGATGACGATATTACTACTTTGGTACCGCTCTTTCCAGAAACGGACTCTCAACCTGTGGAGAATATAGGTATAACATTGCTTTCATATCATTTTTTATAAATAAATTATCTAATTATGCCTTTTGTTACAGAAAAAATAACCTAACGACAAAAGTATATGCCCTATGCCCGCCTCCTCAACCCAACCCAACCCAACTAAGCCCAACCCAACCCAACCCAACCCAACCCAACTAAGCCCAACCCAACCCAACCCAACCTGTGGAGAATATAGGTATAACATTGCTTTCATATCATTTTTTTAAATAAATTATCTAATTATGCCTTTTGTTACAGAAAAAAGAACCTAACGAGAAAAGTATATGCTCTATGCCCGCCTCCTCGACACCCTGCATGGGAGAGCAGAAGAACTTATTAACAATACTAGTGTTTTCTGAAGAGAAAAAAAAATGTAATAAAAAAATGTTATAATTCCATATATTTTTATAGTTACGTTTATCAATGTTACCGTGATAATTATCCTCTAATTCCTTTTAGTTTTTTAATCAGTTAGATTTTATAGTGTGACCATAATAAATTAAGATTTATATGCTAAATTTTGTGTTAATTTCTTAAAAGAGGCATAATATCTTTGGACAATCATGTGTCAATAATTTATATATTACATAACATAATAACTAAACAAGTAGAGTTCTATGAAATTCTTGGTTAAAATATATAAACTGCTTAATAAATTACCAACACATTTCTTACTTGTAATAATTAAAATTATATATAAAAATTCTCCACTTGCTTATAACAAGGAAAATTTAATTTTATTGAATTTTCGATATTTGTTAATGTGAAAGTGACAGCTTTAATCATCATTTGAAGAATATTCTCCTTTTTTATTATTTTAACAGTAAATCGAAGATTTTTATTTTCTGCCAACATATATGGGCTGATATTAGAGATAAATGTTACCTGAATTTTCAGGTTTAAGGTGACCCTAGACTGGAATATTTGAGAGCGATGAATGTATGACTATAGGATGTATGTAAAGTCCAATGCAACGATATATTAGAATGGTCACCCGTCAAAACACCAGCATTCCACCTGCCTAACAATGTCATCCACCTTCTATTTACATTGTTTGAGAAGTAAAATGCTGGTGTTTCGACGGGTGACCATTCTAATATATCGTTGCACTGGACTTTATATAGGAGCGTTTTTGTTGGAGTAACATAAATGTGCATTGCAGTAACATATATTTCTATTTTTAGTTGATTAAATTGATTTAACAAGCGATATACAAGTATAACACAAATATACCCCAGTCAGTGGCCATCTGTGAGCATATTATGAAATTTAAAAAAACCCTTTTACACTTTTCTCAAAAGATCACATTCACACATTAGTATTATCATCACATTTTAGTATTATACAGGCAATCCAGTACACAGAATATCCAGTCTATTCATATGTTTTATAGTTTTTTAATAAGACAGCGATACTTATATAAAATATATATAATATGTTTAAAAAAAATCATAAATCAAAAATTTAAAAAAAAAATTAATTTCGTCCCCTGCCCCGACCACGGAAATTGCCCCTGTAGCCTCCTTTATTGGTGTGCTTAAGAATAGCACTGGCCACCGCGTCCGTCACAGCCGACTTTTTCTGAAAGAAAAAAAATATATAACAAACTTAAATACAATATAAAAACGTTATATATTACTTTGTTGGTGAAGATTGGCCCGCTCTCTACGCCTATGGACCCTGCTATTCCAGTAGCTACTCCTCGCTCTCCAGTTTCTTCCTCTATTATTTTCTTCTGTAACAAAATAAAGAATTTTAATGTTTTCCGCGGGAATTAGAAAGAAAATAAAAATGGCAATATCTCAGTGAATTTTATACTTACTATTGCGTTGGGAGGAAGATTCGGTGGGTTGGGAGGCTTCGGTGGGTTGGGTTGGGTCGGGAGGATTTGGTTGGGTTGGGTTGGGTGGGCTTGGGTTGGGTTGCCTTGGGTTGGGTTTTCTTGAATTGGGTTGAGGTTCCGACTATTCGATAAAATATAACGAATAACTAATTTAAAATATAATCTAATTAAATTCTTACCGGTACAGACTCCATGATCGCCTGTAGGCTTTCGGCCATTGCGTCTACGTCCATTGCTTGCATGGTACGAAATGAGCCAAAATAAAATTCAAACAATGGTTGTTAGGAACGCTGTTTGTATCGTTCAACTATAGTTACTGTTTGTATTGTATTATTTCTAAGAGACCATTAAATCAAATAATCATTTTGACGTCTTCGTTGCCAAAATGCCGTTTTTTGAAATGTCAGTGTGTTTATATCGGGGTGAATCAAAATGAAATTTGTCCTATTATACGCGGGTCAGTCGTAATGATCTATTTAATTTAAAAGATGGTTTTAGATTTTAGATGAGTTTTTATACTATTGAGTTTATTAAAAATAAATATTAATAATTCTTAAACATTGGTTGTGGGATATAAATAAAAAATTTTCGAAATTATTAATTTTTAAGGTTAGCCGATTATCATAACTTTTTTGTTTTTTTGTGCGATTTGGTTGAAATTTGGTACCTAGGGTTTATTTCGAATAAGATTAATAAATTTTGACAGATATTTGACATTTGACTTCCCGGTTACGTGACTATTAAAACTTTTTTGCTATGAGTCCGATTGGGTTCAAATTTGGTATTTGGGCTTTATATAGGATGAAATTACTATTTTTGAGAGATATTTGACATTTGAGTTTTGGGTCACGTGACTATTGTAACTTTTTTGCTATGTGTCCGATTGGGTTGAAATTTGGTATTTGGGATTGATTTAGGATACAATTATTACATTTTGATAGATTTTTGACATTTGAGATTCGGGTCACGTGACACTGTAACTCTTTTGCTATTGATCCGATTGGGTTGAAATTTGGTATTTGGGGTTGATTTAGGATGCAATTAATAAATGTTGACTGATATTTGACATTTGAGGTCCAGGTCACGTGACACTGTAACTCTTTTGCTATTAATCCGATTGGGTTGAAATTTGGTATTTAGAGTTTATTTAGGATGCAATTAATAAACGTTAACAGATATTTGACATAATAACACATTATATTGACATACAACGCGACTATATAACACATTATGGTTCTTTGAAGCATGATACCCCAACCACTGGTCATCTCTTTCCCTGGCATATAAACGTTGGTACACTTGATAATTTTTGTTTTTTTTTAAGAATTCCTTTATAGCCATTCACTGACAAGTCCAAAAGGTTCCAAACTGGTCCCCACGGACCAAAAGTATAGGAGCGAAGCGACTATACTTGTTATATAGTCGCAGACTATATTATGCACGCGAGGTCGGGCCCGAAAAATCGTGTTTTTTTGGAAATAAAAATTCATATCTTTGGCTGTATGGCTAGCGAAACGATGAAATTTGGCATAGGGTCTCTCAATACATTGGGAATGATGGATCCGTAAACGAATTTTTTTTTCGGTACCACCAAACGGAGCGGTACTGTCTCAAAGTCAAAAATTCGTAAAAAAACGGGTCAAAATTCATTTTTGCACGAGATCTCAATTTTAACGCTGTCAAAAAAATTGAAATTTTTAGGCATAAAAGACTTTATAGTAATTCATGTCTGTATACTTTTTGGGCCCGATCGGTATACAGGGTGAGTTGTTATAAGCGAACAAAAGTGACTAAAAAAAAAATTCAAACTTCTCCAGAGGCTAAAAAAAAATTTTTATAAAAAAAGTGTTTCGGCGAAAAGACTTCGTTTTATAAGAGATTTAACATACTTGGAGCTTTTTTTTGTAAAAAATTTATTTTACGAGTTCTAGCATTTTCAGTTTTTTGGGATTTCCCGCCAAACGATACTTATTTTGGGAAAAATTTTTTTTTCAAAAAATAACTTCATCCTTTACCTTTTATATGCCATATAACCGAAATTTTTGGAAACCATACAGGGCGAGCAATAATGAACTTTACCCATGAAGGTCCGACCCGAAAATCACATTTTATTTAATAACTTTTTAGTGGTTGCACCTGGACAATTTATATTCTCAGGCATTAAATACTTTAATAACCCCATTATTTGTGTAAAATTACAATCTTCCAACTTTAATAGGTTCTGAGCAATTTGAATTTTCGCGTTTAATTCATTTGCGGCGTCCCTGTACATGGTGAAAAGATCAAACAACATCTAAAGGATCCGAAATTTTGTTTTACAACACATACTAAAATTTCAGGGTTCCAGCGATAGTACAAGTACCCGAAAAATGCGATTTTATGAAAAAAGTCCATTTTTTTGCGTTTTTGCAGGTAATTGGAGGTGTCAACCTAAACTCTGATGAAATGGCTAGTGGGAACAATACTTTGACGCATTGTGGTTACAAATTTTTTGCTCGTAACAGGTGGCCGGGACTTGGTTGGGTTTTTTGTAAAATTATGAATGAAAATGAACCGGAAACGATCAGGGAAAGGAAGCACCGAATCAGAAAATGAATGGGCTTTCCGAATCTGTGCATATCAATTGGGGAAATTGTGTATTGCGGCCAGGAAAATTCGGCAAACATTTTGACGTCTTCGAAAAATGCCGTTTTTTTGAAAAGTCAGTGGTTTTATACCGGGGTGAGGCGAAATGAAATTTGCCCGATTATTTTATTAAAATTATTCGAATATATACACGGGTCAGTCGTAATGATCTATTTAATTTAAAATAAAAATTTAGATATTAGGTGAGTTTTTACTATTTAGTTTATTATTAATAAATGTTAACAATTCTTAAACATTGCTTTTGGGATATAAATAATTTTTTTTTTAAATTATTGATTTTTAAGGTTAGTCGAGTATCATAACTTTTTTGGTATTGGTGCGATTTGGTTGAAATTTGGTACCTAGTACCTATTTCGGATAAGATTAATAAATTTTTACAGATATTTGACATGACTATGTTTTAAGGTCACGTGACTACCTTAACTTTTTTCCTATTTGTTCGATTTGACTGAAATTTGGTATTTGGGGTTTATTTAGAATGCAATTATTAATTTTTGACTAATATTTGACATTTGACTTCCGGGTCACGTGACTATTGTAACTTTTTTGCTATGGGTTCGATTGGGTTCAAATTTGGTATTTGGGCTTTATTTAAGATACAATTAATAAATTTTAACAGATAATTGACAAATTATATTTTAAAGTCACGTGACTTTCATAATTCTTTTGCTATTGTTCCGATTGGGTTGAAATTTTGTATTTGGGCTTTATATAGGATGCAAGTAATAAATTTTGACAGAAATTTGACATGTTGAATTTTTTAAGTCACGTGACTTCCATAACTTTTTGCTATTGATTTGATTGGGTTCAAATTTGGAATTTGGGGTTTATTTAGGATGCAATTGTTGATTTTTTACAAAATTTTAAAATATTAAGTTCTAGGGTCACGTGACTATCAACATTTCCTATTCGATTGAAATTTGCTATTAGATGATATGTATATATTTATAGATAGTATTTTGTATTACCCTATTCCTTTTATCTTAATTAATTAAATTATTTCTTAAATTTGCCTTTAAAAAAAAAATTAAAAAATCATCGCTTCGAATACATAGGCTTTAAAGGGAATTTATCTTCTTTCATAATATTGTAGCATTATTATAGATTTTGAAAAATTTTGTCATTAAGCTTTTTCATTACTTTTTGAATGGTCTTTAGCCGGAAAAAAGAAATTTTGAATTTGGAGCATGTTCTGAAAAATTTTCATTTTGGGCCGGATTTTGTTTGAAAATCGATAAATGCAAATAAATAGGTTTTCTGTTCATTTTAGAGTCAAATCGATAATAACCTTTTTGAAAGGTATCCTGAAGTAGTACAAGATAGAAAAATAAAAAGTTAAAATTTTTCCATAGGGCTCTTGATAATTCGATATTTATGATTATTAGTTTTTTACAATTTTCTCCGATTCTGTGATAGCTATAATCAATTCGTTTTAACAGTCGAATTCCTCGTAATATTCCCGAGAACTTTTATTTAAGAGAAAAAGTTGTCAGAGTTATAGTTTATTTAGAAAAAAATAAAAACCATTTTTTCGCAATTTTTCATGGCTATACCCCTGTCGATTTTGGAGCAAAAAAAAAAAATTGTTTTCTTGGGTTTTTTTTACTGGAAATTGCCAACTTAGGGCTTACATTATAAGTTGTCATTTATCATTTAAAAAAAAAAAATTCTACCGTGGGAAAAAACGAGTTTTCTTTTATTTTTTTTTACATTTTTACTAATATCTCGACTTCTATAGCTTCGATTCAATTCGTTGATGGTTTCTTTTATTCTTTATTCTCCTCCTGTTAATTCTTTTTATATTTTATTACAATTGCCGTTCGGAATAAAACTGAAAAATTTTAAAAATCGACGTAAATACATAGACTCTTATGGGACCTAATATTTCTCTTTATATTGTGGCACTCGTATAAATCATGGAAAATTTTGGCATTAAGCTTTTTTACTAGTTTTTGAATGGTTTTTAACTAGAAAAAAGAAATTTTGAATTCGGAGCATATTTTGAAAAAATTGTCATTTTGACCCCGGATTTTGTTCGAAAATCGAAAAATGCAAAGAAATAGGTTTTCCGTTCATTTTAGAGTCAAATTGGTAATAATCTTTTTTAAAGATACTCTGAAGTAGTACAGGATAGAAAAATAAAAAATTGAAATTTTTCCATAGGGCTCTTGATAATTCGATATTTATGTTTAATAGTTTTTTCCAATTTTCTCCGATTGTATAATAGCTAGAACCGATTCGTTTTAACGCACGGATACCTCGTAATATTTCCGAAAACTTTTGTTTAAGACAAAAAGTTGTCAGAGTTATATTTTATTTATAAAAAAATAAAAACCATTTTTTTTTAATTTTTCGTGGGTATACCCCTTTCGATTTTCGACCAAAAAAAAAAATGTTTTTTTCTAGGATTTTTTTTTGTGAAAATTACAAGTTTAGGGCTAAAACTAAAATTTGTCATAAATTATTTTAAGAAAAAAAATTATACCGTGGGAAAAAACCAGTTTTCTTTTGTTTTTCCCACATTTTTACTTATATCTCGGCTTCTATAGCTTCGATTCAATTCGTTGATGGTTTCTTTTATTTCTTATTCTCCTCCTGTCAATTCTTTTGATATTTTATGACTATTACATTTCAAAATAAAAAGAAAAATTGAAACAAATCGACGTAAAATCCCTGTTTGTTCTATTTAAATAAATAGACCCTTATGGGAACTTCTCTCTGAATTTGGTATTTATGGTTTATTTAGGATACAACTAATAAATTATGACATTTAAGTTTCAGCCTAGGTCAGGTGACTACCGTAACTTTTTTGCTATTGGTCCGATTCTGTTCGAATTTGGTATTCAGGCTTTATTTAGAATACAATTAATATACTTTCACAGATATTTGAAATATAAGACAGTATATTGACACACAACGCGACTATATAACAAATTATGGTTCTTTGAAGCATGATACCCCAACAACTGGTCCTCTCTTTCCTTGGCAGGTAGACGTTAGCCTCCCTGACTCACCTAAGTACACCTGATAATTTTTGATTGTTTTTTTAAATTCCCTTATGGCTTTTCACAGACAAGACCTAAAGGTTCCAAACTGGTCCCCACGGACCAAAAGTATAGGAGCGAAGCGACTATACTTGTGTAAATTAATAATAATCGTGTTTTTTTGGAAATAAAAATTCATATCTTTGGCTGTATGGCTAGCGAAACGATGAAATTTGGCATAGGGTCTCTCAATACATTGGGAATGATGGATCCGTAAACGAATTTTTTTTACGGTACCACCAAACGGAGCGGTACTGTCTCAAAGTCAAAAATTCGTAAAAAAACCGGTCAAAATTCATTTTTGCACGAGATCTCAATTTTAACGCTGTCAAAAAAATTGAAATTTTTAGGCATAAAAGACTTTATAGTAATTCATGTCTGTATACTTTTTGGGCCCGATCGGTATACAGGGTGAGTTGTTATAAGCGAACAAAAGTGACTAAAAAAAAAATTCAAACTTCTCCAGAGGCTAAAAAAAAATTTTTATAAAAAAAGTGTTTCGGCGAAAAGACTTCATTTTATAAGAGATTTGACATACTTGGAGCTTTTTTTTGTAAAAAATTTATTTTACGAGTTCTGGCATTTTCAGTTTTTTGGGATTTCCCGCCAAACGATACCTATTTTGGGAAATTTTTTTTTTTCAAAAAATAACTTCATCCTTTACCTTTCATATGCCATATAACCGAAATTTTTGGGAACCATACAGGGCGAGCAATAATGAACTTTACCCATGAAGGTCCGACCCAAAAATCACATTTTATTTAATAACTTTTTAGTGGTTGCACCTGGACAATTTATATTCTCAGGCATTAAATACTTTAATAACTCGATTATTTGTGTAAAATTACAATCTTCCAACTTTAATAGGTTTTGAGCAATTCGAATTTTCGCGTTTAATTCATTTGCCACGTCCCTGTACATGGTGAAAAGATCAGACATCATCTAAAAGATCCGAAATTTTGTTTTACAACACATACTAAAATTTCAGGGTTCCAGCGATAGTACAAGTACCCGAAAAATGCGATTTTATGAAAAAAGTCCATTTTTTTGCGTTTTTGCAGGTAATTGGAGGTGTCAACCTAAACTCTGATGAAATGGCTAGTGGGAACAATACTTTGACGCATGGTGGATACAAATTTTTTGCTCGTGACAGGTGGCCGGGACTTGGTTGGGTTTTTTGTAAAATTATGAATGAAAATGAACCGGAAACGATCAGGGAAAGGAAGCACCGAATCAGAAAATGAATGGGCTTTCCGAATCTGTGCATATCAATTGGGGAAATTGTGTATTGCGGCCAGGAAAATTCGGCAAACATTTTGACGTCTTCGAAAAATGCCGTTTTTTTGAAAAGTCAGTGGTTTCATACCGGGGTGAGACGAAATGAAATTTGCCCGATTATTTTATTAAAATTATTCGAATATATACACGGGTCAGTCGTAATGATCTATTTAATTTAAAATAAAAATTTAGATATTAGGTGAGTTTTTACTACTTAGTTTATTATTAATATATGTTAATAATTCTTAAACATTGCTTTTGGGTTATAAATAAAAATTTTTTGAAATTATTGATTTTTAAGGTTAGTCGAGTATCATAACTTTTTTGGTATTGGTGCGATTTGGTTGAAATTTGGTACCTAGTACCTATTTCGGATAAGATTAATAAATTTTTACAGATATTTGACATGACTATGTTTTAAGGTCACGTGACTACCTTAACTTTCTTCCTATTTATCCGATTTGATTGAAATTTTGTATTTGGGGTTTATTTAGGATGCAATTATTAATTTTCACAGATATTTGACATTTGACTTCCAGGTCACGTGACTATTGGTACTTTTTTGCTATTGGTCTGATTGGGTTCAAATTTGGTATTTGGTATTTATTTTGATAGTCACGTGACCCTAAAACTTAATATTTTAAAATTTTGTAAAAAATCAACAATTGCATCCTAAATAAAGCCCAAATACAAAATTTCAACCCAATCGGATCAATAGCAAAAGAATTATGAAAGTCACGTGACTTTAAAATATAATTTGTCAATTATGTGTTAAAATTTATTAATTGTATCCTAAATAAAGCATAAATATCAAATTTGAACCCAATCGGACTCATAGCAAAGAAGTTACAATAGTCACGTGACCCGGAAGTGAAATGTCAAATATCTGTCAAAAATTAATAATTGCATTCTAAATAAAGCCCAAATACCAAATTTGAACCCAATCGGACTCATAGCAAAAAAGTTACAATAGTCACGTGACCCGGAAGTCAAATGTCAAATATCTGTGAAAAATTCATAATTGCATCCTAAATAAACCCCAAATACCAAATTTCAATCAAATCGGACAAATAGGAATAAAGTTAAGGTAGTCACGTGACCTTAAAACATAGTCATGTCAAATATCTGTAAAAATTTATTAATCTTATCCGAAATAGGTACTAGGTACCAAATTTCAACCAAATCGCACCAATACCAAAAAAGTTATGATACTCGACTAACCTTAAAAATCAATAATTTCAAAAAATTTTTATTTATAACCCAAAAGCAATGTTTAAGAATTATTAACATATATTAATAATAAACTAAGTAGTAAAAACTCACCTAATATCTAAATTTTTATTTTGAATTAAATAGATCATTACGACTGACCCGTGTATATATTCGAATAATTTTAATAAAATAATCGGGCAAATTTCATTTCGTCTCACCCCGGTATGAAACCACTGACTTTTCAAAAAAACGGCATTTTTCGAAGACGTCAAAATGTTTGCCGAATTTTCCTGGCCGCAATACACAATTTCCCCAATTGATATGCACAGATTCGGAAAGCCCATTCATTTTCTGATTCGGTGCTTCCTTTCCCTGATCGTTTCCGGTTCATTTTCATTCATAATTTTACAAAAAACCCGACCAAGTCCCGGCCACCTGTCACGAGCAAAAAATTTGTATCCACCATGCGTCAAAGTATTGTTCCCACTAGCCATTTCATCAGAGTTTAGGTTGACACCTCCAATTACCTGCAAAAACGCAAAAAAATGGACTTTTTTCATAAAATCGCATTTTTCGGGTACTTGTACTATCGCTGGAACCCTGAAATTTTAGTATGTGTTGTAAAACAAAATTTCGGATCCTTTAGATGTTGTTTGATCCTTTCACCATGTACAGGGACGCGGCAAATGAATTAAACGCAAAAATTCGAATTGCTCAGAACCTATTAAAGTTGGAAGATTGTAATTTTACACAAATACTGGGGTTATTAAAGTATTTAATGCCTGAGAATATAAATGGTCCAGATGCCACTACGAAAAAGTTATTAAATAAAATGTGATTTTCGGGTCGGACCTTCATGGGTAAAGTTCATTATTGCTCGCCCTGTATGGTTCCCAAAAATTTCGGTTATATGGCATATGAAAGGTAAAGGATGAAGTTATTTTTTGAAAAAAAAAATTTTCCCAAAATAAGTATCGTTTGGCGGAAAATCCCAAAAAACTGAAAATGCCAGAACTCGTAAAATACATTTTTTACAAAAAAAAGCTCCAAGTATGTCAAATCTCTTATAAAACGAAGTCTTTTCGCCGAAACACTTTTTTTATAAAAATTTTTT
Source organism: Anthonomus grandis grandis (assembly GCF_022605725.1). Lineage (NCBI taxonomy): Eukaryota > Metazoa > Arthropoda > Insecta > Coleoptera > Curculionidae > Anthonomus > Anthonomus grandis. The sequence goes on along the minus strand of NC_065566.1, from coordinate 1,154,609 downwards.
TTTAGCCTCTGGAGAAGTTTGAATTTTTTTTTTAGTCACTTTTGTTCGCTTATAACAACTCACCCTGTACACCGATCGGGCCCAAAAAGTATACAGACATGAATTACTATAAAGTCTTTTATGCCTAAAAATTTCAATTTTTTTGACAGCGTTAAAATTGAGATCTCGTGCAAAAATGAATTTTGACCGGTTTTTTTACGAATTTTTGACTTTGAGACAGTACCCGCTCCGTTTGGTGGTACCGGAAAAAAAATTCGTTTACGGATCCATCATTCCCAATGTATTGAGAGACCCTATGCCAAATTTCATCGTTTCGCTAGCCATACAGCCAAAGATATGAATTTTTATTTCCAAAAAAACACGATTTTTTGGAAATTAATATTATTATTAGGAGCGTCTAGCGACTATATTATGTGCGCGACCTAGAGCACTTCTAACCGTGTTTTTTGGGAAATAAAAATTCATATCTTTGGCTGTATGGCTAGCGAAACGATGAAATTTGGCATGTGGCTTCTCAATACATTGAGCATGATGGATCCGTAAACAATTTTTTTTTCCGGTACCCCCGAACGAAGCAGTACCGAGTTGAAGTCAAAAAATGGTAAAAAAACGGGACAAAATTCATTTTTTCACGAGATCTCAATTTTAACGGAATCGAATAAATTGAAATTTTCAGGCCTAAATGCACATAGGGAGAACCGTGTCTGTATACTTTTTGGGCCAGATCCGTATACAGGGTGATTTATTATAAGCGATTAAAGTTGAGTAAAAAAAAAATTCAAAATGGTCCAGAGGCTAAAACATAATTTTTATAAAAAAAGTTTTTCAGCGAAAAGACTTAGTTTTATGAGAGAAATAACATATTTAGAGCTTTTTTTTGAAAAAAAATTTTTTAACGAGTTCTGCCATTTTCAGTTTTTTTGAATTTGGCGCCAAACGGAACTTATTTCGAAAAAAAAAAAATTATCAAAAAAAAGCTTCATCTTTTGTCTTTGAAACGCCGTATAATCGAAATTTTTATGAACCATACAAGGCGAGTAATAATAAATTTTCCCCATGAAGGTCCAAAAAATTGACAAAAAAAAAATCACATTTTATTTAATAACTTTTTAACGGTGGCACTTGGAGATTTCAAACTTTCAACATTTATAATACTTTTTAAGAGCTTTTTTCTGATGTACTCTACAGTCATCTACGTAGAGTAGTTTTTGCTCTACACCTTTTTTTAACTTTGACGCTTAATACTGGCATACGAAGACGTACGAATAACGTACGAAGACCATTTTTGCCTTCAGACACGCGGAATTTATCTGGCTATAATATACTATATACCGTTTTGTTTGAAATATCACAATTTTCCAAGAAAATTTAATTTTTTATGAAAAGTGCCAAAAATGGACCAGTGGAATGCTGTACCCCCCCAGTGCCGGGTGGTCATGGTACAATCCATAAGTGGTCTAGCACCCAACAAGCCCGTCACCCAGGCAATGAAACCTGCGCGTTTCGCCCGTTTCCCTTCGAAAATAAGACCCTTTTTATAATCGAAATTTAACTACTAAAGCTAATTGGAATCGGTCCAGAATCGATGTTAAACTGTTCCTAAAGCTTTATACTATTTTTCCATGTACAAATCATAAGGGAAAAACCTTTTTTTATACCCTAAAACATCATCTGAAAATGGTCGATTTTGACGTCTACGGGCGATTTTAATGCCGACCTTTACCGCAGTTTTGATGACATCAGTGACATGACGCCAACGTGATTGAATCGGCTCGGTCTTGCTTCTTATTTTCATTGATAAAATCCTTAAATTAGCTCAGAATTTCCCGAAATCGGTATGGATTAATTCTAGAGACTCTGGAGAATCCGATTATGTGCATATCTTTTACCAAGTCGCCTTCCTTTAGCTGTGATCATTCGACAAAGTTGAAGAATTTACCGTGTTTTCATGCGACGGAAGGACTCATACATGGCATTTTGGGTGCGGGAGTGGAAGTTTAATTACTATTTATTTATTTTAACACAAAATCTAACTGTGGACTGTGGATCATTGTTATTATTTGAATTGTGAAGAAAACGCAAACGTTAAAGGTAGGCCTTAATGTAATGTAACCTTTAATGCAATGACAACCTAACCTCAACATGTATTATGTAAATAAATAACAAGACCAAAAAGGACAAAATATTGAACTTATTAGTTAGAATAAGGCCCAAAATGTGAAAGATTGGCAAATTTCCGCTTAACTAAACGCTGTAAATGTTATATTACACCTTGCATATAAGCATATAATCAGTTTTCACCCAAGAGGTGTGTAACCTTAAAAGAGTAAGGAAATTCAACTACAGTTATGTGTCCCTAGTCAAATATGAATAACAAATAGATATCTGTATGGTCTAACAATTAACGTCCATGCAAGGGTATCTTAATGGTTTTGCTCATGACTGGCAGCAGGCCACTTAGTCTGAATGCTCAGGTCAGCGAGATGCCAGGCTTTAAAACATCTAAGAGGATAATCGAAGCAGTAGATAACATCCAGTTGTGGCACTATTGACGGGGAGGAATGCAGATTCTGGCAGCAAGATGTTTCAAGTGTTGAGTTGATGATAAGGTGGAAGATGGTGGTGAAAAGAAGCAGAAAAAGCCAGTCCAAAACTGAAGAGACTTTTTTTTATCTTATTGTTGTTGTTCTATATTCTATATTATTTAGATACCAAAGATAGTTTCCTTACAGAGAAGTATTTATAGATCATATAGTTTAGTACATATTAAACATCATATTAGTGATTACTCCACACACAAAATTGTACAATTTTCATTTTACGAGAAATAGAGAACATATATATACAAATTTTTATAGGATACACAAGGTTAAGTGTTGGGTTTCCTTTTTTGCTCCCAAACTCTATAATGCTCTCCCTGCTACCATTAAACTGTTACCTACCAAGTTTTTTAGTGCAATATAAATTTACTATAAAACAATATCTATTAAAAAAATGTTTTTTCTCAATACAAGAATTTCTAAATGATGATTTCTCATATATGTAATTATAATCTAAAACTTTTAGGCTTTAAATCCTTTGATTAATAATAATATTAAGAAGTGTAAAGATTTTCTCTGCGACATATGTGAGCACCTTTGTGTATATGGCATTAACAAATTATGTTTATGTTTAAATTAGGTGTAAGAACAGCTGTTTTTGTAAAATGTCTCTTTTCTATTACATAAAGTGATATGTAAGTGTAACATAAGTTCATGAAATAAAGATGATTTTACTTAATTATTTAACTGTGTTCACCATTTATTTTTCCTACCTTAAATATTGAAATAATATAGCGGGTTGGGTTGGGTTAGAAGGGCAGAAAAACCTATAAACCTACTGGGTTTTCATGTAAACATTACAGCTATGTGGGGTTAGAGTCTGATAATGATGAGTAAACTCATCGAAACACATAAACTTGGAATATTTAAGAGAATTGGGTAAGTATTCTAAGGGTAAGTATAAATTGTAAAATAGCTAATGTAACAAAAATATTATAAATGATTTAACATATTTATTTGACCGACAGCATTATGAGAAACTAAAAGATAATTGTAAGTGTGCTTCAAGGGTTAGTCCTCGGATTTTTGTTGTCCTACTTTTCAGGTAGCATACCAATTTGACAACCAGATATGTATGCTGCTCTTCAAGACATTGTAACTTTTTAATGACCTAAGTACATATCTTAAAAGATATTATAATTAAGCAAAAGAATAAAGCAGTTCTTAAGTTAAGTATGTAAGAATATTCATATATAAATACTGTCTATGAAATATTTTGGATTAACTGTATGTACAAATTTAAACTGATCGCCACTTATCAACAGTAGCTCTTAGAAACCTGTCTCAATAATATCTGCTTTATATGAGAGTAAAGATTGTTTGCCTAAAAAGTGTAAATTTTAATTGTATGTTTTGAAATGTAAACTATTTATTATAGACATTTTGATGAAAATTAAAGATATGTATAAAATGGATAATAACTGTATGCTAATGACTGCCAAGTAATATAGAGCAAATTTGGTTTACGCCTTAAGGAATGGAATCTTGAATAAAATTCAACCTTTATTATAGATCATTTTTCTCTTTAATTATTAAAAGTAAATAACTGTATGACAAAAGTTGATAAAACAATAAACAGGTTATGGAATATAAACATGAAATAAGTTTTATTTTCTACCCAACAATAGGGTTTTTAGCTCCAATTGAAAGATTAAAGACAGGCAGTTCTTCCTGGTTTCCCAATTTCATCAATATGGTAGAATCTCAATGATTTCTTGATGGATGTCCTTAAGTACATGGTCTGAGCCCCATCAAACACATTTCATGAACTCTGCGGAATCCTAACTAACTTCAATTAGCTTATTTATTCCTGGTTGTGTGGTGTACTAATCAGCAGTTAAAACATGCAATTCCTCCTGGTTTACAACTAATGGGTCCCACAGCCCAATTGTAGACCAGAATGAAAACAAATCACACTGTGTAATCATTCTAGGTACACAAAAGCTCACACAGGCAAGATATATGTAAACTTGAATGAAATTATGAGATTTTCATCAGTCTTATTTAGCAAAGTCAATCTTTTTTTCATATATATTTCCACAATAAAAGCTGAGTATACATATTTATATAAAACTTATAAAATACATATAGGTATGCATCTTCATACACATAAGCTACGTCCGATCGTGTTGAGCGACCGAAATCGAGAACGCAGCATATGCCGGTTGTCAGCAACAACATTATAGTCCGCGCTCCATGTTATTTAATCAATATAATGCCTGTTTCACACGCCTTTACTCAAGCTGCGTATCGGATGCGTTTTGGTAGATCCGTTTACGTTTTGAAAGGGCGACTCTGCCGAGACGTTCAATTTTGATTTTGCTTTATTTAAAAATGAGAATATTTTATTTATGTGATTGATTTATTGTTTAAAATATGTATAGACGCCGTTAATAATTATATAAATGCATTATTAGACTTTTCCCCCTATATTGTAGTCTTTTACTTATATAAATTTAATCAATTAATAAATTAACTACTTTCTCAGTCGGTGCTAAAGAAGTGGATCCAATGTTTAAATAATTAATGGAATGGAAATGAATGGAATGGAATTGGAAAGGTAAAATCCATTTTAGGTCGTTTTGAGACAACTCATCTTCAAAAATGTTTACATTCCACAAGTCAGATATTAGAATTTTTTGGGCTCTTAAAAATTTGTTATGAAATCAAGTTGCCCAAAGGCTTCATTGGCAAGTTCATTACTTTTTTGTTGTTCACTATTTCTTTCGTCTGGACTTTCTCTAGGAAGTGGCACTTTTTGTGTTAAATATGCAGGTAAATTTGGAAAATTTTGAGGCACTGCTGAGCAAACTAATCTTGCTTTAACTCTAATCTTAGTGAGTGTGCCATCAAGTAAAAGTTAATCATCTTCACGGATAATATAATTCCGGTCAAAATGCTTAGCACAAACCACAGAATATTGAGTAGGAGCCCAATTATCTCTAGGTATGGTTTTAGCCGTTTAATTTTAAGTTGTTCATCTTTGGGGAAGCCAAAAACAGAAATACTTGCCTCCCCTGCTTTTAAACTACTTTTGTAATTAGATTTATATCCAGGAACAGAGCAGGGACTTGGCATGTTCAAAGGATTCTAATGAAACTTTTTTATGTAATTAACAACTTTTTTGCTATTGATCCGATTAGGATGAAATTTGGTATTTGGGGTTTATTTAGGATGCAATTAATAAATTTGGACAGATAATTGACATTTGAGGTCTAGGTCACGTGACATCGTAACTCTTTTGCTATTGATCCGATTTGGTTGAAATTTGGTATTTAGAATTTATTTAGGATGCAATAAATATACGTTGATAGATATTTCACATATAACACATTATATTGACATACAACGCGACTATATAACACATTATGGTTCTTTGAAGCATGATACCCCAACAACTGGTCCTCTTTTTCCTTGGCATATAAACTTTGGCCCCCTGACTGACCAGACTTAAGTACACCTGATATTTTTTGATTTTTTTAAGAAATTCTATATGGCTCTTCACAAACAAGACCTAAAGGTTCCAAACTGGTCCCCACGGACCAAAAGTATAGGAGCGAAGCGACTATACTTGTTATATAGGAGCGTCTGCGACTATGCACGCGGGCCCGGGTCCGAAAAATCGTGTTTTTTTGGAAATAAAAATTCATATCTTTGGCTGTATGGTTAGCGAAACGATGAAATTTGGCATAGGGTCTCTCAATACATTGAGAATGATGGATCCGTAAACAATTTTTTTTTCCGGTACCACCAAACGGAGCGGTACTGTCTCAAAGTCAGAAATTCGTAAAAAAATGGGTCAAAATTCATTTTTGCACGAGATCTCAATTTTAACGCTGTAAAAAAAATTGAAATTTTTAGGCATAAAAGACTTTATTGTAATTCATGTCTGTATACTTTTTGGGCCAGATCGGTATACAGGGTGAGTTACTATAAGCGAACAAAAGTGACTAAAAAAAAAAATTCAAACTTCTCCAGAGGCTAAAAAAAAATTTTTATAAAAAAAGTGTTTCGGCGAAAAGACTTCGTTTTATAAGAGATTTAACATACTTGGAGCTTTTTTTTGTAAAAAATTTATTTTACGAGTTCTAGCATTTTCAGTTTTTTGGAATTTTCTGCCAAACGATAGTTATTTGGGGAAAAATTTTTTTTTTCAAAAAATAACTTCATCCTTTACCTTTTATATGCCATATAACCGAAATTTTTGGGAACCATACAAGGCGAGCAATAATGAACTTTACCCATGAAGGTCCGACCTGAAAATCACATTTTATTTAATAACTTTTTAGTGGTGGCACCTGGACCATTTATGTTCTCAGGGATTAAATACTTTAATAACCCCATTATTTGTGTAAAATTACAATCTTCCAACATTAATAGGTTCTGAGCAATTCGAATTTTCGCGTTTAATTCATTTGCCACGTCCCTGTACATGGTGAAAAGATCAAACAACATCTAAAGGATCCGAAATTTTGTTTTACAACACATACTAAAATTTCAGGGTTCCAGCGATAGTACAAGTACCCGAAAAATGCGATTTTATGAAAAAAGTCCATTTTTTTGCGTTTTTGCAGGTAATTGGAGGTGTCAACCTAAACTCTAAAGAAATGGCTGGTGGGAACAATACTTTGACGCATGGTGGGTACAAATTTTTTGCTCGTGACAGGTGGCCGGGACTTGGTTGGGTATTTGTATAATTATGAATGAAAATGAACCGGAAACGATCAGGGAAATGAAGCACCGAATCAGAAAATGAATGGGCTTTCCGAATCTGTGCATATCAATTGGGGAAATTGTGTATTGCGGCCAGGAAAATTCGGCAAACATTTTGACGTCTTCGAAAAATGCCGTTTTTTTGAAATGTCAGTGGTTTTATACCGGGGTGAGACGAAATGAAATTTGCCCTATTATTTTACTAAAATTATTCGAATATATACACGGGTCAGTCGTAATGATCTATTTAATTTAAAATAAGAATTTAGATATTTGGTGAGTTTTTACTATTTAGTTTATTATTAATAAATGTTAACAATTCTTAAACATTGCTTTTGGGTTATAAATAAAATTTTTTTGAAATTATTGATTTTTAAGGTTAGTCGAGTATCATAACTTTTTTGGTATTGGTACGATTTGGTTGAAATTTGGTACCTAGTACCTATTTCGAATAAGATTAATAAATTTTTACAGATATTTGACATGACTATGTTTTAGGGTCACGTGACTACCTTAACTTTCTTCCTATTTATCCGATTTGATTGAAATTTGGTATTTGGGCTTTAATTAGGATGCAATTATTAATTTTTCACAGATATTTGACATTTGACTTCCAGGTCACGTGACTATCGTAACTTTTTTGCTATTGGTCTGATTGGGTTCAAATTTGGTATTTGGGCTTTATTTAGGATGCAGTTATTAATTTTTGACAGATATTTGACATTTGACTTCCGGGTCACGTGACTATTGTAACTTTTTTGCTATGAGTCCGATTGGGTTCAAATTTGGTATTTATGCTTTATTTAGGACACAATTAATAAATTTTAACAGATAATTGACATATTGAATGTTAAAGTCGCGTGACTTCCATAACTTATTTGCTATTGTTCCGATTGGGTTGAAATTTAGTATTTAGGCTTTATATAGGATGCAAGTAATAAATTTTGACAGAAATTTGACATGTTGAATTTTTTAAGTCACGTGACTTCCATAACTTTTTTGCTATTGATCCGATTGGGTTCAAATTTGGAATTTGGGGTTTATTTAGGATGCAATTGTTGATTTTTTACAAAATTTTAAATTATTAAGTTCTAGGATCACGTGACTATCAAAATTTCCTATTTGATTAAAATCTGCTATTAGATAATATGTATATATTTTTAGATAATATTTTGTATTACCCTATTCCTTTTATCTTAATTAGTTAAATTATTTCTTAAATTTACCTTTCAAAAAAAAATAAAAAAATCATCGGTTCGAATACATAGGCTTTAAAGGGAACTTATCTTCTTTCATAATATTGTAGCATTATTATTAGATTTTGAAAATTTTTGTCATTAAGCTTTTTCATTACTTTTTGAATGGTCTTTAGCCAGAAAAAAGAAATTTTGAATTTGGAGCATGTTTTAAAAAAAATTTCATTTTGGGCCGGATTTTGTTTGAAAATCGATAAATGCAAATAAATAGGTTTTCTGTTCATTTTAGAGTCAAATCGATAATAACCTTTTTGAAAGGTATCCTAAAGTAGTACAAGATAGAAAAATAAAAAAATGAAATCTTTCCATAGGGCTCTTGATAATTCGATATTTATGATTTATAGTTTTTTACAATTTTCTCCGAATCTGTGATAGCTATAATCAATTAGTTTTAACATTCGAATACCTCGTAATATTCCCTAGAACTTTTGTTTAAGACAAAAAGTTCAGAGTTATAGTTTATTTAGAAAAAAATAAAAACCATTTAATCACAATTTTTCATGGCTATACCCCTTTCGATTTTGGAGCAAAAAAAAAATTTTTTTTCTTGGGTTTTTTTTAATGAATATTGCCAACTTAGGGCTTACATTATAATTTGTCAGTTATCATTTTAGGAAAAAGAATGCTACCGTGGAAAAAAACGAGTTTTCTTTTATTTTTTTTCACATTTTTACTAATATCTCGACTTCTATAGCTTCGATTCAATTCGTTGATGGTTTTTATTATTCCTTATTCTCCTCCTGTTAATTCTTTTTATATTTTATTACAATTGCCTTTCGAAATAAAACTGAAAAATTAAAAAAATCGACGTAAAATCCCGGTTGTCTTATCCCTCATAGGCTCTTATGGAATCTAATTTTTCCCTTTATATTATGGCACTCGTATAAATCGTGGAAGATTTTGTCATAAAGCTTTTTTATTAGTTTTTGAATGGTCTTTAACCAGAAAAAAGAAATTTTGAATTCGGAGCATATTTTGGATAAATGGTCATTTTGACCCCGGATTTTGTTCGAAAATCGAAAAATGCAGAGAAATAGGTTTTCCCTTCATTTTAGAGTCAAATTGGTAATAATCTTTTTTAAAGATACTCTGAAGTAGTACAGGTTAGAAAAATAAAAAATTGAAATTTTTCCATAGGGCTCTTGATAATTCGATATTTATGTTTAATAGTTTTTTCTAATTTTCTCCGATTGTATAATAGCTAGAACCGATTCGTTTTGACAGGCGAATACCTCTTAATATAGCGAAGAACTCTTATTTAATACAAGAAGTTGTCAGATTTATAGTTTATTTATAAAAAAATAAAAACCATTTTTCGCAATTTTTCATGGCTATACACCCCTTTCGATTTTCGACCAAAAAAAAAAATTTTTTTCTTGGGTTTTTTTAGTGAAAATTGCCAGTTTAGGGCTAAATCTAAAATTTGTCAATAATTATTTTAAGAAAAAGAAATGATACCGTGGGAAAAAAACAGTTTTCTTTTGTTTTTCCTACATTTTTACTAATATCTCGGCGTCTATAGCTTCGATTCGATTCGGTGATGGTTTCTTTTATTTCTTATTCTCCTCCTGTCAATTCTTTTGATATTTGATTACTATTATATTTCAAAACAAAAAGGAAAATTAAAACAAATCGACGTAAAATCCCTGTTTGTTCTATTTCAATAAATAGACCCTTATGGGAACTTCTCTCTGAATTTGGTATTTATGGTTTCTTTAGGATACAAGGAATAAATTATGACAGATAACTGACATTTGAGTCAGCCTAGGTCACATGACTACCGTAACTTTTTTGCTATTGGTCCGATTCTGTTCGAATTTGGTATTCAGGCTTTATTTAGAATACAATTAATATACTTCGACAGATATTTGAAATATAAGATAGTATACTAACACAACGCGACTATATAACAAATTATGGTTCTTTGAAGCATGATACCCCAACCACTGGTCATCTCTTTCCTTGGCATATAAACGTTGGTACACTTGATAATTTTTGTGTTTTTTTTAAGAATTCCTTTATAGCCATTCACATACAAGACTTAAAGGTTCCAAACTGGTCCCCACGGACCAAAAGTATAGGAGCGAAGCAACTATACTTGTTATATAGTCGCAGACTATATTATGCACGCGAGGTCGGGCCCGAAAAATCGTGTTTTTTTGGAAATAAAAATTCATATCTTTGGCTGTATGGCTAGCGAAACGATGAAATTTGGCATAGGGTCTCTCAATACATTGGGAATGATGGATCCGTAATTGAATTTTTTTTCCGGTACCACCAAACGGAGTGGTACTTTCTCAAAGTCAAAAATTCGTAAAAAAATGGGTCAAATTCCTTTCAGACGCGAGAACTCAAATAAAAAGCCTTTAAACGACTTGAAATTTTTAGGACATAAGGGTCGGTGGGGGCTTAAGAACTGTATACTTTTTGGGCCAGATCGGTATACAGGGTGAGTTGTTATAAGCGAACAAAAGTGACTAAAAAAAAAATTCAAACTTCTCCAGAGGCTAAAAAAAAATTTTTATAAAAAAAGTGTTTCGGCGAAAAGACTTCGTTTTATAAGAGATTTAACATACTTGGAGCTTTTTTTTGTAAAAAATTTATTTTACGAGTTCTGGCATTTTCAGTTTTTTGGAATTTTCTGCCAAACAATACTTATTTTGGGAAAATTTTTTTTTTCAAAAAATAACTTCATCCTTTACCTTTCATATGCCATATAACCGAAATTTTCGTAAGCCATACAGGGCGAGCAATATTGAACTTTACCCATGAAGGTCCGACCCGAAAATCACATTTTATTTAATAACTTTTTCGTAGTGGCACCTGGACCATTTATATTCTCAGGCATTAAATACTTTAATAACCCCATTATTTATTTAAAATTACAATCTTCCAACATTAATAGGTTCTGAGCAATTCGAATTTTCGCGTTTAATTCATTTGCCACGTCCCTGTACATGGTGAAAAGATCAGACATCATCTAAAAGATCCGAAATTTTGTTTTACAACACATACTAAAATTTCAGGGTTCCAGCGATAGTACAAGTACCCGAAAAATGCGATTTTATGAAAAAAGTCCATTTTTTTGCGTTTTTGCAGGTAATTGGAGGTGTCAACCTAAACTCTGATGAACTGGCTAGTGGGAACAATACTTTGACGCATGGTGGATACAAATTTTTTGCTCGTGACAGGTGGCCGGGACTTGGTTGGGTTTTTTGTAAAATTATGAATGAAAATGAACCGGAAACGATCAGCGAAAGGAAGCACCGAATCAGAAAATGAATGGGCTTTCCGAATCTGTGCATATCAATTGGGGAAATTGTGTATTGCGGCCAGGAAAATTCGGCAAACATTTTGACGTCTTCGAAAAATGCCGTTTTTTTGAAAAGTCAGTGGTTTTATACCGGGGTGAGACCAAATGAAATTTGCCCGATTATTTTATTAAAATTATTCGAATATATACACGGGTCAGTCGTAATGATCTATTTAATTTAAAATAAAAATTTCGATATTAGGTGAGTTTTTACTATTTAGTTTATTATTAATATATGTTAATAATTCTTAAACATTGCTTTTGGGATATAAATAAAATTTTTTTGAAATTATTGATTTTTAAGGTTAGTCGAGTATCATAACTTTTTTGGTATTGGTGCGATTTGGTTGAAATTTGGTACCTAGTACCTATTTCGGATAAGATTAATAAATTTTTACAGATATTTGACATGACTATGTTTTAAGGTCACGTGACTACCTTAACTTTTTTCCTATTTGTCCGATTTGACTGAAATTTGGTATTTGGGGTTTATTTAGGATGCAATTATTAATTTTGAACTAATATTTGACATTTGACTTCCGGGTCACGTGACTATTGTAACTTTTTTGCTATTGGTCTGATTGGGTTCAAATTTGGTATTTGGGCTTTATTTAGAATGCAATTATTAATTTTTGACTAATATTTGACATTTGACTTCCGGGTCACGTGACTATTGTAACTTTTTTGCTATGGGTCCGATTGGGTTCAAATTTGGTATTTGGGCTTTATTTAAGATACAATTAATAAATTTTAACAGATAATTGACAAATTATATTTTAAAGTCACGTGACTTTCATAATTCTTTTGCTATTGTTCCGATTGGGTTGAAATTTTGTATTTGGGCTTTATATAGGATGCAAGTAATAAATTTTGACAGAAATTTGACATGTTGAATTTTTTAAGTCACGTGACTTCCATAACTTTTTGCTATTGATTTGATTGGGTTCAAATTTGGAATTTGGGGTTTATTTAGGATGCAATTGTTGATTTTTTACAAAATTTTAAAATATTAAGTTCTAGGGTCACGTGACTATCAACATTTCCTATTCGATTGAAATTTGCTATTAGATGATATGTATATATTTATAGATAGTATTTTGTATTACCCTATTCCTTTTATCTTAATTAATTAAATTATTTCTTAAATTTGCCATTCAAAAAAAAAATTAAAAAATCATCGCTTCGAATACATAGGCTTTAAAGGGAATTTATCTTCTTTCATAATATTGTAGCATTATTATAGATTTTGAAAAATTTTGTCATTAAGCTTTTTCATTACTTTTTGAATGGTCTTTAGCCGGAAAAAAGAAATTTTGAATTTGGAGCATGTTCTGAAAATTTTTCATTTTGGGCCGGATTTTGTTTGAAAATCGATAAATGCAAATAAATAGGTTTTCTGTTCATTTTAGAGTCAAATCGATAATAACCTTTTTGAAAGGTATCCTGAAGTAGTACAAGATAGAAAAATAAAAAGTTAAAATTTTTCCATAGGGCTCTTGATAATTCGATATTTATGATTATTAGTTTTTTACAATTTTCTCCGATTCTGTGATAGCTATAATCAATTCGTTTTAACAGTCGAATTCCTCGTAATATTCCCGAGAACTTTTATTAAAGAGAAAAAGTTGTCAGAGTTATAGTTTATTTAGAAAAAAATAAAAACCATTTTTTCGCAATTTTTCATGGCTATACTGTCGATTTTGGAGCAAAAAAAAAAAATTTTTTTCTTGGGTTTTTTTTACTGGAAATTGCCAACTTAGGGCTTACATTATAAGTTGTCAGTTATCATTTTAAAAAAAAAAAATTCTACAGTGGGAAAAAACGAGTTTTCTTTTATTTTTTTTTACATTTTTACTAATATCTCGACTTCTATAGCTTCGATTCAATTCGTTGATGGTTTCTTTTATTCTTTATTCTCTTCCTGTTAATTCTTTTTATATTTTATTACAATTGCCGTTCGGAATAAAACTGAAAAATTTTAAAAATCGACGTAAATACATAGACTCTTATGGGACCTAATATTTCTCTTTATATTGTGGCACTCGTATAAATCATGGAAAATTTTGGCATTAAGCTTTTTTACTAGTTTTTGAATGGTTTTTAACTAGAAAAAAGAAATTTTGAATTCGGAGCATATTTTGAAAAAATTGTCATTTTGACCCCGGATTTTGTTCGAAAATCGAAAAATGCAAAGAAATAGGTTTTCCGTTCATTTTAGAGTCAAATTGGTAATAATCTTTTTTAAAGATACTCTGAAGTAGTACAGGATAGAAAAATAAAAAATTGAAATTTTTCCATAGGGCTCTTGATAATTCGATATTTATGTTTAATAGTTTTTTCCAATTTTCTCCGATTGTATAATAGCTAGAACCGATTCGTTTTAACGCACGGATACCTCGTAATATTCCCGAAAACTTTTGTTTAAGACAAAAAGTTGTCAGAGTTATATTTTATTTATAAAAAAATAAAAACCATTTTTTTGAAATTTTTCGTGGGTATACCCCTTTCGATTTTCGACCAAAAAAAAATTTTTTTTTCTTGGGTTTTTTTTGTGAAAATTACAAGTTTAGGGCTAAAACTAAAATTTGTCATAAATTATTTTAAGAAAAAAAATGATACCGTGGGAAAAAACCAGTTTTCTTTTGTTCTTCCCCATTTTTTTACTTATATCTCGGCTTCTATAGCTTCGATTCAATTTATTTATGGTTTTTTTATTTCTTATTCTTCTTCTGTCAATTCTTTTGATATTTTATTACTATTACATTTTAAAATAAAAAGAAAAATTAAAACAAATCGACGGAAAATCCCGTTTGTTCTATTTCAATAAATAGACCCTTATGGGAACTTCTCTCTGAATTTGGTATTTATGGTTTATTAAGGATACAACTAATAAATTATGACAGATAACTGACATTTGAGTTTCAGCCTAGGTCACGTGACTACCGTAACTTTTTCGCTATTGGTCCGATTCTGTTCGAATTTGGTATTCAGGCTTTATTTAGAATACAATTAATATACTTTCACAGATATTTGAAATATAAAACAGTATATTGACACACAACGCGACTATATAACAAATTATGGTTCTTTGAAGCATGATACCCCAACAACTGGTCCTCTCTTTCCTTGGCAGATAAACGTTAGCCTCACCTAAGTACACCTGATAATTTGCGATTTTTTTTAAGAAATCCTCTAAGGCCCATCACTGACAAGACCTAAAGGTTCCAAACTGGTCCCCACGGACCAAAAGTATAGGAGCGAAGCGACTATACTTGTTATATAGGAGCGTCTGCGACTATATTATGCACGCGAGCCCGGGCCCGAAAAATCGTGTTTTTTTGGAAATAAAAATTCATATCTTTGGCTGTATGGCTAGCGAAACGATGAAATTTGGCATAGGGTCTCTTAATATATTGGGAATGATGGATCCGTAAACGAATTTTTTTTCCGGTACCACCAAACGGAGCGGTACTGTCTCAAAGTCAAAAATTCGTAAAAAAATGGGTCAAATTCCTTTCAGACGCGAGAACTCAAATAAAAAGCCTTTAAAAAACGTTAAATTTTTAGGACATAAGGGTCGGTGGGGGCTTAAGAACTGTATACTTTTTGGGCCAGATCGGTATACAGGGTGAGTTATTATAAGCGAACAAAAGTGACTAAAAAAAAAATTCAAACTTCTCCAGAGGCTAAAAAAAAATTTTTATAAAAAAAGTGTTTCGGCGAAAAGACTTCGTTTTATAAGAGATTTGACATACTTGGAGCTTTTTTTTGTAAAAAATTTATTTTACGAGTTCTGGCATTTTTAGTTTTTTGGGATTTCCCGCCAAACGATACTTATTTTGGGAATTTTTTTTTTTTTCAAAAAATAACTTCATCTTTTACCTTTCATATGCCATATAACCGAAATTTTTGGGAACCATACAGGGCGAGCAATAATGAACTTTACCCATGAAGGTCCGACCTGAAAATCACATTTTATTTAATATTTTTTTAGTGGTGGCACCTGGACCATTTATATTCTCAGGTATTAAATACTTTAATAACCCCATTATTTATGTAAAATTACAATCCTCCAACATTAATAGGTTCTGAGCAATTCGAATTTTCGCGTTTAATTCATTTGCCACGTCCCTGTACATGGTGAAAGGATCAAACAACATCTAAAGGATCCGAAATTTTGTTTTACAACACATACTAAAATTTCAGGATTCCAGCGATAGTACAAGTACCCGAAAAATGCGATTTTATGAAAAAAGTCCATTTTTTTGCGTTTTTGCAGGTAATTGGAGGTGTCAACCTAAACTCTGATGAAATGGCTGGTGGGAACAATACTTTGACGCATGGTGGGTACAAATTTTTTGCTCTTGACAGGTGGCCGGGACTTGGTTGGGTTTTTTGTAAAATTATGAATGAAAATGAACCGGAAACGATCAGGGAAAGGAAGCACCGAATCAGAAAATGAATGGGCTTTCCGAATCTGTGCATATCAATAGGGGAAATTGTGTATTGCGGCCAGGAAAATTCGGCAAACATTTTGACGTCTTCGAAAAATGCCGTTTTTTTGAAATGTCAGTGGTTTTATACCGGGGTGAGACGAAATGAAATTTGCCCGATTATTTTATTAAAATTATTCTAATATATACACGGGTCAGTCGTAATGATCTATTTAATTTAAAATAAAAATTTCGATATTAGGTGAGTTTTTACTATTTAGTTTATTATTAATATATGTTAATAATTCTTAAACATTGCTTTTGGGTTATAAATAAAAATTTTTTGAAATTATTGATTTTTAAGGTTAGTCGAGTATCATAACTTTTTTGGTATTGGTGCGATTTGGTTGAAATTTGGTACCTAGTACCTGTTTCGGATAAGATTAATAAATTTTTACAGATATTTGACATGACTATGTTTTAAGGTCACGTGACTACCTTAACTTTCTTCCTATTTGTCCGATTTGCTTGAAATTTGGTATTTGGGGTTTATTTAGGATGCAATTATTAATTTTTGACAGATATTTGACATTTGACTTCCAGGTCACGTGACTATTGGTACTTTTTTGCTATTGGTCTGATTGGGTTCAAATTTGGTATTTGGGCTTTATTTAG
Organism: Anthonomus grandis grandis; assembly: GCF_022605725.1. Classification (NCBI taxonomy): domain Eukaryota; kingdom Metazoa; phylum Arthropoda; class Insecta; order Coleoptera; family Curculionidae; genus Anthonomus; species Anthonomus grandis. The sequence continues at coordinate 1,137,619 of NC_065566.1, read as the reverse complement.
GATGCAATTATTAATTTTTGACAGATATTTGACATTTGACTTCCGGGTCACGTGACTATTGTAACTTTTTTGCTATGAGTCCGATTGGGTTCAAATTTAGTATTTATGCTTTATTTAGGATACAATTAATAAATTTTAACAGATAATTGACATATTGAATGTTAAAGTCACGTGACTTCCATAACTTATTTGCTATTGTTCCGATTGGGTTGAAATTTAGTATTTAGGCTTTATATAGGATGCAAGTAATAAATTTTGACAGAAATTTGACATGTTGAATTTTTTAAGTCACGTGACTTCCATAACTTTTTTGCTATTGATCCGATTGGGTTCAAATTTGGAATTTGGGGTTTATTTAGGATGCAATTATTGATTTCTTACAAAATTTTAAAATATTAAGTTCTAGGGTCACGTAACTATCAAAATTTCCTATTTGATTAAAATCTGCTATTAGATGATATGTATATATTTGTAGATAATATTTTGTATTACCCTATTCCTTTTATCTTAATTAGTTAAATTATTTCTTAAATTTGCCTTTCAAAAAAAAATAAAAAAATCATCGGTTCGAATACATAGGCTTTAAAGGGAACTTATCTTCTTTCATAATATTGTAGCATTATTATAGATTTTGAAAATTTTTGTCATTAAGCTTTTTCATTACTTTTTGAGTGGTCTTTAGCCAGAAAAAAGAAATTTTGAATTTGAAGCATGTTTTGAAAAAATTTTCATTTTGGGCCCGATTTTGTTCGAAAATCGATAAATGCAAATAAATAGGTTTTCTGTTCATTTTAGAGTCAAATCGATAATAACCTTTTTGAAAGGTATCCTGAAGTAGTACAAGATCGAAAAATAAAAAGTTAAAATTTTTCCATAGGGCTCTTGATAATTCGATATTTATGATTAATAGTTTTTTACAATTTTCTCCGAATCTGTGATAGCTATAATCAATTAGTTTTAACATTCAAATACCTCGTAACATTCCCGAAAACTTTTGTTTAGGACAAAAAGTTATCAGACTTACAGTTAATTTAGAAAAAAATAAAAATCATTTTTTCGAAATTTTTCGTGGGTATACCCCTTTCGATTTTCGACCAAAAAAAAAATTATTTTTTTATTGAGTTTTTTTACTGGAAATTGTTAGATTAGGGCTTACTTTAAAATTTGCCAATAATCAGTTTAGGAAAAAAAAAATGTACAGTGGAAAAAAAAAACAGTTTTTTTTGTTTTTCCCACATTTTTACTTATATCTCGGATTCTATAGCTTCGATTCAATTTATTTATGGTTTTTTTTATTTTTTATTCTTCTCCTGTTAATTCTTTTTATATCTTATTACTATTGGCTCTCAAAAATAAAACTGAAAAATCAAAAAAATCCACGAAAAAACCCGGTTTACTTATCCCCAAACATTAATTCTTACAGGACCTAATCTTTCTCTTTATATTGTGGCACTCGTATAAATCATGGAAAATTTTGGCATTAAGCTTTTTTACTAGTTTTTGAATGGTCTTTAACCAAAAAAAATAAATTTTGAATTCGGAGCATATTTTGAAAAAATTGTCATTTTGACCCCGGATTTTGTTCGAAAATCGGAAAATGCAAAGAAATAGGTTATCCGTTCATTTTAGAGTCAAATTGGTAATAATCTTTTTTAAAGATACTCTGAAGTAGTACAGGATAGAAAAATAAAAAATTGAAATTTTTACATAGGGCTCTTGATAAATCGATACTTATGTTTAATAGTTTTTTCCAATTTTCTCCGTTTGTATAATAGCTAGAACCGATTCGTTTTGACAGGCGAATACCTCTTAATAAAGCAAAGAACTCTTATTTAATACAAAAAGTTGTCAGAGTTATAGTTTATTAAAAAATAAATAAAAACCATTTTTCGAAATTTTTCATGGCTATACCCCTTTCGATTTTGGAGCAAAAAAAAATTTTTTTTTCGTTGGGCTTTTATCCCTTAGGATTTTCAGTTTAAGGTTCATATTAAAATTTGGCTGTAACCAATTTTGGAAAAAAAATGCTACCGTGGGAAAAAACGAGTTTTCTTTTATTTTTTTTCACATTTTTACTAATATCTCGACTTCTATAGCTTCGATTCAATTCGTTAATGGTTACTATTATTCCTTATTGTCCTCCTGTTAATTCTTTTTATATTTTATTACAATTGTGGCACTCGTATTTCGGTTACTTTATATTGTGGGACTCGTATAACTCGTGGAAATTTTTGTTATTAGGCTTTTTTACTAATTTTTGAATGGTTTTTAACCAGAAGAAAAAAATTTTGAAATCGGAGCATATTTTGAAAAAATGCCCATTTTGAGCCCGGGTTTTGCTTCAAAATCGAAAAATATAAAGAAATAGGTTTTCCGTTTATTTTAGAGTCAAATCCATAATAACCTTTTTTAAAGGTACTTAAAAGTAGTACAGGATAGACAAATAAAAAATTAAAATTTTTCCATAGGACCCTTGATAATTCGATATTTATGTTTCATGGTTTTTCTTTATTTTCTCCGATTTTATGATAGCTAAAACCGATTCGTTTTAACGTACGAATACCTCGTAATATTCCTCATAACTTTTATGAAAGACAAAATGTTGTTAAGTCTTATAGTTTATTTAAAAAATAAATAAAAACCATTTTTCGAAATTTTTCATGGCTATACACCTTTCAATTTTGGAGCAAAAAAAAATTTTTTTTCCTTGGGCCTTTATCCCTCAGGATTTTCAGTTTAAGGTTCACAATAAAATTTGCCTGTAACCAATTGTGGAAAAAAAATAGTACAGCGGAAAAATAGTTTTTTTTTGTTTTTTTCATACTTTTACTAATATATCGGATTCTAAAGCTTTCATTCAATTTGTCGATGGCATCTTTTATTCCTTATTCTGTTAAACCTGTTTTAATTTTATTATAATTGCTTTTCAAAAAAAAGTACAATAAAAAAATCGACGTAAAAACCCGTTTGTTCTATTCTAATACATAAACCCTCATAAGAACTTCTTTCTGAATATTATGGCATTTCTATAAATTATGAACAATGATGTCATAAAGCTTTTTTTATTGCTTTTTATATAGTACTTATTATTAATTAAAAAAAAATTAAAACCAATTTTTCGAAATTTTTCGCGGGTATACACTCCCTTCGATTTTGGATCAAAAAAAATTTGTTTTGTTGGTTTATTTGGTATTTATGGTTTATTTAGGATACAACTAATAAATTGTTTTGAAAAAAGGTTTTTAGGCTTTATATTTACAAAACTTCTTTATTAGCAATAAATGTTTTTAGTCAAACACTTGTCTCAAAACTCAATGTTTTTTTCAACTAAATGTATAGTCATGATCCCTGACCATTAACGTTGTTTAGTAGCTCTTGAATAATTACTAACATTTTGTATTTTAACTTTTTTATAAGAAAAGCATTTTCTTCACTAACATTCCCTATGTCGATTAAATTATAAATAAAAAACAAATTAGACTTGATAAAGGAAATCTAAATTTTAAAAAATGCTTCTATAAAAATATTGCATTTGACAAGTTTACGTTGATGGTCACCACGAATCTCAAACACCATTGAAAGCAAAAATTGTTAACATCAACTAATATTATAATATTAATATTAAATATTACAATAATAATATTAAATATTATAACATTAATATTATATACAAAAACCCAGAAACCTATTCGTAAAATCCTACAATGAATATAACCCAAACCTAGCAAAAAAAAAGTTCGGCAGTGACGACTACGCTTAAATGTCGCCGTTGCGAATCGCTCCATTAAATCATCGCTACATAGAAGCACCTTAAAACTACAAGGACAAAGTTAACCGTGCTTTTGACAAATAAACGTATATGGAGCGGTATCCGGGGTAACCAGCGTAAATAAACATTCATTTTAGATTCCTTTGTGCATTATAAGCGTTATAAAATTTCTTTTGGGAAATTTTTAAGGTTTATTTTGTGCTTATTTTGAGGAATATTAATTATTTCGAAGTTATATTAATCGGTTTTAGTTATAAGTTTGTTCGTTTGTCATTTTTAGGTAAGTGATTTGGAGGCGTAAGCAGTTGAGTTTTATTGTGCTGGCGATTGCTTCCTTTAAAGTTCTCAAACAAGCAGTTTTTTGACAAATTTGGCTCATTGAATGTTTTAGATTTTATTTCGCCCAGTTAGTTTTATTCTACAAAATCAAAGGTAAGTTTTTATATTAATTTAAGTATATTATCTGTCATAAGTTATATTATCTGTCAATGTGGAAGATTTTGTTCAATTTTTCGGAACAGGATATGTTAATAATTTGATATTTGACACTATAAACGTCAACGTTCTAAAAGTAAACAAGACAATGTTGTTAACAAAAAGTCTTATTTTCATATTGTTATATTTTTATTTACTTAATGGAGAGACAAAATAAAAATATTTTAGATCAATAGAAAAGTCGTTAGCCCATGATAATACCATATTATATTTCTAATATTATTGTGTTCATAAGTAAATATAAGCATAACAAATTTGTATATGGTCGAATACAACGTAAATTATCGTTTTTTTCTTAAAAATTGGTTCATTCAAGGATTTTTTTCTTTTAATATAATCGATTTAAGGTAAGCTTGCTAAACAATCAAAAAAAATCTGAAAATCGTTGGGTAGGTGAATTGCTAAATAACCACACAGTAATTTTAATATCCATTTATATTATAAATATGGATAGGTAACAAAGACAATTTAAACATTCATTTTATATTCCGTTTTTGCATCATAAGAGTAGTTAATGTTCCTTTGGAATTTCTTAATGTGTCCTTTGTGCTAATTTTGAGGAATATTAGAATATATATCAACAGTTTTTAGTTAGACGTTTATATTCTTTCATTTCTAGATTCTGAAGCACCCAACACTTATTAAACTGATTAGATCTAAAAGTGCTGTGCTCCATTGACAAACCAAGCAAGTAAGCAAGGTTTTTGGAAAAATTGTACTCATTGCATCCTATAGTATTGGTACATAGTTCCATTCTACAAAATCAAAGGTAAGTTTTATCTAACTTTATGCATTATCAAGATTGTGACATTTAACAGTCATTTTAAAAATCCATTCTCCTTATAAATATGTATTTACAAATTAAAAGGATGTGCATGCTATGCATTCTATAAGTATATATACCAATCATAGGTTTAAATTGATTTTAAGATGCATAAAGTGTAAAGAAATTTATTGTGTGAACAAGAACAAAATGAGAAAAATGTATATATAAATAATTTCTTTTTAGTCATAATAATTGTTCCTTATCTGCTTGCATTTAACTAACATTATTTTAGAAGTAATGCATTTTGTACCACAAGTTTATTTCAAATATGCAAAGTATTTTTTATGACAATTATTATGCCAATTTATATCTACTATATGATCACTTAATGGGACTCAAGTTTTTAGTTTTTTATATCTAAATTTATACATCCTTAAGTGCCTTTATTACTCTACTTACTTACTATGTGTCTACTAATATTATTAAATTAAATTTTTTATTGTTTGCTTTTTTGTAATGAATATATAGTACATATATAATAATAACTAAATAACTAATAAATATAATTATATATATATATGGTATATATATATACCGGGTGGCACAGACAAAAAGGAACACCTAATAATTTTTTTTCTTTTCAATATAAATAAATGAAATTTGGTATAGCGATAGAATAGTTATAAGAGCATCTGTTGACATATTCTGTTGTTTTCCATCACTTCCGGTTTAACAGGAAGTGACATGCATTGAAAGTTTTAAGTTTTGATTAAGTAATCACGAAAAAATAATTTTTATGCATTTTATGACTTTTTAAGTCTTTTACACGCCTATTTAAAATGTCCAAACCATTAATTTTGGCATTTACTTTATTTTTTTAAATAGCATACAGTTGAGAACAACCACTTTTGAAATGCGGTTTCTTTTTCCCAATAATTTGATATAATTATTTTTTTAAATCGGTGGTTAAAATTATTTTTCCGTGATTGCTTAATTAAAACTTAACATTTTCAACGCGTTCACGGCACCCTATTTTAAACTTAAAAAAAAAAGTTTTTTCCTATGAGTATCAAACAAAAAGTAGCAAAAACTAGTATCATTGTTTTCAGAATATTATTTTCTATCGAAATACGTAATAATATACCAAGTGTGCCATTTAAAATAAGAAAGGTGTCACTCACACACACAAAAACTTATAACTGCTCTTATAATAATTCCATCGATATACCAAATTTCATTTGTTTATCTTAAAGAGTAAAATGGTTATTAAGTGTTCCCTTTTTCCTGTGTCACCCGGTATATATATCCAGTTATAATTATATGTATATAAAAATACTGGGATATATATATAGTTTTTATTATAAATGTACTATATATTCATTACAAAAAACCAAACAATAAAAAATTTAATTTAATAGGACGTTAGGACCGATACCTCAATTCACCTTAATATTATTCACATCCTTCGGAGCTCTAATAAACTATACTTGTACCTATAGGTAGGATGTTAGCTACATATAAAAAGTAGAGCAGTAATGAAATTGAGGCAGAAGATTTGATTTCAATATTGTGAATATTGGAAAAAGATAAAGAATTTATGACAAAAAATGTTTACAATTGTTTTGTATTTAAAAATTATTCTTAATTAATTCTTATTCATTATTAATTATAAAATCTAGATTCTTTATTTCATTCATCTATATTTTTAATAGCTTTTAATTGATTGCATTATAATATGATTTAATATCGATTTAACATTAGTTAGAGGTTTATTTTTGTCATTTAAAATTCCATCCACAAATATAGTAAATTCCTATAAGTTATATATAACAATTCTAAATAAGGCCTAAAATCTAAAATAAAAAAGTCTTTAAATTCTTATACAACATATGCATATAACTATGTTTTGGATGAGTGACATAGATTGTTCTATAATATTTTCTTGCTGGACAATTTTTCAATAAATGTTCTATTAAAATTACTGGTTAAATTGTCAATTTCTAAAATGTAGCTAGGATTGTCGTTAAAGTATGCTTAATAAATTTTTCAGATGCCAAAAATGAGTAAAAAGTCCGCTAAGACGAAAAACATCCAGCAAAAAAAAAATATTTAGCCAAAAAGTTGGAAAATACAGAAAGCGGTAACAAAGGGGAAAATTTACAAAATACTAGTAAACAAGTACATGTGCAATACAAGTTGCCCATAAACAAGATCCCAGAAGATAGTACAAGTAAGGTAAAATTCAATGAAGTTATAATAGAGTCTAATAAGCGAAAGTCATTGACGGTTATTGACAACAATGAAGTATTGTCATCAAAAACTGTTAATCATAAAAAACAAAAAATTATTGATTCTTTTCAAAAGTTATCCCATACAGGTGAAATTCAGAATAGTGACAAAATGACGGAAGATACTACAACCAATCATCCAACCAAGTTTGAACTGGCATTAAGAGAAGGCCCCACCATTGTTTGCAGCTGTTGTTTGCGATTATGGTTTCCCACTTCATGTAAAAAAATAAATCTACAATTGCTAAAAAACAAATTTGGAAACCAATTCACTACACAAATTTGCAATGATGGGGTTTTCTTTTGCAAGTCTTGCTCATCAAATATTTATAAAGGACAATTGCCAAAGTTCTGGTGCGGCCATCATAATATTGTTCACCCTATACCAGTTGAGCTAAAAGATCTGACTATCCTTGAAGAAAGGATGGTGTCGGCCAGGTTACCTTTCATGCAAATCCGACAGGTAGGATATGCACGACAGTGTTACATAACTGGCCAAATAGTCAATGTCCCTATAAATATAGATACTTCGACCAAATTATTGCCTAGAAATGTAGAGGAGACACAAACTATTCAGGTTAAGCTCAAGAGAAAAATGAACTATAAAAATGATTATCTCCTGGAAACCATACGGCCCGCAGTTGTTTTAAAAGCGGCAAAATTTTTGTGTCAACAACCTCTTTATATACAAGAAGGCATAAAGCAATCAGATGATTGGGAAAAAAATATTAATGACTATATACGATCTCAAGTAGAATCCTCTGCACAGATCTTAAATGGAGGCTCAAAAGTGGTGGAACTGGATTCTAAAACAGTGTGTAGTGAAAATTTTGAAGAATTGTTCGATAATGCGTTTTTCGAAACAATGGAAGTGCCCCTAGAATCTAAGAATGACGATAAAAATATTCAAAAAGAATCTTCAATTGAAAAAAACAATATATACAATTTAGAGGAATTCTTAGATGAAGAAGAAGAGCCTTTAAATCCTGGGGGCCAAAAAACTTTGCTTGACAAATGTAACCTAGAAAATATCTGTTTTGCCCCAGGAGAAGGTAAAACACCAATACATTTGATGCTTGACCAGTTTAGCGATGAACTCTCATTTCCTACACTTTTCTGTGGACATGCTAAGCAATTTCTTACAAAATTCTCCTATTCTGACCAGACGAAAATACAACTCCAGCACAAAGACAGGCGATTTGCAAGGACAGACTATCTGTTGTATGCATTTAAAAAACGTCAACTAATCCAATTATCCAGTGCAATTGCAACATGTCTCAGAAAAAAGAGGAATGAGGATGGAAAATATACAGCTGGACAAGTAAGACAAGCAAATTTTCTAGACCAGCTGATTCGAAGTGACATGGGATTCCATTTTCTTAGTAGAATTCCAGGTTCACCTGCTTATTGGAAGCACGAAAAGACAAAATTACTGTGTATGATTCGCCAATTTGGAATCCCCACACTGTTTTTTACTATGTCAGCAGCCGAAACAGCATGGCCCGAATTAATCAAGGTATTAGCACAAGTTGTTGATCAAAAAGATGTTACTCTAGAGGAGGCCGCGAGTATGCCCTACTTAGAAAAAACTCGCTTAATTAGAACAGATCCGATAACTTGTGCCAGATACTTTGATTATCGGTTCAAACTGCTATTTAAACATATGAAGAGTCAAAATGGACCCTTTAAACAAAATCCCATAGAGCATCATTATTACCGCATAGAATTTCAACATCGTGGGTCTCCTCATGTTCACGGGTTATTGTGGTTATCCAATGCTCCAAAATTCCAAGAAACACCAGAAAGTTTCAAAGAGTGTGCCGAATTCGCGAACAGGTATATTACCTGTAATAGTGATTTAGAAAGTGTCCGTGATATAATTCAGTTTAATACGCATCATCATTCTAAATCGTGTCAAAAAGAAGTGCGGGGACACAAAGTTTGCAGGTATGGTATCCCATACCTTCCAATGGATAAATCGGTAATTCTAACGCCAATAAAAATTGACAAAACCAAGGAAGCGGATTTACGTAAGGCCATGTCTGAAAAGTTTTTGATGATAATGCGTAGGCTTAAAGATAAACCAGATTTGTCATTCGAAAACTTTTTGGCTGACCTTTGTATGTCTAAGGATGAGTATCTTAATGTTATACAGCATAACATATTTAAAACTACTTTATTTTTAGAAAGGCTGCCAAAAGATGGATTTATTAACAACTTTAATGCTGAAATGTTCTCCATGATGAAGAGCAACATGGACATTCAATTAGTTTTTGAGCCATATGGTTGTTGCACCTACATAGTCAACTATATCAATAAGTCCCAAAGAGGTGTATCTGATATTTTATTGAAGACTATGGAAGAAATTAAAAAAGGTAATTTAGATGTTAAGGGCAAACTTAAATCTCTTGCAGCAGCTTTCTTAAATGCGAGCGAAGTAAGTGCCCAGGAAGCCGCCTACAGCGTGTTACAACTACCGATGCATGACACCTGTACCTCCTATGTATACATCCATACAAATCCAATCAGGGAAAGGACAAAAATGTTGAAACCATTAGCACAACTTAAAGAAATGGACAATGACGATCCCAATATTTATTGTGATGGTCTTATAGAACACTATGAACAGCGGCCTGATGAGATGGAAAACATATGTTTGGCTGAGTTTGCGGCCTATTATGATTTCTTTAAGAAACAAGCAGAAACAAAGGCTAATGGTTTACCCTTAAAAGATGGAAGTGGCGTTTTAGTTAAAAGGGGTCATGCTAAAATTTTAGCCTACCGTAGTTATGGACTTCAGCAAGACCCTCTTAACTATTATAGGGAACAAATAATGCTATACATCCCATGGCGAAATGAAGTGGATGAAGTTGAAAATGAGAACATTGATCAACAGACCATATACAAAGATCGATACCAAGAGATTGTTGCAAATCGACAAAAGTTCAATGTCTTAGATGAACAGGTAATCGATGAAGCCCTGAAACTTGCCGAAGACCGATCAAATCAATTAGACGATGGTGGATTCGGTGGAGAAATCGATGATGAGTTTATGCCTTATGGACTAGACAACCCCATTTATGATCCATTCAATCACATCATCGATAAGAAAGACGACGAAGCGCCAGTAAAACATATCGCTTTTCCAACGCCTCATCAGATAAGCGATTCAGAGTATGAAGCCCTCATAAGCAAACTGAATCACAAGCAGTATCAGTTCCTTAATCTCGTGCAAGACAGTCTAATTGAAGGGGAAACTTTCTACTGCACACTTAGTGGTCCAGCAGGTACAGGCAAAAGTCACCTGATTACGGCAATAACCCAGTCGTTATTGCGCCATTTCAACTCAATACCGGGAAATAATCCTGAAAGTTTAAAAGTGTTACTTTGTGCGCCTACAGGTAAAGCGGCATTTAATATCGGGGGTATAACCTTACATGCGGCATTATCGTTACCCGTTAGTCAGTATGGTGAAGAACTAATTCCGTTACACCATGACACCGTTAATACTATATATTGTAATTTGTATGACTTAAAATTAATTATCATAGATGAATATTCCATGGTTGGCGCCAGATTGTTTGACCATATTAACAGTAGATTGCAGCAAATCTTTAAATCTGACGCCATCTTTGGAAATATTTCAATAATTTTATGCGGCGATAATCGTCAATTACCCCCAGTAAGGGATATGTATATTTTTTGCCCAGTAAAAACAAATCCGTATAAAGAATTATGCGGAACGTATCTGTGGGATCATTTTAAATATTTTGAACTTTCAGAAATAATGAGACAGAGTGAAGATAAGTCTTTTGCAGTTGCCCTCAATAATATGGCGTTTGGTAAAATGACCGACGAAGATGTGCAATTGATCAAGTCCAGGGAAGTCGACAGTATTGACCAAATTCCTGAAGACACTATGCATTTATTTTGCACCAATGCAGAAGTAGATGCATTCAATGAAATGAAACTGTCTACATTTAAAACCGAGCGAGCCGTAAGTCAAGCCAGAGACGTTATCAAAGGGAGTTGCTCAGAACGACTAAAACATTTATTTCTGGAACACGCAAAAAGCTTAAAAAAGGGGGAGAGTTTTGGCCTAATGTTAAATTTAATATTGCAGGTAGATGCCAAATATATGATTTCAATGAATGTGGACACCAGTGATGGAATAGTCAATGGTGCAACAGGCATCCTACGTCAAATAGACTATGACCGAAGTAAAATTCCATTCAGAGTGTGGATGGAGTTCTTCGATTCCAAGTCAGGCCAGGAATGCCGCAAAAGAAACGAATCCCTTAGGACGTCTATGGGTGTGTTATACACCTGGACGCCCATAGAAAGAGCTGCCAGAGCTGTTAAAATTCAAAAAGGCAGCAATGTTCACGTTGAGCGTCTTCAGTTTCCTCTTGTAATCAGTGAAGGAATTACAATCCACAAGAGTCAAGGTGCCACCTACAAACAGGTGGCTGTTCACATTGGAAATCGCATGACGAGAACCAGTACCTATGTTGCCTGTAGTCGGGCCACAAAGCTAAGTGGCCTCTACATCATTGGTAACTTTAAGGCCCCCAAACCGGTGACCGAAAAGGATGCCGCTTATAAAGAACTGGTAAATATGCAAGAAAACAAACTTATAACATCCAGGTATGACACTCAGTATCTTAATGATTCTAATGTCAAATACATTATTGCTTATCAAAATGTGCAAAGTCTACCAAAAAATTTTAATTTTATAAAAAATAATCCCATTTTTAAAGACGCACATTTCCTAATTTTTGTTGAAACCTGGTTACTTAAAAAGAAACAAAATTTAAAAATAAATGATTTTGAAGTGTTTGCCAACCTGAATAACGATCAAACTGTAAGTAAACCCTTTGGCATAATTTGTTTCAAGAAAAAAAATGTATCAGCAAAAATAAAGTCAGTGAAAAAATACACCAAAGATTTCTGTGGTATAGTGTTTCAAGCAATCACATCTTACTTGAATGAAATTTATGTCATAGCAGTTTATATTCCCCCAAAATTGAGCATTGCACATGCTAAATTTTGTTTGGAGGAGATTATTGATCAACAAAGTGATATCCTAATCATCGGTGATTTTAATCAAGATATTATCAATCAAAATGAAAATGGTTTGAAAAATTGTTTAATATCTAAAGGTTTAAGTTGCAAATTGAGTGTTGGCGAATCAACTACAAAATCAAAAACTCAAATTGATTGGCTTTTTAGTAATTTTAATAATTTGAGTTACAATATTTACAATACTGTGTATAGTCACCATAAATCACTAGTGGTTAGTATTTATGATAAAGGTTTTATTCCCAAGCAGATAAAAAACGTTGATAAAAATAAACAATCTACAAAAGGCTCTACTGAACTAAAATTTAATACCAAGCAAATGCAAATTTTACCAACACAAAATTCATTGGGTATCTCTACTTACCAAAGTGTAGAAGATAATAATGACAATATGGTAGTAGATATTAGTTCAGATGACGAAAACAACCCCAACTTATTTACTAAACCGCCTGCTTTATTAAATACCGATATGGTATCATGTTATGCAAATAGCATCGTACAGTCATTTTTATGTTTACCTGAATTTCGCTTTTCCATTTCAAAGCGAAATACAGCGCTAAACAGTATTCTAAATGATATTATGCTGACCAAAATTAATTCCACATTAAAAGTTCGACAATTGGTGTCTGGTCGAAATGGTGAAAATTTTGCTGTAAATCAACAAATGGACGCTCAATCATTTTGTCAATCTTTAATCAGAAGATTAGATGCAGATGATTTTAGCGTTTTCATAAAAGCTAATGGTCATGAACTTTTAAATTGTCAAAACTGTAATATTAATATGAATGAAAATGAACAATTAATATACACTCATTTTCTTTATTTTCCTGAAAACTGTGGCAATTTAATTGATTTTAATTCAATGTTAATGTTAAAAGACTCTGATAGATTATGCCCATACTGTAACAATAATCTAAAAACACGCTCAGTGGTTATATGCCATAAATATTTGGTAGTATGTCTTCAGAGAATTGGCCCTCAAGGGAATAAGATAAATACCAAATTTTACAATTTTGCCTCTGAAAGTGTTATTTTGGATGATCAAATATTCCGAGTAAAAAGTGTTGTTAAACATCATGGAAACACCATTGGATCTGGTCATTATACATCTATAGTTAATTATAACGATCAATGGTGGAAATGTGATGATAATCGCATAACTAGAATGTCTGGGTTTGATAACACTTTAGAAGATGTATACTTATTGCTCTTAGAAAAATGTTAAATTTTGTTAAAATACTAGGACAAACCTATTTAACATAAACAAAATTACAAATGAGCAAAGCAATATTCAATTAGTATGAGCAGTGAGTTTTGCATTGCAAGCAAATAAAACATCAGTTTACTCACACTTCTAGCTCAACATGCATCCAGGGGTTATCCGGCCCGACTGTAACCAAAACTCTTGACGCACTTAGATTCAGATATTAGGTTATGATCTCCCCCTACCCCCAAAAGATTTCACTATGTGATGTCTTTATATATTAGAGCCATCTTATGCGATAAGTGATTAAACCTAGCTTAATAGCCAATTTGTTATAATGCATGTAATTACTTATTGCAATGGGTGGCGGATTTTTCATTCGGCGAGGCAACTCTTGCTATCGTCTTGAGGTATCAAAAGTCGGAGTATAATGATTAGCGTGTGGTAAATAGTAGATAATTGTAGAAGTGCCTAGTGCTAATGGCATGGCTTACTATTAATCATTCGCTTTCACAATGAAAATCCCTTTTCTAGTTTTATATATATTTTAAATATATATTTAATTATAAAAGTCTCTCTGGGAGAGTAAACTATACAATTTCATATTTATCTGTAAAACATATAATTTTGCTATGTGGTTACTAAGCACAATTAATTCTTTAATTTATATTTTATGGTTTATTTTCAATGTGATATGGAAATGTATGGTTTATCTGTAAAATAGCAAATCAACAGACCATGTCTGTTTTGTTTAAATATGCTATATTAATTTAAAACAGCATAACCTCGTAAAATCAGTTTTCGTTATAAATGTTCATGATATAAATATGAGATATTATTATGTTAATTTATTAAGAATTTTTTAGAGAAAGTTGATGTAATTAATTCGCGATTTACAAAAAACTGATTTTCGCTCTGACAAGTGCCTCTCAAGTCCTGGATGATTCTTAAACAAATAAAATTCCTTTTTTAGCAACATTATCTTCTGATTGTGACAAATGTTTTGTCATAGTAATTTAATATTTATTTTTTTTAACCATACAATCTTTTTTATATTGTATTTAGGAAATTAAGATTGATGACTATATTACTACTTTGGTACCGCTCTTTCCAGAAACGGACTTCCAATCTGTGGAGAATATAGGTATAACATTGATTTCATATCATTTTTTTAAAATAAATTATCTAATTATGCCTTTTATTACAGAAAAAATAACCTAACGAGAAAAGTATATGCCCTATGCCCACCTCCTCAACCCAATCCAACCCAACTCAGCCCAACCCAACCCAACCCAACCCAACTAAGCCCAACCCAACCCAACCCAACCTGTGGAGAATATAGGTATAACATTGATTTCATATCATTTTTTTAAAATAAATTATCTAATTATGCCTTTTATTACAGAAAAAATAACCTAACGAGAAAAGTATATGCTCTATGCCCGCCTCCTCGACACCCTGCATGGGAGAGCAGAAGAACTTATTAACAATACTAGTGTTTTCTGAAGAGAAAAAAAAATGTAATAAAAAAATGTTATAATTCCATATATTTTTATAGTTACGTTTATCAATGTTACCGTGATAATTATCCTCTAATTCCTTTTAGTTTTTTAATCAGTCAGATTTTATAGTGTGACCATAATAAATTAAGATTTATATGCTAAATTTTGTGTTAATTTCTTAAAAGAGGCATAATATCTTTGGACAATCATGTGTCAATAATTTATATATTACATAACATAATAACTAAACAAGTAGAGTTCTAGGAAATTCTTGGTTAAAATATATAAACTGCTTAATAAATTACCAACACATTTCTTACTTGTAATAATTAAAATTATATATAAAAATTCTCCACTTGCTTATAACAAGGAAAATTTAATTTTATTGAATTTTCGATATTTGTTAATGTGAAATTGACAGCTTTAATCATCATTTGAAGAATATTCTCCTTTTTTATTATTTCAACAGTAAATCCAAGATTTTTATTTTCTGCCAACATATATGGGCTGATATTAGAGATATATGTTGCCTGAATTTTCAGGTTTAAGGTGGCCCTAGACTGGAATATTTAAGAGCGATGAATGTATGACTATAGGATGTATGTAAAGTCCAGTGCAACGATATATTAGGATGGTCACCCGTCAAAACACCAGCATTCCACCTGCCAAACAATGTCATCCACCTTCTATTTACATTGTTTGAGAAGTAAAATGCTGGTGTTTTGACGGGTGACCATTCTAATATATCGTTGCACTGGACTTTATATAGGAGCGTTTTTGTTGGAGTAACATAAATGTGCATTGCAGTAACATATATTTCTATTTTTAGTTGATTAAATTGATTTAACGAGCGATATACAAGTATAACACAAATATACCCCAGTCAGTGGCCATCTGTTAGCATATTATGAAATTTAAAAAAACCCTTTTACACTTTTCTCAAAAGATCACATTCACACATTAGTATTATCATCACATTTTAGTATTATACAGGCAATCCAGTACACAGAATATCTAGTCTATTCATATGTTTTATAGTTTTTTAATAAGACAACGATACTTATATAAAATATATATAATATGTTTAAAAAAAATCATAAATCAAAAATTTAAAAAAAAAATTAATTTCGTCCCCTGCCCCGACCACGGAAATTGCCCCTGTAGCCTCCTTTATTTGTGTGCTTAAGAATAGCACTGGCCACCGCGTCCGTCACGGCCGACAATAGCGTTTCTGAAAGAAAAAAAGTATATAACAAACTTAAATACAATATAAAAACGTTATATATTACTTTGTTGGTGAAGATTGGCTCGCTCTCTACGCCTATGGACCCTGCTATTCCAGTAGCTACTCCTCGCTCTCCAGTTTCTTCCTCTATTATTTTCTTCTGTAACAAAATAAAGAATTTTAATGTTTTCCGCGGGAATTAGAAAGAAAATAAAAATGGCAATATCTCAGTGAATTTTATACTTACTATTGCGTTGGGAGGAAGATTTGGTGGGTTGGGAGGCTTCGGTGGGTTGGGTTGGGTCGGCAGGATTTGGTTGGGTTGGGTTGGGTGGGCTTGGGTTGGGTTGCCTTGGGTTGGGTGGTCTCGAATTGGGTTGAGGTTCCGACTATTCGATAAAATATAACGAATAACTAATTTAAAATATAATCTAATTAAATTCTTACCGGTACAGACTCCATGATCGCCTATAGGCTTTCGGCCATTGCGTCTACGTCCATTGCTTGCATGGTACGAAATGAGCCAAAATAAAATTCAAACAATGGTTGTTAGGAACGCTGTTTGTATCGTTCAACTATAGTTACTGTTTGTATTGTATTATTTCTAAGAGACCATTAAATCAAATAATCATTTTGACGTCTTCGTTGCCAAAATGCCGTTTTTTGAAATGTCAGTGTGTTTATATCGGGGTGAATCAAAATGAAATTTGTCCTATTATACGCGGGTCAGTCGTAATGATCTATTTAATTTAAAAGATGGTTTTAGATATTAGATGAGTTTTATACTATTGAGTTTATTAAAAATAAATATTAATAATTCTTATCATTGGTTGTGGGATATAAATAAAAAATTTTCGAAATTATTAATTTTTAAGGTTAGCCGATTATCATAACTTTTTTGTTTTTTGTGCGATTTGGTTGAAATTTGGTACCTAGGGTTTATTTCGAATAAGATTAATAAATTTTGACAGATATTTGACATTTGACTTCCCGGTTACGTGACTATTAAAACTTTTTTGCTATGAGTCCGATTGGGTTCAAATTTGGTATTTGGGCTTTATATAGGATGAAATTACTATTTTTGAGAGATATTTGACATTTGAGTTTTGGGTCACGTGACTATTGTAACTTTTTTGCTATGTGTCCGATTGGGTTGAAATTTGGTATTTGGGATTGATTTAGGATACAATTATTACATTTTGATAGATTTTTGACATTTGAGATTCGGGTCACGTGACACTGTAACTCTTTTGCTATTGATCCGATTGGGTTGAAATTTGGTATTTGGGGTTGATTTAGGATGCAATTAATAAATGTTGACTGATATTTGACATTTGAGGTCCAGGTCACGTGACACTGTAACTCTTTTGCTATTAATCCGATTGGGTTGAAATTTGGTATTTAGAGTTTATTTAGGATGCAATTAATAAACGTTAACAAATATTTGACATAATAACACATTATATTGACATACAACGCGACTATATAACACATTATGGTTCTTTGAAGCATGATACCCCAACAACTGGTCCTCTCTTTCCTCGGCAGGTAAACGTTAGCCTCCCCGACTCACCTAAGTACACCTGATAATTTTTGATTTTTTTTTTAATTCCCTTATGGCTTTTCACAGACAAGACCTAAAGGTTCCAAACTGGTCCCCACGGACCAAAAGTATAGGAGCGAAGCGACTATACTTGTTATATAGGAGCGTCTGCGACTATATTATGCACGCGGGCCCGGGTCCGAAAAATCGTGTTTTTTTGGAAATAAAAATTCATATCTTTGGCTGTATGGCTAGCGAAACGATGAAATTTGGCATAGGGTCTCTCAATACATTGGGAATGATGGATCCGTAAACGATTTTTTTTTCGGGTACCACCAAACGGAGCGGTACTGTCTCAAAGTCAAAAATTCGTAAAAAAATTGGTAAAAATCGAGTTGCTCACGAGATCTCAATTTTAAAGCGTTTAATCGAGCTGAAATTTTCAGGATATATGGGTTCTTGGGGCTTACGTGTCTGTATACTTTTTGGGCCCGATCGGTATACAGGGTGAGTTGTTATAAGCGAACAAAAGTGACTAAAAAAAAAATGTAAACTTCTCCAGAGGCTAAAAAAAAATTTTTATAAAAAAAGTGTTTCGGCGAAAAGACTTCGTTTTATAAGAGATTTAACATACTTGGAGCTTTTTTTTGTAAAAAATTTATTTTACGAGTTCTGGCATTTTCAGTTTTTTGGGATTTCCCGCCAAACGATACTTATTTTGAGAAAATTTTTTTTTTCAAAAAATAACTTCATCCTTTACCTTTCATATGCCATATAACCGAAATTTTTGGGAACCATACAGGGCGAGCAATAATGAACTTTACCCATGAAGGTCCGACCTGAAAATCACATTTTATTTAATAACTTTTTCGTAGTAGCATCTGGACCATTTATATTCTCAGGCATTAAATACTTTAATAACCCCAATATTTATGTAAAATTACAATCTTCCAACATTAATAGGTTCTGAGCAATTCGAATTTTCGCGTTTAATTCATTTGCCACGTCCCTGTACATGGTGAAAAGATCAGACATCATCTAAAAGATCCGAAATTTTGTTTTACAACACATACTAAAATTTCAGGGTTCCAGCGATAGTACAAGTACCCGAAAAATGCGATTTTATGAAAAAAGTCCATTTTTTTGCGTTTTTGCAGGTAATTGGAGGTGTCAACCTAAACTCTGATGAAATGGCTGGTGGGAACAATACTTTGACGCATGGTGGATACAAATTTTTTGCTCGTGACAGGTGGCCGGGACTTGGTTGGGTTTTTTGTAAAATTATGAATGAAAATGAACCGGAAACGATCAGGGAAAGGAAGCACCGAATCAGAAAATGAATGGGCTTTCCGAATCTGTGCATATCAATAGGGGAAATTGTGTATTGCGGCCAGGAAAATTCGACAAACATTTTGACGTCTTCGAAAAATGCCGTTTTTTTGAAATGTCAGTGTCTTTATACCGGGGTGAGACGAAATGAAATTTGCCCGATTATTTTATTAAAATTATTCGAATATATACACGGGTCAGTCGTAATGATCTATTTAATTTAAAATAAAAATTTAGATATTAGGTGAGTTTTTACTATTTAGTTTATTATTAATATATGTTAATAATTCTTAAACATTGCTTTTGGGTTATAAATAAAAATTTTTTGAAATTATTGATTTTTAAGGTTAGTCGAGTATCATAACTTTTTTGGTATTGGTGCGATTTGGTTGAAATTTGGTACCTAGTACCTATTTCGGATAAGATTAAGAAATTTTTACAGATATTTGACATGACTATGTTTTAAGGTCACGTGACTACCTTAACTTTCTTCCTATTTGTCCGATTTGATTGAAATTTGGTATTTGGGGTTTATTTAGGATGCAATTATGAATTTTTCACAGATATTTGACATTTGACTTCCAGGTCACGTGACTATTGGTACTTTTTTGCTATTGGTCTGATTGGGTTCAAATTTGGTATTTGGGCTTTATTTAGGATGCAATTATTAATTTTTGACAGATATTTGACATTTGACTTCCGGGTCACGTGACTATTGTAACTTTTTTGCTATAAGTCCGATTGGGTTCAAATTTGGTATTTGGGCTTTATTTGGGATACAATTAATAAATTTTGACAGATAATTGACAAATTATATTTTAAAGTCACGTGACTCTCATAATTCTTTTGCTATTGATCCGATTGGGTTGAAATTTAGTATTTAGGCTTTATTTAGGATGCAAGTAATAGATTTTGCCAGAAATTTGACATATTGAATTTTAAAGTCACGTGACTTCCATAACTTTTTTGCTATTGATCCGATTGGGTTAAAATTTGGTATTTAGAGTTTTATTACGATGCCATTATTGAATTTTTACAAATTTTTAAAATATTATGTTTTTAAGTCACGTGACTATCAAAATTTCTTTCGTATTCGCTCGATTTGATTGAAATTTCCTATTAGATTATATGTATATATTTATAGATAATATTTTGTATTACCCTATTGCTTTTATCTTAATTAGTTAAATTGTTTCTTAGATTTGCCTTTGAAAAAAAAATTAAAAAATCATGGGTTCAGTATGCTTTAAAGGAAACTTATCTTCTTTCATAATATTTTAGCATTATTATAGATTTTGAAAATTTTTGTCATTAAGCTTTTTCATTACTTTTTGAATGGTCTTTAGCCAGAAAAAAGAAATTTTGAATTTGGAGCATGTTTTGAAAAATTTTCATTTTGGGCCGGATTTTGTTTGAAAATCGAAAAATGCAAATAAATAGGTTTTCTGTTCATTTTAGAGTCAAATCGATAATAACCTTTTTGAAAGGTATTCTGAAGTAGTACAAGATAGAAAAATAAAAAATTGAAATTTTTCCATAGGGCTCTTGATATTTCGATATTTATGTTTAATAGTTTTTTACAATTTTCTCCAATTCTGTGATAGCTAGAATCAATTCGTTTTAACATTCGGATACCTCGTAATATTCCCGAAAACTTTTGTTTAAGGCAAAAAGTTGTCAGAGTTATAGTTTATTTAGAAAAAAATAAAAACCATTTTTTCGCAATTTTTCATAGCTATACCCCTGGCGATTTTGGAGCAAAAAAAAAAATTTTTTTCTTGGGTTTTTTTTACTGGAAATTGCCAACTTAGGGCTTACATTATAAGTTGTCAGTTATCATTTAAAAAAAAAAAATTCTACCGTGGGAAAAAACGAGTTTTCTTTTATTTTTTTTTACATTTTTACTAATATCTCGACTTCTATAGCTTCGATTCAATTCGTTGATGGTTTCTTTTATTCTTTATTCTCCTCCTGTTAATTCTTTTTATATTTTATTACAATTGCCGTTCGGAATAAAACTGAAAAATTTTAAAAATCGACGTAAATACATAGACTCTTATGGGACCTAATATTTCTCTTTATATTGTGGCACTCGTATAAATCATGGAAAATTTTGGCATTGAGCTTTTTTACTAGTTTTTGAATGGTCTTTAACTAGAAAAAAGAAATTTTGAATTCGGAGCATATTTTGAAAAAATTGTCATTTTGACCCCGGATTTTGTTCGAAAATCGAAAAATGCAAAGAAATAGGTTTTCCGTTCATTTTAGAGTCAAATTGGTAATAATCTTTTTTAAAGATACTCTGAAGTAGTACAGGATAGAAAAATAAAAAATTGAAATTTTTCCATAGGGCTCTTGATAATTCGATATATATGTTTAATAGTTTTTTCCAATTTTCTCCGATTGTATAATAGCTAGAACCGATTTGTTTTAACGCACGGATACCTCGTAATATTTCCGAAAACTTTTGTTTAAGACAAAAAGTTGTCAGAGTTATATTTTATTTATAAAAAAATAAAAACCATTTTTTTTTAATTTTTCGTGGGTATACCCCTTTCGATTTTCGACCAAAAAAAAAAAAATGTTTTTCTTGGGTTTTTTTTGTGAAAATTACAAGTTTAGGGCTAAAACTAAAATTTGTCATAAATTATTTTAAGAAAAAAAATTATACCGTGGGAAAAAACCAGTTTTCTTTTGTTTTTCCCACATTTTTACTTATATCTCGGCTTCTATAGCTTCGATTCAATTTATTTATGGTTTTTTTTATTTCTTATTCTTCTCCTCTCAATTCTTTTGATATTTTATTACTATTACATTTTAAAATAAAAAGAAAAATTTAAACAAATCGACGTAAAATCTCGTTTGTTCTATTTCAAGAAATAGACCCTTATGGGAACTTTTTTCTGAATTTGGTATTTATGGTTTATTTAGGATACAACTAATAAATTATAACAGATAACTGACATTTGAGTGTCAGCCTAGGTCACGTGACTACCGTAACTTTTTTGCTATTGGTCCGATTTTGTTGTAATTTGGTATTCAGGCTTTATTTAGGATACAATTAACATATTTTAACAGATATTTGAAATATAAGAGAGTATATTGACACACAACGCGACTATATAATAAATTATGGTTCTTTGAAGCATGATACCCCAACAACTGGTCCTCTCTTTCCTCGGCAGGTAAACGTTAGCCTCCCCGACTCACCTAAGTACACCTGATAATTTTTGATTGTTTTTTTAAATTCCCTTATGGCTTTTCACAGACAAGACCTAAAGGTTCCAAACTGGTCCCCACGGACCAAAAGTATAGGAGCGAAGCGACTATACTTGTTATATAGGAGCGTCTGCGACTATATTATGCACGCGAGGTCGGGCCCGAAAAATCGTGTTTTTTTGGAAATAAAAATTCATATCTTTGGCTGTATGGCTAGCGAAACGATGAAATTTGGCATAGGGTCTCTCAACACATTGGGAATAATGGATCCGTAAACGATTTTTTTTTCCGGTACCACCAAACGGAGCGGTACTGTCTCAAAGTCAAAAATTCGTAAAAAAATTGGTAAAAATCGAGTTGCTCACGAGATCTCAATTTTAAAGCGTTCAATCGAGTTGAAATTTTCAGGATATAAGGGTTCTTGGGGCTTACGTATCTGTATAGTTTTTGGGCCCGATCGGTATACAGGGTGAGTTGTTATAAGCGAACAAAAGTGACTAAAAAAAAAATTCAAACTTCTCCAGAGGCTAAAAAAAAATTTTTATAAAAAAAGTGTTTCGGCGAAAAGACTTCGTTTTATAAGAGATTTAACATACTTGGAGCTTTTTTTTGTAAAAAATTTATTTTACGAGTTCTGGCATTTTCAGTTTTTTGGGATTTCCCGCCAAACGATACTTATTTTGGGAAAATTTTTTTTTTCAAAAAATAACTTCATCTTTTACCTTTCATATGCCATATAGCCGAAATTTTCGTAAGCCATACAGGGCGAGCAATAATGAACTTTACCCATAAAGGTCCGACCCGAAAATCACATTTTATTTAATAACTTTTTCGTAGTGGCATCTGGACCATTTATATTCTCAGGCATTAAATACTTTAATAACCCCAGTATTTGTGTAAAATTACAATCTTCCAACATTAATAGGTTCTGAGCAATTCGAATTTTCGCGTTTAATTCATTTGCCACGTCCCTGTACATGGTGAAAAGATCAAACAACATCTAGAGGATCCGAAATTTTGTTTTACAACACATACTAAAATTTCAGGGTTCCAGCGATAGTACAAGTACCCGAAAAATGCGATTTTATGAAAAAAGTCCATTTTTTTGCGTTTTTGCAGGTAATTGGAGGTGTCAACCTAAACTCTGATGAAATGGCTAGTGGGAACAATACTTTGACGCATGGTGGATACAAATTTTTTGCTCGTGACAGGTGGCCGGGACTTGGTTTGGTTTTTTGTAAAATTATGAATGAAAATGAACCGGAAACGATCAGGGAAAGGAAGCACCGAATCAGAAAATGAATGGGCTTTCCGAATCTGTGCATATCAATTGGGGAAATTGTGTATTGCGGCCAGGAAAATTCGGCAAACATTTTGACGTCTTCGAAAAATGCCGTTTTTTTGAAAAGTCAGTGGTTTTATATTGGGGTGTGACGAAATGAAATTTGCCCGATTATTTTATTAAAATTATTCGAATATATACACGGGTCAGTCGTAATGATCTATTTCATTTAAAATAAGAATTTAGATATTTGGTGAGTTTTTACTATTTAATTTATTATTAATAAATGTTAACAATTCTTAAACATTGCTTTTGGGATATAAATAAAAAATTTTTTAAAATTACAATCTTCCAACTTTAATAGGTTCTGAGCAATTCGAATTTTCGCGTTTAGTTCATTTGCCGCGTCCCTGTACATGGTGAAAAGATGAAACAACATCTAAAGGATCCGAAATTTTGTTTTACAACTCATACTAAAATTTCAGGGTTCCAGCGATAGTACAAGTACCCGAAAAATGCGGTTTTATGAAAAAAGTCCATTTTTTTGCGTTTTTGCAGGTAATTGGAGGTGTCAACCTAAACTCTGATGAAATGGCTAGTGGGAACAATACTTTGACGCATGGTGGATACAAATTTTTTGCTCGTGACAGGTGGCCGGGACTTGGTTGGGTTTTTTGTAAAATTATGAATGAAAATGAACCGGAAACGATCAGAGAAAGGAAGCACCGAATCAGAAAATGAATGAGCTTTCCGAATCTGTGCATATCAATTGGGGAAATTGTGTATTGCGGCCAGGAAAATTCGGCAAACATTTTGACGTCTTCGAAAAATGCCGTTTTTTTGAAAAGTCAGTGGTTTTATACCGGGGTGAGGCGAAATGAAATTTGCCCGATTATTTTATTAAAATTATTCGAATATATACACGGGTCAGTCGTAATGATCTATTTCATTTAAAATAAGAATTTAGATATTTGGTGAGTTTTTACTATTTAATTTATTATTAATAAATGTTAACAATTCTTAAACATTGCTTTTGGGATATAAATAAAAAATTTTTGAAATTATTGATTTTTAAGGTTAGTCGAGTATCATAACTTTTTTGCTACTGGTGCGATTTGGTTGAAATTTGGTACCTAGTACCTATTTCGGATAAGATTAATAAATTTTTACAGATATTTGACATGACTATGTTTTAAGGTCACGTGACTACCTTAACTTTTTTCCTATTTATCCGATTTGATTGAAATTTGGTATTTGGGCTTTATTTAGGATGCAATTATTAATTTTTCACAGATATTTGACATTTGACTTCCGGGTCACGTGACTATTGTAACTTTTTTGCTATTGGTCTGATTGGGTTCAAATTTGGTATTTATGCTTTATTTAGGACACAATTCATAAATTTGGACAGATAATTGACAAATTATATTTTAAAGTCACGTGACTTTCATAATTCTTTTGCTATTGATCCGATTGGGTTGAAATTTAGTATTTGGGCTTTATTTAGGATGCAAGTAATAAATTATAACAGAAATTTGACATATTGAATTTTAAAGTCACGTGACTTTCATAATTCTTTTGCTATTGATCCGATTCGGTTGAAATTTAGTATTTAGGCTTTATTTAGGATGCAAGTAATAAATTTTGCCAGAAATTTGACATATTGAGTTCTAGGGTCACGTGACTATCAAAATTTCCTATTTGATTGAGATCTGCTATTAGATGATATGTATATATTTATAGATAATATTTTGTATTACTCTATTCCTTTTATCTTAATTAGTTAAATTATTTCTTAAATTTGCCTTTAAAAAAAAAATTAAAAAATCATCGGTTCGAATACATAGGCTTTAAAGGGAACTTATCTTCTCTCGTAATATTGTGGCATTATTATAGATTTTGAAAAATTTTGTCATAAAGCTTTTTCATTACTTTTTGAATGGTCTTTAGCCAGAAAAAAGAAATTTTGAATTTGGAGCATGTTTTGAAAAATATTTCATTTTTGGCCGGATTTTGTTCGAAAACCGATAAATGCAAATAAATAGGTTTTCTATTCATTTTAGAGTCAAATCGATAATAACCTTTTTAAAAGGTATCCTGGAGTAGTACAAGATAGAAAAATAAAAAATTGAAATTTTTCTATAGGGCTCTTGATAATTCGATATTTATGATTAATAGTTTTTTACAATTTTCTCCGATTCTGTGATAGCTATAATCAATTCGTTTTAACATTCGAATACCTCGTAACATTCCCTAGAACTTTTGTTTAAGACAAAAAGTTGTCAGAGTTATAGTTTATTTTGAAAAAAATAACCGTTTTTTCGAAATTTTTCATGGCTATACCCCTTTCGATTATGGAGCAAAAAAAAATTTTTTTTTTCTTGGGTTTTTTTTACTGGATATTGCCATCATAGGGCTTACATTATGATTTGTCGATTTTAATTTTAAGAAAAAAAAATGGTACCGTGGGCAAAAACGAGATTTCTTTAATTTTTTTTTACATTTTTACTAATATCTCGACTTCTATAGCTTCGATTCAATTCGTTGATGGTTTCTATTATTCCTTATTCTCCTCCTGTTAATTCTTTTTATATTTTATTACAATTGGCTTTCGAAATAAAACTGAAAAATTTTAAAAATCGACGTAAAAACCCGGTTGTCTTATTGTCCCTATACATAGACTCTTATGGGATCTAATTTTTCTCTTTATATTATGGCCCTTGTATAAATCGTGGAAAATTTTGTCATAGAGCTTCTTTCTTAGTTTTTCAATGGTTTTTAACCACAAAAAAAGAAATTCTTAATTTGGAGCATATTTTGAAAAAATGCTCTTTTTGAGCCCGGATTTTGCTTCAAAATCAAAAAATGCAAAGAAATAGATTTTCCGTTTATTTTAGAGTCAAATCGGTAATAACCTTTTTTGAAGGTCCTTAAAAGTAGTAAATGATAGAGAAGGATAAAAAAAATTATATTCGATATTTATGTTTCATGGTTTTTCTCCATTTTCTCCGATTTGATGATAGCTGGAATCGATTCGTTTCAACGTTTGGGTACCTCGTAATATTCCTCATAATTTTTGTGAAAGATAAAACGTTGTCAGTCTTATGGTTTATTTTAAAAAAAATAAAAAGCGTTTTTCCGAAATTTTTTGTGGATATACCCGTTTCGATTTTGGAGCAAAATCAAAATATTTTTCTCTTGGGTTTTTTTGCTGGAAATTACCAACTTAGGGCTTACATTATAATTTGTCATTAGTCAATAGTCATTTTAATTTAAAAAAATGGTACCGTGGGAAAAGCGTGTTCTTTTTTCACATTACTAATATCTCGATTTCTAAAGTTTTGATTCAATTTGCCGATGGCATCTTTTATTCCTTATTCTGTTAAACCTGTTTTAATTTTATTATAACTGCTTTTCAAAATAAAAAAGTAAAATAAAAACATTGACGTAAAAACCCGATTGTTCTATTTCAATACATAAAAAACCCTCTCTGAATATTATGGCATTTCTATAAATTATGAACAATGATGTCATAAAGCTTTTTTATTGTTTTTTGAATGGTTCTTATGAATGGTATTACTGTATAATTATTAATTAAGAAAAAATTAAAACCATTTTTTCAAAATTTTTCGCGGGTATACGATCCCTTCGATTTTGAATCAAAAAAAAATTAGTTTGTTGGTTTATTTGGTATGTATGGTTTATTTAGGATACAACTAATAAATTGTTTTGAAAATAAGTTTTTAGACTTTATATTTACAAAACTTATTTATTAGCAATAAATGTTTTTAGTCAAACACTTATGTTTTTTTCAACTAAATGTATAGTCATGATCCCTGACCATTAACGTTGTTTAGTAGCTCTTGAATAATTACTAACATTTTGTATTTTAACATTTTTATAAGAAAAGCATTTTCTTCACTATGTCGATTAAATTATAAATAAAAAAGAAATTAGACTTGATAAAAAAAATCTAAATTTTAAAAAATGCTTCTATAAAAATATTGCGTTTGACAAGTTTACGTTGATGGTCACCACGAATCTCAAACACCATTGAAGGCAAAAATGGTTAACATCAACTATTATTATAATATTAATATGAAATATTACAATAATAACATTAAATATTATAACATTAATATTATATACAAAAACCCAGAAACCTATTCATAAAATCCTAAAATGAACATAATAAAATAACCCAAACCTAGCAAAAAAAAGTTCGTCAGTGACGACGACGCTTAAATGTCGCTGTTGCGAATCGCTCCATTAAATCATCGCTACATAGAAGCACCTTAAAATACAAGGACAAAGTTAACCGTGCTTTTGACAAATAAACGTATATGGAGCGGTATCCGGGGTAACCAGCGTAAATAAACATTCATTTTAGATTCCTTTGTGCATTATAAGCGTTATAAAATTTCTTTCGGGAAATTTTTAAGGTTTATTTTGTGCTTATTTTGAGAAATATTAATTATTTCGAAGTTATATTAATCGGTTTTAGTTATAAGTTTGTTTGTTTGTCATTTTTAGGTAAGTGATTTGGAGGCGTAAGCAGTTAAGTTTTATTGTGCTGGCGATTGCTTTCTTTAAAGTCCATAAACAAGCAGTGTTTTGACAGATTTGGCTCATTGAATGTTTTAGATTTTGTTTCGCCCAGTTAGTTTTATTCTACAAAATCAAAGGTAAGTTTTTATATTAATTTAAGTATATTATCTGTCATAAGTTATATTATCTGTCAATGTGGAAGATTTTGTTCAATTTTTCGGAACAGGATATGTTAATAATTTGATATTTGACACTATAAACGTCAACGTTCTAAAAGTAAACAAGACAATGTGGTTAACAAAAAGTCTTATTTTTATATTGTTATATTTTTATTTACTTAATAGAGGAACAAAATAAAAATATTTTAGATCAATAGAAAAGTCGTTAGCCCATGATAATACCATAGTATATTTCTAATATTATTGTGTTCATAAGTAAATAGAAGCATAACAAATTTGTATATGGTCGAATACAACGTAAATTATCGTTTTTTTTTTTAAAAGTGGTTCATTCAAGGATTTTTTTCTTTTAATATAATCGATTTAAGGTAAGCTTGCTAAGCAATCAAAAAAAATCTGATAATCGTTGGGTAGGTGAATTGCTTAATGACCACACAGTAATTTTAAAAACCATTTATATTATAAATATGGATAGGTAAAAAAGACAATTTAAACATTCGTTTTATATTCCGTTTTTGCATCATAAGAGTAGTTGAAGTTCCTTTGGACTTTCTTAATGTGTCCTTTGTGCTAATTTTGAGGAATATTAGAACAGTTTTTAGTTAGACGTTTATATTCTTTCATTTCTAGATTCTGAAGCACCCAACACTTATTAAACTGATTAGATCTAAAAGTGCTGTGCTCCATTGACAAACCAAGCAAGTAAGCAAGGTTTTTGGAAAAATTTTACTCATTGCATCCTATAGTATTTGTCTTCCATAGTTCCAATCTACAAAAGCAAAGGTAAGTTTTATCCAAATTATATATTATCAATATTATAACTTTTACACAGTTTTAAAATCCATTATCCTAAATATATGATTACAGATGTAAAAGATGTGCATGCTATAGGTCTGATTCGATTCTTCTTTTCTTTCGAGTTTTCATATATAGGTTATATAGGTTAGACTACTTAGAGCTTTAAAGGATCTAAATTAACGGTATTTTATAACATGCATACTCGAAGGTGTAAATTAATTTTTTATTACATAAAATGTAAAAAAATTTATTGTATGAAACAAAACTAGAAACATTTTTACATATAATTTTTTTTTAGTCTAGTGGTGTTTTTAAAAGTATTTATGGTAACTTTAAAAGTTATTCCTAAAGCAACAATTAAAACTAATTGTTGTCAATCTACTTGCAGTTAATTACAATAATTACAATAATTTATTGTGAGTCTAATCTTATAATATAAAGTATTCTTCATGACAATTATGCTAATTTATGTAATATAAGTTAATTTTTAAATTATTCCTGGGTAATTATTGACATTTTTAAAAAGTGCCTTTATTACTCATATGTGTGTGTCTACTAATATTAATAATCTTATTGTGTTTCTTACTGTTAAAAAACTATTAATTTTAGGAAATACTAAGTAGTAAATTATAAAATCGCAAATATCAACACACTGCATTTAAATTACTATTTTAATAACTAAAATAAAATTATGACACCATTATTGAGGTTTTGTTCGTTTTTACAAGATGGAAATCAATTCAACTTTGAGGAAAACACAAATGAATTCCTCCTCTTCTTACTAATTATGTAATTGTAGGTTAAATATAAAAAGTACAGCAATATTCAGAATGAAGCTGGAGAATTGTTTTAAATATTGTCAACCTTGCAAAAAGCTAAACATATTCGAAAATTCTTGACAAAAAAAACTTTTACAATCTTTTACATCTTATTGAAAGATACTTAATTTTTTAATATTAATTATAAAGCCTAGATACTTTAATTCATTCATTCAGTTTATCGTATTGTTCTATATATTGTAAGTTCTATATATATCAAGTCTTAATAAAACCTAAAATCATAAATCAGAGAAAGTCTTTGAATTCTTATAGAACATCAGGTCGATATAGATTTAAAATTAATTAATTACAAAAATAAAGCTAGGATTATGATTAAAGTATGTTCAATGGATTTTTAGATGCCAAAAATGAGTAAGAAGTCTGCTAAAACAACAAGACTCCAGAATAAAGAAAAATATATGTCCAGCAAGATGGTAAAGAAAGACAGTGGTGACAAAAAGGAAAATTTAGAAATTCCTGGTAAGCCTATAAATTTGCAACAAAAGTTGCCCAAAGATATGGTTCCAGAGGATAGTACCAGCAAGGTAAAATTTAATGAAATTGTAACACAGTTTAATAAGCGAAAATCATTGTCGGTTATTGATGACAATGATGCATTGTCATCAAAAATTGTCACTCAAAAAAAACAAAAAGTTAATGATTCCTTTAAAAAAATATCACCTATAGATAAAATTGAAAAGAAGCCAGAACCTACTAGAACCAATCACCCAACCAAGTTTGAACTAGCATTAAGAGAAGGCCCCACCATTGTTTGCAGTTGTTGTTTGCGATTATGGTTTCCCACTTCATGTAGAAAAATAGATCTACAAATGCTAGAAAACAAATTTGGAAACCAATTCACTACACAAATTTGCAATGATGGGGTTTTCTTCTGCAACTCTTGCTCTCAAAATATTTATAAAGGACAATTGCCAAAGTTCTGGTCCGGCAATCATAATATTGTTCACCCTATACCAGTTGAGCTAAAAGATCTGACTATCCTTGAAGAAAGGATGGTGTCGGCCAGGTTACCTTTCATGCAAATCCGACAGGTAGGATATGCACGACAGTGTTACATAACTGGCCAAATAGTCAATGTCCCTATAAATATAGATACTTCGACCAAATTATTGCCTAGAAATGTAGAGGAGACACAAACTATTCAGGTTAAGCTCAAGAGAAAAATGAATTATAAAAATGATTATCTCCTGGAAACCATACGGCCCGCAGTTGTTCTAAAAGCGGCAAAATTTTTGTGTCAACAACCTCTTTACATACAAGAAGGCATAAAGCAATCAGATGATTGGGAAAAAAATATTAATGGCTACTTAAGATCTCAAGTAGAATCCTCTGCACAGATCTTAAATAAAGGCTCAAAAGTGGTGGAACTGGATTCTAAAACAGTGTGTAGTGAAAATTTTGAAGAATTGTTCGATAATGCGTTTTTCGAAACAATGGAAGTGCCCCTAGAATCTAAGAATGACGATAAAAATATTCAAAAAGAATCTTCAATTGAAAAAAACAATATATACAATTTAGAGGAATTCTTAGATGAAGAAGAAGAGCCTTTAAATCCTGGGGGCCAAGAAACTTTGCTTGACAAATGTAACCTAGAAAATATCTGTTTTGCCCCAGGAGAAGGTAAAACGCCAATACATTTGATGCTTGACCAGTTTAGCGATGAACTCTCATTTCCTACACTTTTCTGTGGACATGCTAAGCAATTTCTTATAAAATTCTCCTATTCTGACCAGACGAAAATACAACTTCAGCACAAAGACAGGCGATTTGCAAGGACAGACTATCTGTTGTATACATTTAAAAAACGTCAACTAATCCAATTATCCAATGCAATTGCAACATGTCTCAGAAAAAAGAGGAATGAGGATGGAAAATATACAGCTGGACAAGTAAGACAAGCAAATTTTCTAGACCAGTTGATTCGAAGTGACATGGGATTCCATTTTCTTAGTAGAATTGCAGGTTCACCTGCTTATTGGAAGCACGAAAAGACAAAATTACTGTGTATGATTCGCCAATTTGGAATCCCCACACTGTTTTTTACCGTGTCAGCAGCCGAAACAGCATGGCCCGAATTAATCAAGGTATTAGCACAAGTTGTTGATCAAAAAGATGTTACTTTAGAAGAGGCCGCGAGTATGCCCTACTTAGAAAAAACTCGCTTAATTAGAACAGATCCGATAACTTGTGCCAGATACTTTGATTATCGGTTCAAACTGCTATTTAAACATATGAAGAGTCAAAATGGACCCTTTAAACAAAATCCCATAGAGCATCATTATTACCGCATAGAATTTCAACATCGTGGGTCTCCTCATGTTCACGGGTTATTGTGGTTATCCAATGCTCCAAAATTCCAAGAAACACCAGAAAGTTTCAAAGAGTGTGCCGAATTCGCGAACAGGTATATTACCTGTAATAGTGATTTAGAAAGTGTCCGTGATATAATTCAGTTTAATACGCATCATCATTCTAAATCGTGTCAAAAAGTAGTGCGGGGATACAAAGTTTGCAGGTATGGTATCCCATACCTTCCAATGGATAAATCGGCAATTCTAACGCCAATAAAAATTGACAAAACCAAGGAAGCGGATTTACGTAAGGCCATGTCTGAAAAGTTTTTAATGATAATGCGTAGGCTTAAGGATAAACCAGATTTATCATTTGAAAACTTTTTGGCTGACCTTGGTATGTCTAAGGATGAGTATCTTAATGTTATACAGCACAACATTTTTAAAACCACTTTATTTTTAGAAAGGCTGCCAAAAGATGGTTTTATTAACAACTTTAATGCTGAAATGTTCTCCATGATGAAGAGCAACATGGACATTCAATTAGTTTTTGAGCCATATGGTTGTTGCACCTACATAGTCAACTATATCAATAAGTCCCAAAGAGGTGTGTCTGATATTTTAATGAAGACTATGGAAGAAATTAAAAAAGGTAATTTAGATGTTAAGGGCAAACTTAAATCTCTTGCAGCAGCTTTCTTAAATGCGAGCGAAGTTAGTGCCCAAGAAGCCGCCTACAGCGTGTTACAACTACCGATGCATGACACCTGTACCTCCTATGTATACATCCATACAAATCCAATCAGGGAAAGGACAAAAATGTTGAAACCATTAGCACAACTTAAAGAAATGGACAATGACGATCCCAATATTTATTGTGATGGTCTTATAGAACACTATGAACAGCGGCCTGATGAGATGGAAAACATATGTTTGGCTGAGTTTGCGGCCTATTATGATTTCTTTAAGAAACAAGCAGAAACAAAGGCTAATGGTTTACCCTTAAAAGATGGAAGTGGCGTTTTAGTTAAAAGGGGTCATGCTAAAATTTTAGCCTACCGTAGTTATGGACTTCAGCAAGACCCTCTTAACTATTATAGGGAACAAATAATGCTATACATCCCATGGCGAAATGAAGTGGATGAAGTTGAAAATGAGAACATTGATCAACAGACCATATACAAAGATCGATACCAAGAGATTGTTGCAAATCGACAAAAGTTCAATGTCTTAGATGAACAGGTAATCGATGAAGCCCTGAAACTTGCCGAAGACCGATCAAATCAATTAGACGATGGTGGATTCGGTGGAGAAATCGATGATGAGTTTATGCCTTATGGACTAGACAACCCCATTTATAATCCATTCAATCACATCATCGATAAGAAAGACGATGAAGCGCCAGTAAAACATATCGCTTTCCCAACGCCTCATCAGATAAGCGATTCAGAGTATGAAGCCCTCATAAGCAAACTGAATCACAAGCAGTATCAGTTCCTTAATGTCGTGCAAGACAGTCTAATTGAAGGGGAAACTTTCTACTGCGCACTTAGTGGTCCAGCAGGTACAGGCAAAAGTCACCTGATTACGGCAATAACCCAGTCGTTATTGCGCCATTTCAACTCAATACCGGGAAATAATCCTGAAAGTTTAAAAGTGTTACTTTGTGCGCCTACAGGTAAAGCGGCATTTAATATCGGGGGTATAACCTTACATGCGGCATTATCGTTACCCGTTAGTCAGTATGGTGAAGAACTAATTCCGTTACACCATGACACCGTTAATACTATATATTGTAATTTGTATGACTTAAAATTAATTATCATAGATGAATATTCCATGGTTGGCGCCAGATTGTTTGACCATATTAACAGTAGATTGCAGCAAATCTTTAAATCTGACGCCATCTTTGGAAATATTTCAATAATTTTATGCGGCGATAATCGTCAATTACCCCCAGTAAGGGATATGTATATTTTTTGCCCAGTAAAAACAAATCCGTATAAAGAATTATGCGGAACGTATCTGTGGATCATTTTAAATATTTTGAACTTTCAGAAATAATGAGACAGAGTGAAGATAAGTCTTTTGCAGTTGCCCTCAATAATATGGCGTTTGGTAAAATGACCGACGAAGATGTGCAATTGATCAAGTCCAGGGAAGTCGACAGTGTTGACCAAATTCCTGAAGACACTATGCATTTATTTTGCACCAATGCAGAAGTAGATGCATTCAATGAAATGAAACTGTCTACATTTAAAACCGAGCGAGCCGTAAGTCAAGCCAGAGACGTTATCAAAGGGAGTTGCTCAGAACGACTAAAACATTTATTTCTGGAACACGCAAAAAGCTTAAAAAAGGGGGAGAGTTTTGGCCTAATGTTAAATTTAATATTGCAGGTAGATGCCAAATATATGATTTCAATGAATGTGGACACCAGTGATGGAATAGTGAATGGTGCAACAGGCATCCTACGTCAAATAGACTATGACCGAAGTAAAATTCCATTCAGAGTGTGGATGGAGTTCTTCGATTCCAAGTCAGGCCAGGAATGCCGCAAGAGAAACGAATCCCTTAGGAAGTCTATGGGTGTGTTATACACTTGGACGCCCATAGAAAGAGCTGCCAGAGCTGTTAAAATTCAAAAAGGCAGCAATGTTCACGTTGAGCGTCTTCAGTTTCCTCTTGTAATCAGTGAAGGAATTACAATCCACAAGAGTCAAGGTGCCACCTACAAACAGGTGGCTGTTCACATTGGAAATCGCATGACGAGAACCAGTACCTATGTTGCTTGTAGTCGGGCCACAAAGCTAAGTGGCCTCTACATCATTGGTAAGTTTAAGGCCCCTAAACCGGCAACCGAAAAGGATGCTGCTTATAAAGAACTGGTAAATATGCAAGAAAACAAACTTATAACATCCAGGTATGACACTCAGTATCTTAATGATTCTAATGTCAAATACATTATTGCTTATCAAAATGTGCAAAGTCTACCAAAAAATTTTAATTTTATAAAAAATAATCCCATTTTTAAAGACGCACATTTCCTAATTTTTGTTGAAACCTGGTTACTTAAAAAGAAACAAAATTTAAAAATAAATGATTTTGAAGTGTTTGCCAACCTGATTAACGATCAAACTGTAAGTAAACCCTTTGGCATAATTTGTTTCAAGAAAAAAAATGTATCAGCAAAAATAAAGTCAGTGAAAAAATACACCAAAGATTTCTGTGGTATAGTGTTTCAAGCAATCACATTTTACTTGAATTAAATTTATGTCATAGCAGTTTATATTCCCCCAAAATTGAGCATTGCACATGCTAAATTTTGTTTGGAAGAGATTATTGATCAACAAAGTGATATCCTAATCATCGGTGATTTTAATCAAGATATTATCAATCAAAATGAAAATGGTTTGAAAAATTGTTTAATATCTAAAGGTTTAAGTTGCAAATTGAGTGTTGGCGAATCAACTACAAAATCAAAAACTCAAATTGATTGGCTTTTAAGTAATTTTAATAATTTGAGTTACAATATTTACAATACTGTGTATAGTCACCATAAATCACTAGTGGTTAGTATTTATGATAAAGGTTTTATTCCTAAGCAGGTAAAAAACGTTGATAAAAATAAACAATCTACAAAAGGCTCTACTGAACTAAAATTTAATACCAAGCAAATGCAAATTTTACCAGCACAAAATTCATTGGGTATCTCTACTTACCAAAGTGTAGAAGATAATGACAATATGGTAGTAGATATTAGTTCAGATGACGAAAACAACCCCAACTTATTTACTAAACCGCCTGCTTTATTAAATACCGATATGGTATCATGTTATGCAAATAGCATCGTACAGTCATTTTTATGTTTACCTGAATTTCGCTTTTCCATTTCAAAGCGAAATACAGCGCTAAACAGTATTCTAAATGATATTATGCTGACCAAAATTAATTCCACATTAAAAGTTCGCCAATTGGTGTCTGGTCGAAATGGTGAAAATTTTGCTGTAAATCAACAAATGGACGCTCAATCATTTTGTCAATCTTTAATCAGAAGATTAGATGCAGATGATTTTAGCATTTTCATAAAAGCTAATGGTCATGAACTTTTAAATTGTCAAAACTGTAATATTAATATGAATGAAAATGAACAAATAATATACACTCATTTTCTTTATTTTCCTGAAAACTGTGGCAATTTAATTGATTTTAATTCAATGTTAATGCTAAAAGACTCTGATAGATTATGCCCATACTGTAACAATAATCTAAAAACACGTTCAGTGGTTATATGCCATAAATATTTGGTAGTATGTCTTCAGAGAATTGGCCCTCAAGGGAATAAGATAAATACCAAATTTTACAATTTTGCTTCTGAAAGTGTTATTTTGGATGATCAAATATTCCGAGTAAAAAGTGTTGTTAAGCATCATGGAAACACCATTGGATCTGGTCATTATACATCTATAGTTAATTATAACGATCAATGGTGGAAATGTGATGATAATCGCATAACTAGAATGTCTGGGTTTGATAACACTTTAGAAGATGTATACTTATTGCTCTTAGAAAAATGTTAAATTTTGTTAAAATACTAGGACAAACATATTTAACATAAACAAAATTACAAATGAGCAAAGCAGTATTCAAATAGTATGAGCAGTGAGTTTTGCATTGCAAGCAAATAAAACATCAGTTTACTCACACTTCTAGCTCAACATGCATCCAGGGGTTATCCGGCCCGACTGTAACCAAAACTCTTGACGCACTTCGATTCAGATACTAGGTTATGATCTCCCGCCCCCCAAAAGATTTCACTATGTGATGTCTTTATATATTAGAGCCATCTTATGCGATAAGTGATTAAACCTAGCTTAATGGCCAATTTGTTAAATGCATGTAATTACTTATTGCAATGGGTGGCGGATTTTTCATTCGGCGAGGCAACTCTTGCTATCGTCTTGAGGTATCAAAAGTCGGAGTATAATGATTAGCGTGTGGTAAATAGAAGATAATTGTAGAAGTGCCTAGTGCTAATGGCATGGCTTACTATTAATCATTCGCTTTCACAATGAAAATCCTTTTTCTAGTTTTATATATATTTTAAATATATATTTAATTATAAAAGTCTCTCTGGGAGAGTAAACTATACAATTTCATATTTATTTGTAAAACATATAATTTTGCTATGTGGTTACTAAGCACAATTAATTCTTTAATTTATATTTTATGGTTTATTTTCAATGTGATATGGAAATGTATGGTTTATCTGTAAAATAGCAAATCAACAGACCATGTCTGTTTTGTTTAAATATGCTATATTAATTTAAAACAGCATAACCTCGTAAAATCAGTTTTCGTTATAAATGTTCATGATATAAATATGAGATATTATTATGTTAATTTATTAAGAATTTTTTAGAGAAAGTTGATGTAATTAATTCGCGATTTACAAAAAACTGATTTTCGCTCTGACAAGTGCCTCTCAAGTCCTGGATGATTCTTAAACAAATAAAATTCTTTTTTTAGCAACATTATCTTCTGATTGTGACAAATGTTTTGTCATAGTAATTTAATATTTATTTTTTTTTAACCATACATTCTTTATTATATTGTATTTAGGAAATTAAGATTGATGACGATATTACTACTTTGGTACCGCTCTTTCCAGAAACGGACTTCCAACCTGTGGAGAATATAGGTATAACATTGCTTTCATATCATTTTTTTAAATAAATTATCTAATTATGCCTTTTGTTACAGAAAAAATAACCTAACGAGAAAAGTATATGCCCTATGCCCGCGTCCTCAACCCAATCCAACCCAACTCAGCCGAACCCAACCCAACCCAACCCAACCCAACCCAACCCAACCCAACCCAACCCAACCCAACCCAACCCAACCTGTGGAGAATATAGGTATAACATTGCTTTCATATCATTTTTTTAAATAAATTATCTAATTATGCCTTTTGTTACAGAAAAAAGAACCTAACGAGAAAAGTATATGCTCTATGGCCGCCTCCTCGACACCCTGCATGGGAGAGCAGAAGAACTTATTAACAATACTAGTGTTTTCTGAAGAGAAAAATAAAATGTAATAAAAAAATTTTATAATTCTATATATTTTTATAGTTACGTTTATCATTGTTACCGTGATAATTATTCTCTAATTCCTTTTAGTTTTTTAATCAGTCAGATTTTATAGTGTGACCATAATAAATTAAGATTTATATGCTAAATTTTGTGTTAATTTCTTAAAAGAGGCATAATATCTTTGGACAATCATGTGTCAATAATTTATATATTACTATTAACATAATAAATAAACAAGTAGAGTTCTATGAAATTCTTGGTTAAAATATATAAACTGTTTAATAAATTACCAACACATTTCTTACTAGTAATAATTAAAATTATATGTAAAAATTCTCCACTTGCTTATAACAAGGAAAATTTAATTTTATTGAATTGTCGATATTTGTTAATGTGAAATTGACAGCTGTAATCATCATTTGAAGTATATTCTCCTTTTTTATTATTTTAACAGTAAATCCAAGATTTTAATTTTCTGCCAACATATATGGGCTGATATTAGAGATATATGTTGCCTGAATTTTCAGGTTTAAGGTGGCCCTAGACTGGAATATTTGAGAGCGATGAATGTATGACTATAGGATGTATGTAAAGTTCAGTGCAACGATATATTAGAATGGTCACCTGTCAAAACACCAGCATTCCACCTGCCAAACAATGTCATCCACCTTCTATTTACATTGTTTGAGAAGTAAAATGCTGGTGTTTTGACGGGTGACCATTCTAATATATCGTTGCACTGGACTTTATATAGGAGCGTTTTTGTTGGAGTAACATAAATGTGCATTGCAGTAACATATATTTCTATTTTTAGTTTGATTTAATGAGCGACATACAAGTATAACACAAATATACCCCAGTCAATGGCCATCTGTTAGCATATTATGAAATTAAAAAAAACCCTTTTACACTTTTCTCATAAGATCACATTCACACATTAGTATTATCATCACATTTTAGTATTATACAGGCAATCCAGTACACAAAATATCCAGTCTATTCATATGTTTTATAGTTTTTTAATAAGACAACAATACTTATATCAAACGTTTATAATATATTTATAAAAATAATATAATTCAAAAAAAATAAAAATAAAAAAAATTAATTTTTTCCCCTGCCACGGAAATGACCCCTGTAGCCTCCCTTACTGGTGTGCCTTAAAATCGCACTGGCCACCGCGTCGGTCACGGCCGACAATAGCGTTTCTGAAAGAAAAAAAATATATATAACAAACTTAAATACAATATAAAAACGTTATATATTACTCTGTTGGTGGAGATTGACGCGCTCCCTACGCCTATGGACCCTGCCACTCCTCGCTCTCCAGTTCCTTCCTCTATTATTTGCATTTTTATTATTTTCTTCTGTAACGAAATAAAGAATTTTAATGTTTTCCGCAATTAGAAAGAAAATAAAAATGGCAATATCTCAGTGAATTTTATACTTACTATTGCGTTGGGAGGAAGATTCGGTGGGTTGGGAGGCTTCGGTGGATTGGGTTGGGTTGGGAGGATTTGGTTGGCTTGGGTTGGGTGGGCTTGGGTTCGGTTGACTTGAGTTGGGCTGAGTTGGGTTGGGTTGAGCTGCCGACTATTCGATAAAATATAACGAACAACTAATTCAAAATATAATCTAAATAAATTCTTACCGGTACACCCTCGATAATTGCCTGTAGGCTTTCGGCCATCGCGTCGAGATCCATCGCTTCCATGGTACAAAATGAGCCAAAATAAAATTCAAACAATGGTTGTTAGGAACGCTGTTTGTATCGTTCAACTATAGTTACTGTTAACTGTGACCATTAAATCAAATAATCATTTTGACGTAAAAAATGCTGTTATTTTGAAATGTCAGTGTGTTTATACCGGGGTGAATCGAAATGAAATTTGTCCTATTATTTTATTAAAAATATTCGAATATATACGCGGGTCAGTCGTAATGATCTATTTAATTTAAAAGATGGATTTAGATATTAGGTGAGTTTTATACTATTGAGTTTATTAAAAATAAATGTTAATAATTCTTAAACATTGGTTTTGGGATATAAATAAAAATTTTTCGAAATTATTAATTTTTAAGAGTAGCCAAGTATTATAACTTTTTTGTGCGATTTGGTTGAAATTTGGTACCTAGGGTTTATTTCGGATAAGATTAATAAATTTTGACAGACATTTGACATTTGACTTCCAGGTTACGTGACTATTGAAACTTTTTTGCTATGAGTCCGATTGGGTTCAAATTTGGTATTTGGGATTGATTTAGGATGCAATTATTAAATTTTGATAGATTTTTGACATTTGAGGTTCGGGTCACGTGACACTGTAACTCTTTTGCTATTGATCCGATTGGGCTGAAATTTGGTATTTGCGGTTGATTTAGGATGCAATTAATAAATGTTGACTGATATTTGACATTTGAGGTCCAGGTCACGTGATACTGTAACTCTTTTGCTATTAATCCGATTGGGTTGAAATTTGGTATTTAGAGTTTATTTAGGATGCAATTAATAAACGTTAACAGATATTTGACATAATAACACATTATATTGACATACAACGCGACTATATAACAAATTATGGTTCTTTGAAGCATGATACCCCAACCACTGGTCCTCTCTTTCCTTGGCAGGTAAACGTTAGCCTCCCCGACTCACCTAAATACACCTGATAATTTTTGATTTTTTTTTTAAATTCCCTTATGGCTTTTCACAGACAAGACCTAAAGGTTCCAAACTGGTCTCCACGGACCAAAAGTATAGGAGCGAAGCGACTATACTTGTTATATAGTCGCAGACTATATTATGCACGCGAGGTCGGGCCCGAAAAATCGTGTTTTTTTGGAAATAAAAATTCATATCTTTGGCTGTATGGCTAGCGAAACGATGAAATTTGGCATAGGGTCTCTCAATACATTGGGAATGATGGATCCATAAACGAATTTTTTTTTAGGTACCATCAAACGGAGCGGTACTGTCTCAAAGTCAAAAATTCGTAAAAAAACGGGTCAAATTCCTTTCAGACGCGAGAACTCAAATAAAAAGCCTTTAAAAGACTTTAAATTTTTAGGACATAAGGGTCGGTGGGGGCTTAAGAACTGTATACTTTTTGGGCCAGATCGGTATACAGGGTGAGTTATTATAAGCGAACAAAAGTGACTAAAAAAAAAATTCAAACTTCTCCAGAGGCTAAAAAAAAATTTTTATAAAAAAAGTGTTTCGGCGAAAAGACTTCGTTTTATAAGAGAT
The DNA here is from genome assembly GCF_022605725.1 of Anthonomus grandis grandis. Classification (NCBI taxonomy): domain Eukaryota; kingdom Metazoa; phylum Arthropoda; class Insecta; order Coleoptera; family Curculionidae; genus Anthonomus; species Anthonomus grandis. The sequence goes on along the minus strand of NC_065566.1, from coordinate 1,095,918 downwards.
TTGACATACTTGGAGCTTTTTTTTGTAAAAAATTTATTTTACGAGTTCTGGCATTTTCAGTTTTTTGGAATTTTCCGCCAAACGATACTTATTTGGGAAAAAAAGTTTTTTTCAAAAAATAGCTTCATCCTTTACCTTTCATATGCCATATAACCGAAATTTTCGTAAGCCATACAGGGCGAGCAATAATGAACTTTACCAATGAAGGTCCGACCCGAAAATCACATTTTATTTAATAACTTTTTCGTAGTGGCACCTGGACTATTTATATTCTCAGGCATTAAATACTTTAATAACCCCATTATTTATGTAAAATTACAATCTTCCAACATTAATAGGTTCTGAGCAATTCGAATTTTCGCGTTTAATTCATTTGCCACGTCTCTGTACATGGTGAAAAGATCAGACATCATCTAAAAGATCCGAAATTTTGTTTTACAACACATACTAAAATTTCAGGGTTCCAGAGATAGTACAAGTACCCGAAAAATGCGATTTTATGAAAAAAGTCCATTTTTTTGCGTTTTTGCAGGTAATTGGAGGTGTCAACCTAAACTCTGATGAAATGGCTAGTGGGAACAATACTTTGACGCATGGTGGATACAAATTTTTTGCTCGTGACAGGTGGCCGGGACTTGGTTGGGTTTTTTGTAAAATTATGAATGAAAATGAACCGGAAACGATCAGGGAAAGGAAGCACCGAATCAGAAAATGAATGGGCTTTCCGAATCTGTGCATATCATTTGGGGAAATTGTGTATTGCGGCCAGGAAAATTCGGCAAACATTTTGACGTCTTCGAAAAATGCCGTTTTTTTGAAAAGTCAGTGGTTTTATACCGGGGTGAGACGAAATGAAATTTGCCCGATTAGTTTATTAAAATTATTCGAATATATACACGGGTCAGTCGTAATGATCTATTTAATTTAAAATAAAAATTTAGATATTAGGTGAGTTTTTACTATTTAGTTTATTATTAATATATGTTAATAATTCTTAAACATTGCTTTTGGGTTATAAATAAAAATTTTTTGAAATTATTGATTTTTAAGGTTAGTCGAGTATCATAACTTTTTTGGTATTGGTGCGATTTGGTTGAAATTTGGTACCTAGTACCTATTTCGGATAAGATTAATAAATTTTTACAGATATTTGACATGACTATGTTTTAAGGTCACGTGACTACCTTAACTTTCTTCCTATTTGTCCGATTTGCTTGAAATTTGGTATTTGGGGTTTATTTAGGATGCAATTATTAATTTTTCACAGATATTTGACATTTGACTTCCAGGTCACGTGACTATTGTAACTTTTTTGCTATTGGTCTGATTGGGTTCAAATTTGGTATTTGGGCTTTATTTAGAATGCAATTATTAATTTTCGACTGATATTTGACATTTGACTTCCGGGTCACGTGACTATTGTAACTTTTTTGCTATGAGTCCCATTGGGTTCAAATTTGGTATTTATGCTTTATTTAGGACACAATTAATAAATTTTAACAGATAATTAACAAATTATATTTTAAAGTCACGTGACTCTCATAATTCTTTTACTATTAATCCGATTGGGTTGAAATTTAGTATTTGGGCTTTATTTAGGATGCAAGTAATAAATTTTGCCAGAAATTTGACATATTGAATTTTAAAGTCACGTGACTTCCATAACTTTTTTGCTATTAATCCGATTGGGTTCAAATTTGGAATTTGGAGTTTATTTAGAATGCAATTGTTGATTTTTTGCAAAATTTTAAAATATTAAGTTCTAGGGTCACGTGACTATCAACATTTCCTATTCGATTGAAATTTGCTTTAGATGATATGTATAAATTTATAAATAATATTTTGTATTACCCTTATCCTTTTATCTTAATTAGTTAAATTATTTCTTAAATTTGCCTTTCAAAAAAAAATTAAAAAATCATCGGTTCGAATACAAAGGCTTTAAAGGGAACTTATCTTCTTTCATAATATTGTAACATTATTATAGATTTTGAAAAATTTTGTCATTAAGCTTTTTCATTAGTTTTTGAATGGTCTTTTGCCAGAAAAAAGAAATTTTGAATTTGGAGCATGTTTTGGAAAAAAATTCATTTTGGGCCGGATTTTGTTCGAAAATCGATAAATGCAAATAAATAAGTTTTCTGTTCATTTTAGAGTCAAATCGATAATAACCTTTTTGAAAGGTATCCTGAAGTAGTACAAGATAGAAAAATAAAAAATTGAAATATTTCCATAGGGCTCTTGATATTTCGATATTTATAATTAATAGTTTTTTACAATTTTCTCCGATTGTATAATAGCTAGAACCGATTCGTTTTGACAGGCGAATACCTCTTAATAGAGCGAAGAACTCTTATGTAGTACAAAAAGTTGTCAGAGTTAAAGTTTATTAAAAAATAAATAAAAACCATTTTTCGAAATTTTTCATGGCTATACCCCTTTCGATTTTGGAGCAAAAAAAAAATTTTTTTCCTTGGGCTTTTATCTCTCAGGATTTTCAGTTTAAGGTTCATATTGAAATTTGGCTGTAACCAATTTTGGAAAAAAAATGCTACCGTGGGAAAAAACGAGTTTTCTTTTATTTTTTTCATACTTTTACTAATATATCGGATTCTAAAGCTTTGATTCAATTTGTCGATGGCATCTTTTATTCCTTATTCTGTTAAACCTGTTTTAATTTTATTATAACTGCTTTTCAAAAAAAAGTACGATAAAAAAATCGACGTAAAAACCCGTTTGTTCTATTCTAGTACATAAACCCTCATAAGAACTTCTCTCTGAATATTATGGCATTTCTATAAATTATTAACAATGATGTCATAAAGCTTTTTTATTGCTTTTTAAGTAGTACTTATTAATAATTAAAAAAAAATTAAAACCAATTTTTCGATTTTTCGCAGGTATACACCCCCTTCGATTTTGGATCATTTGGTATTTCTGGTTTGGTTGGTTTATTTGGTATTTCTGGTTTATTTAGGATACAACTAATAAATTGTTTTGAAAAAAGGTTTTTAGGCTTTATATTTACAAAACTTCTTTATTAGCAATAAATGTTTTTAGTCAAACACTTGTCTCAAAACTCAATGTTTTTTTCAATTAAATGTATAGTCATGATCCCTGACCATTAACGTTGTTTAGTAGCTCTTGCATAATTACTAACATTTTGTATTTTAACTTTTTTATAAGAAAAGCATTTTCTTCACTAACATTCCCTATGTCGATTAAATTATAAATAAAAAACAAATTAGACTTGATAAAGGAAATCTAAATTTTAAAAAATGCTTCTATAAAAATATTGCGTTTGACAAGTTTACGTTGATGGTCACCACGAATCTCAAACACCATTGAAAGCAAAAATTGTTAACATCAACTAATATTATAAAATTAATATTAAATATTACAATAATAATATTAAATATTATAACATTAATATTATATACAAAAACCCAGAAACCTATTCGTAAAATCTTACAATGAATATAACCCAAACCTAGCAAAAAAAAAGTTCGGCAGTGACGACTACGCTTAAATGTCGCCGTTGCGAATCGCTCCATTAAATCATCGCTACATAGAAGCACCTTAAAACTACAAGGACAAAGTTAACCGTGCTTTTGACAAATAAACGTATATGGAGCGGTATCCGGGGTAACCAGCGTAAATAAACATTCATTTTAGATTCCTTTGTGCATTATAAGCGTTATAAAATTTCTTTCGGGAAATTTTTAAGGTTTATTTTGTGCTTATTTTGAGGAATATTAATTATTTCGAAGTTATATTAATCGGTTTTAGTTATAAGTTTGTTCGTTTGTCATTTTTAGGTAAGTGATTTGGAGGCGTAAGCAGTTGAGTTTTATTGTGCTGGCGATTGCTTCCTTTAAAGTCCTCAAAAAAGCAGTTTTTTGACAAATTTGGCTCATTGAATGTTTTAGATTTTATTTCGCCCAGTTAGTTTTATTCTACAAAATCAAAGGTAAGTTTTTATATTAATTTAAGTATATTATCTGTCATAAGTTATATTATCTGTCAATGTGGAAGATTTTGTTCAATTTTTCGGAACAGGATATGTTAATAATTTGATATTTGACACTATAAACGTCAACGTTCTAAAAGTAAACAAGACAATGTTCTTAACAAAAAGTCTTATTTTCATATTGTTATATTTTTATTTACTTAATGGAGAGACAAAATAAAAATATTTTAGATCAATAGAAAAGTCGTTAGCCCATGATAATACCATAGTATATTTCTAATATTATTGTGTTCATAAGTAAATATAAGCATAACAAATTTGTATATGGTCGAATACAACGTAAATTATCGTTTTTTTCTTAAAAATTGGTTCATTCAAGGATTTTTTTCTTTTAATATAATCGATTTAAGGTAAGCTTGCTAAACAATAAAAAAAAATCTGAAAATCGTTGGGTAGGTGAATTGCTGAATGACCACACCGTAATTTTAATATCCATTTATATTATAAATATGGATAGGTAACAAAGACAATTTAAACATTCATTTTATATTCCGTTTTTGCATCATAAGAGTAGTTAAAGTTCCTTTGGAATTTCTTAATGTGTTCTGTGTGCTAATTTTGAGGAATATTAGAATATATATCAACAGTTTTTAGTTAGACGTTTATATTCTTTCATTTCTAGATTCTGAAGCACCCAACACTCATTAAACTGATTAGATCTAAAAGTGCTGTGCTCCATTGACAAACCAAGCAAGTAAGCAAGGTTTTTGGAAAAATTTTACTCATTGCATCCTATAGTATTGGTACATAGTTCCATTCTACAAAATCAAAGGTAAGTTTTATCTAACTTTATGCATTATCAAGATTGTGACATTTAACAGTCATTTTAAAAATCCATTCTCCTTATAAATATGTATTTACAAATTAAAAAAATATATATAAATAATTTCTTTTTAGTCAAGTGGTGTTTTTAAAAGTACTTTATAGAAACTTTCAAGGTTCTTCTAGAGCAAAAATTAAACCTAATAATTGTTTCTTATCTACTTGCAACTAAAATTATTTTAGAAGTAATGCATTTTGTACCACAAGTTTATTTCAAATATGCAAAGTATTTTTTATGACAATTATTATGCCAATTTATATCTACTATATGATCACTTAATGGGACTCAAGTTTTTAGTTTTTTATATCTAAATATATACATCCTTAAGTGCCTTTATTACTCTACTTACTTACTATGTGTCTACTAATATTATTAAATTAAATTTTTTATTGTTTGCTTTTTTGTAATGAATATATAGTACATATATAATAATAACTAAATAACTAATAAATATAATTATATATATATATATATATATATATTGGGTGGCACAGACAAAAAGGAACACCTAATAATTTTTTTTCTTTTCAATATAAATAATTATGCATTTTATGACTTAAGTATTTTACACGCCTATTTAAAATGTCCAAACCATTAATTTTGGCATTTACTTTATTTTTTTAAATAGCATACAATTGAGAACAACCACTTTTGAAATGCGGTTTCTTTTTCCCAATAATTTGATATAATTATTTTTTAAATCGGTGGTTAAAACTATTTTTCCGTGATTGCTTAATTTAAACTTAACATTTTCAACGCGTTCACGGCACCCTATTTTAAACTTAAAAAAAAAAAGTTTTTTCCTATGAGTATCAAACAAAAAGTAGCAAAAACTAGTATCATTGTTTTCAGAATATTATTTTCTATCGAAATACTAAAATAATATACCAAGTGTGCCATTTAAAATAAGAAAGGTGTCACTCACACACACAAAAACTTATAACTGCTCTTAAATAATTCCATCGATATACCAAATTTCATTTGTTTATCTTAAAGAGTAAAACGGTTATTAAGTGTTTCCTTTTTCAGTTATAATTATATGTATATAAAAATACTGGGATATATATATATATAGTTTTTATTATAAATGTACTATATATTCATTACAAAAAACCAAACAATAAAAAATTTAATTTAATAGGACCTTAAGATAGATACCTCAATTCACCTTAATATTATTCACATCCTTCGGAGCTCTAATAAACTATACTTGTAGGTAGGATGTTAGCTAGATATAAAAAGTAGAGCAGTAATGAAATTGAGGCAGAAGATTTGACTTCAATATTGTGAATATTGGAAAAAGAGAGAATTTATGACAAAAAATGTTTACAATTGTTTTGTATTTAAAAATTATTTTTAATTAATTATTATTCATTATTAATTATAAAATCTATTCTATAAAATCTATTCTTTATTTCATTCATCTAAATTTTTAATAGCTTTTAATTGATTGCATTATAATATGATTTAATTTCGATTTAACATTAGTTAGAGGTTTATTTTTGTCATTTAAAACTGCATTCACAAATATAGTAAATTCCTATAAATTATATATAATAATTCTAAATAAGGCCTAAAATCTAAAATAAAAAAGTATTTAAATTCTTATACAACATATGCATATAACTATGTTTTAGATGAGTGACATAGATTGTTCTATAATATTTTCTTGCTGGACAACTTTTCAATAAATGTTCTATTAAAATTATTAGTTAAATTGTCAATTTCTAAAATGTATCCAGGATTGTCGTTAAAGTATGCTTAATAAAATTTTCAGATGCCAAAAATGAGTAAAAAGTCCGCTAAGACGAAAAATATCCAGCAAAAAAAAAATATTTAGCCAAAAAGTTGGAAAATACAGAAAGCGGTAACAAAGGGGAAAATTTACAAAATACTAGTAAACAAGTACATGTGCAACACAAGTTGCCCATAAACAAGATCTCAGAGGATAGTACAAGTAAGGTAAAATTCAATGAAGTTGTAATAGAGTCTAATAAGCGAAAGTCATTGACGGTTATTGACAACAATGAAGTATTGTCATCAAAAACTGTTAATCATAAAAAACAAAAAGTTATTGATTCTTTTCAAAAGTTATCCCATACAGGTGAAATTCAGAATAGTGAAAAAATGCAGGAAGACACTACAATCAATCATCCAACCAAGTTTGAACTAGCATTAAGAGAAGGCCCCACCATTGTTTGCAGTTGTTGTTTGAGATTATGGTTTCCCACTTCATGTACAAAAATAAATCTACAATTGCTAAAAAACAAATTTGGAAACCAATTCATTACACAAATTTGCAATGATGGGGTTTTCTTTTGCAAGTCTTGCTCATCAAATATTTATAAAGGACAATTGCCAAAGTTCTGGTCCGGCAATCATAATATTGTTCACCCTATACCAGTTGAGCTAAAAGATCTGACTATCCTTGAAGAAAGGATGGTGTCGGCCAGGTTACCTTTCATGCAAATCCGACAGGTAGGATATGCACGACAGTGTTACATAACTGGCCAAATAGTCAATGTCCCTATAAATATAGATACTTCGACCAAATTATTGCCTAGAAATGTAGAGGAGACACAAACTATTCAGGTTAAGCTCAAGAGAAAAATGAACTATAAAAATGATTATCTCCTGGAAACCATACGGCCCGCAGTTGTTCTAAAAGCGGCAAAATTTTTGTGTCAACAACCTCTTTACATACAAGAAGGCATAAAGCAATCAGATGATTGGGAAAAAAATATTAATGACTATATACGATCTCAAGTAGAATCCTCTGCACAGATCTTAAATGAAGGCTCAAAAGTGTTGGAACTGGATTCTAAAACAGTGTGTAGTGAAAATTTTGAAGAATTGTTCGATAATGCGTTTTTCGAAACAATGGAAGTGCCCCTAGAATCTAAGAATGACGATAAAAATATTCAAAAAGAATCTTCAATTGAAAAAAACAATATATACAATTTAGAGGAATTCTTAGATGAAGAAGAAGAGCCTTTAAATCCTGGGGGCCAAGAAACTTTGCTTGACAAATGTAACCTAGAAAATATCTATGCACGCGAGGTCGGGCCCGAAAAATCGTGTTTTTTTGGAAATAAAAATTCATATCTTTGGCTGTATGGCTAGCGAAACGATGAAATTTGGCATAGGGTCTCTCAATACATTGGGAATGATGGATCCATAAACGAATTTTTTTTTAGGTACCATCAAACGGAGCGGTACTGTCTCAAAGTCAAAAATTCGTAAAAAAACGGGTCAAATTCCTTTCAGACGCGAGAACTCAAATAAAAAGCCTTTAAAAGACTTTAAATTTTTAGGACATAAGGGTCGGTGGGGGCTTAAGAACTGTATACTTTTTGGGCCAGATCGGTATACAGGGTGAGTTATTATAAGCGAACAAAAGTGACTAAAAAAAAAATTCAAACTTCTCCAGAGGCTAAAAAAAAATGTTTATAAAAAAAGTGTTTCGGCGAAAAGACTTCGTTTTATAAGAGATTTGACATACTTGGAGCTTTTTTTTGTAAAAAATTTATTTTACGAGTTCTGGCATTTTCAGTTTTTTGGAATTTTCCGCCAAACGATACTTATTTGGGAAAAAAAGTTTTTTTCAAAAAATAGCTTCATCCTTTACCTTTCATATGCCATATAACCGAAATTTTCGTAAGCCATACAGGGCGAGCAATAATGAACTTTACCAATGAAGGTCCGACCCGAAAATCACATTTTATTTAATAACTTTTTCGTAGTGGCACCTGGACTATTTATATTCTCAGGCATTAAATACTTTAATAACCCCATTATTTATGTAAAATTACAATCTTCCAACATTAATAGGTTCTGAGCAATTCGAATTTTCGCGTTTAATTCATTTGCCACGTCTCTGTACATGGTGAAAAGATCAGACATCATCTAAAAGATCCGAAATTTTGTTTTACAACACATACTAAAATTTCAGGGTTCCAGAGATAGTACAAGTACCCGAAAAATGCGATTTTATGAAAAAAGTCCATTTTTTTGCGTTTTTGCAGGTAATTGGAGGTGTCAACCTAAACTCTGATGAAATGGCTAGTGGGAACAATACTTTGACGCATGGTGGATACAAATTTTTTGCTCGTGACAGGTGGCCGGGACTTGGTTGGGTTTTTTGTAAAATTATGAATGAAAATGAACCGGAAACGATCAGGGAAAGGAAGCACCGAATCAGAAAATGAATGGGCTTTCCGAATCTGTGCATATCATTTGGGGAAATTGTGTATTGCGGCCAGGAAAATTCGGCAAACATTTTGACGTCTTCGAAAAATGCCGTTTTTTTGAAAAGTCAGTGGTTTTATACCGGGGTGAGACGAAATGAAATTTGCCCGATTATTTTATTAAAATTATTCGAATATATACACGGGTCAGTCGTAATGATCTATTTAATTTAAAATAAAAATTTAGATATTAGGTGAGTTTTTACTATTTAGTTTATTATTAATATATGTTAATAATTCTTAAACATTGCTTTTGGGTTATAAATAAAAATTTTTTGAAATTATTGATTTTTAAGGTTAGTCGAGTATCATAACTTTTTTGGTGTTGGTGCGATTTGGTTGAAATTTGGTACCTAGTACCTATTTCGGATAAGATTAATAAATTTTTACAGATATTTGACATGACTATGTTTTAAGGTCACGTGACTACCTTAACTTTCTTCCTATTTGTCCGATTTGCTTGAAATTTGGTATTTGGGGTTTATTTAGGATGCAATTATTAATTTTTCACAGATATTTGACATTTGACTTCCAGGTCACGTGACTATTGTAACTTTTTTGCTATTGGTCTGATTGGGTTCAAATTTGGTATTTGGGCTTTATTTAGAATGCAATTATTAATTTTCGACTGATATTTGACATTTGACTTCCGGGTCACGTGACTATTGTAACTTTTTTGCTATGAGTCCCATTGGGTTCAAATTTGGTATTTATGCTTTATTTAGGACACAATTAATAAATTTTAACAGATAATTAACAAATTATATTTTAAAGTCACGTGACTCTCATAATTCTTTTACTATTAATCCGATTGGGTTGAAATTTAGTATTTGGGCTTTATTTAGGATGCAAGTAATAAATTTTGCCAGAAATTTGACATATTGAATTTTAAAGTCACGTGACTTCCATAACTTTTTTGCTATTAATCCGATTGGGTTCAAATTTGGAATTTGGAGTTTATTTAGAATGCAATTGTTGATTTTTTGCAAAATTTTAAAATATTAAGTTCTAGGGTCACGTGACTATCAACATTTCCTATTCGATTGAAATTTGCTTTAGATGATATGTATAAATTTATAAATAATATTTTGTATTACCCTTATCCTTTTATCTTAATTAGTTAAATTATTTCTTAAATTTGCCTTTCAAAAAAAAATTAAAAAATCATCGGTTCGAATACAAAGGCTTTAAAGGGAACTTATCTTCTTTCATAATATTGTAACATTATTATAGATTTTGAAAAATTTTGTCATTAAGCTTTTTCATTAGTTTTTGAATGGTCTTTTGCCAGAAAAAAGAAATTTTGAATTTGGAGCATGTTTTGGAAAAAAATTCATTTTGGGCCGGATTTTGTTCGAAAATCGATAAATGCAAATAAATAAGTTTTCTGTTCATTTTAGAGTCAAATCGATAATAACCTTTTTGAAAGGTATCCTGAAGTAGTACAAGATAGAAAAATAAAAAATTGAAATATTTCCATAGGGCTCTTGATATTTCGATATTTATAATTAATAGTTTTTTACAATTTTCTCCGATTGTATAATAGCTAGAACCGATTCGTTTTGACAGGCGAATACCTCTTAATAGAGCGAAGAACTCTTATGTAGTACAAAAAGTTGTCAGAGTTAAAGTTTATTAAAAAATAAATAAAAACCATTTTTCGAAATTTTTCATGGCTATACCCCTTTCGATTTTGGAGCAAAAAAAAAATTTTTTTCCTTGGGCTTTTATCTCTCAGGATTTTCAGTTTAAGGTTCATATTGAAATTTGGCTGTAACCAATTTTGGAAAAAAAATGCTACCGTGGGAAAAAACGAGTTTTCTTTTATTTTTTTCATACTTTTACTAATATATCGGATTCTAAAGCTTTGATTCAATTTGTCGATGGCATCTTTTATTCCTTATTCTGTTAAACCTGTTTTAATTTTATTATAACTGCTTTTCAAAAAAAAGTACGATAAAAAAATCGACGTAAAAACCCGTTTGTTCTATTCTAGTACATAAACCCTCATAAGAACTTCTCTCTGAATATTATGGCATTTCTATAAATTATTAACAATGATGTCATAAAGCTTTTTTATTGCTTTTTAAGTAGTACTTATTAATAATTAAAAAAAAATTAAAACCAATTTTTCGATTTTTCGCAGGTATACACCCCCTTCGATTTTGGATCATTTGGTATTTCTGGTTTGGTTGGTTTATTTGGTATTTCTGGTTTATTTAGGATACAACTAATAAATTGTTTTGAAAAAAGGTTTTTAGGCTTTATATTTACAAAACTTCTTTATTAGCAATAAATGTTTTTAGTCAAACACTTGTCTCAAAACTCAATGTTTTTTTCAATTAAATGTATAGTCATGATCCCTGACCATTAACGTTGTTTAGTAGCTCTTGCATAATTACTAACATTTTGTATTTTAACTTTTTTATAAGAAAAGCATTTTCTTCACTAACATTCCCTATGTCGATTAAATTATAAATAAAAAACAAATTAGACTTGATAAAGGAAATCTAAATTTTAAAAAATGCTTCTATAAAAATATTGCGTTTGACAAGTTTACGTTGATGGTCACCACGAATCTCAAACACCATTGAAAGCAAAAATTGTTAACATCAACTAATATTATAAAATTAATATTAAATATTACAATAATAATATTAAATATTATAACATTAATATTATATACAAAAACCCAGAAACCTATTCGTAAAATCCTACAATGAATATAACCCAAACCTAGCAAAAAAAAAGTTCGGCAGTGACGACTACGCTTAAATGTCGCCGTTGCGAATCGCTCCATTAAATCATCGCTACATAGAAGCACCTTAAAACTACAAGGACAAAGTTAACCGTGCTTTTGACAAATAAACGTATATGGAGCGGTATCCGGGGTAACCAGCGTAAATAAACATTCATTTTAGATTCCTTTGTGCATTATAAGCGTTATAAAATTTCTTTCGGGAAATTTTTAAGGTTTATTTTGTGCTTATTTTGAGGAATATTAATTATTTCGAAGTTATATTAATCGGTTTTAGTTATAAGTTTGTTCGTTTGTCATTTTTAGGTAAGTGATTTGGAGGCGTAAGCAGTTGAGTTTTATTGTGCTGGCGATTGCTTCCTTTAAAGTCCTCAAAAAAGCAGTTTTTTGACAAATTTGGCTCATTGAATGTTTTAGATTTTATTTCGCCCAGTTAGTTTTATTCTACAAAATCAAAGGTAAGTTTTTATATTAATTTAAGTATATTATCTGTCATAAGTTATATTATCTGTCAATGTGGAAGATTTTGTTCAATTTTTCGGAACAGGATATGTTAATAATTTGATATTTGACACTATAAACGTCAACGTTCTAAAAGTAAACAAGACAATGTTCTTAACAAAAAGTCTTATTTTCATATTGTTATATTTTTATTTACTTAATGGAGAGACAAAATAAAAATATTTTAGATCAATAGAAAAGTCGTTAGCCCATGATAATACCATAGTATATTTCTAATATTATTGTGTTCATAAGTAAATATAAGCATAACAAATTTGTATATGGTCGAATACAACGTAAATTATCGTTTTTTTCTTAAAAATTGGTTCATTCAAGGATTTTTTTCTTTTAATATAATCGATTTAAGGTAAGCTTGCTAAACAATAAAAAAAAATCTGAAAATCGTTGGGTAGGTGAATTGCTGAATGACCACACCGTAATTTTAATATCCATTTATATTATAAATATGGATAGGTAACAAAGACAATTTAAACATTCATTTTATATTCCGTTTTTGCATCATAAGAGTAGTTAAAGTTCCTTTGGAATTTCTTAATGTGTTCTGTGTGCTAATTTTGAGGAATATTAGAATATATATCAACAGTTTTTAGTTAGACGTTTATATTCTTTCATTTCTAGATTCTGAAGCACCCAACACTCATTAAACTGATTAGATCTAAAAGTGCTGTGCTCCATTGACAAACCAAGCAAGTAAGCAAGGTTTTTGGAAAAATTTTACTCATTGCATCCTATAGTATTGGTACATAGTTCCATTCTACAAAATCAAAGGTAAGTTTTATCTAACTTTATGCATTATCAAGATTGTGACATTTAACAGTCATTTTAAAAATCCATTCTCCTTATAAATATGTATTTACAAATTAAAAAAATATATATAAATAATTTCTTTTTAGTCAAGTGGTGTTTTTAAAAGTACTTTATAGAAACTTTCAAGGTTCTTCTAGAGCAAAAATTAAACCTAATAATTGTTTCTTATCTACTTGCAACTAAAATTATTTTAGAAGTAATGCATTTTGTACCACAAGTTTATTTCAAATATGCAAAGTATTTTTTATGACAATTATTATGCCAATTTATATCTACTATATGATCACTTAATGGGACTCAAGTTTTTAGTTTTTTATATCTAAATATATACATCCTTAAGTGCCTTTATTACTCTACTTACTTACTATGTGTCTACTAATATTATTAAATTAAATTTTTTATTGTTTGCTTTTTTGTAATGAATATATAGTACATATATAATAATAACTAAATAACTAATAAATATAATATATATATATATATATATATATATATATATATATATATTGGGTGGCACAGACAAAAAGGAACACCTAATAATTTTTTTTCTTTTCAATATAAATAATTATGCATTTTATGACTTAAGTATTTTACACGCCTATTTAAAATGTCCAAACCATTAATTTTGGCATTTACTTTATTTTTTTAAATAGCATACAATTGAGAACAACCACTTTTGAAATGCGGTTTCTTTTTCCCAATAATTTGATATAATTATTTTTTAAATCGGTGGTTAAAACTATTTTTCCGTGATTGCTTAATTTAAACTTAACATTTTCAACGCGTTCACGGCACCCTATTTTAAACTTAAAAAAAAAAAGTTTTTTCCTATGAGTATCAAACAAAAAGTAGCAAAAACTAGTATCATTGTTTTCAGAATATTATTTTCTATCGAAATACTAAAATAATATACCAAGTGTGCCATTTAAAATAAGAAAGGTGTCACTCACACACACAAAAACTTATAACTGCTCTTAAATAATTCCATCGATATACCAAATTTCATTTGTTTATCTTAAAGAGTAAAACGGTTATTAAGTGTTTCCTTTTTCAGTTATAATTATATGTATATAAAAATACTGGGATATATATATATATAGTTTTTATTATAAATGTACTATATATTCATTACAAAAAACCAAACAATAAAAAATTTAATTTAATAGGACCTTAAGATAGATACCTCAATTCACCTTAATATTATTCACATCCTTCGGAGCTCTAATAAACTATACTTGTAGGTAGGATGTTAGCTAGATATAAAAAGTAGAGCAGTAATGAAATTGAGGCAGAAGATTTGACTTCAATATTGTGAATATTGGAAAAAGAGAGAATTTATGACAAAAAATGTTTACAATTGTTTTGTATTTAAAAATTATTTTTAATTAATTATTATTCATTATTAATTATAAAATCTATTCTATAAAATCTATTCTTTATTTCATTCATCTAAATTTTTAATAGCTTTTAATTGATTGCATTATAATATGATTTAATTTCGATTTAACATTAGTTAGAGGTTTATTTTTGTCATTTAAAACTGCATTCACAAATATAGTAAATTCCTATAAATTATATATAATAATTCTAAATAAGGCCTAAAATCTAAAATAAAAAAGTATTTAAATTCTTATACAACATATGCATATAACTATGTTTTAGATGAGTGACATAGATTGTTCTATAATATTTTCTTGCTGGACAACTTTTCAATAAATGTTCTATTAAAATTATTAGTTAAATTGTCAATTTCTAAAATGTATCCAGGATTGTCGTTAAAGTATGCTTAATAAAATTTTCAGATGCCAAAAATGAGTAAAAAGTCCGCTAAGACGAAAAATATCCAGCAAAAAAAAAAATATTTAGCCAAAAAGTTGGAAAATACAGAAAGCGGTAACAAAGGGGAAAATTTACAAAATACTAGTAAACAAGTACATGTGCAACACAAGTTGCCCATAAACAAGATCTCAGAGGATAGTACAAGTAAGGTAAAATTCAATGAAGTTGTAATAGAGTCTAATAAGCGAAAGTCATTGACGGTTATTGACAACAATGAAGTATTGTCATCAAAAACTGTTAATCATAAAAAACAAAAAGTTATTGATTCTTTTCAAAAGTTATCCCATACAGGTGAAATTCAGAATAGTGAAAAAATGCAGGAAGACACTACAATCAATCATCCAACCAAGTTTGAACTAGCATTAAGAGAAGGCCCCACCATTGTTTGCAGTTGTTGTTTGAGATTATGGTTTCCCACTTCATGTACAAAAATAAATCTACAATTGCTAAAAAACAAATTTGGAAACCAATTCATTACACAAATTTGCAATGATGGGGTTTTCTTTTGCAAGTCTTGCTCATCAAATATTTATAAAGGACAATTGCCAAAGTTCTGGTCCGGCAATCATAATATTGTTCACCCTATACCAGTTGAGCTAAAAGATCTGACTATCCTTGAAGAAAGGATGGTGTCGGCCAGGTTACCTTTCATGCAAATCCGACAGGTAGGATATGCACGACAGTGTTACATAACTGGCCAAATAGTCAATGTCCCTATAAATATAGATACTTCGACCAAATTATTGCCTAGAAATGTAGAGGAGACACAAACTATTCAGGTTAAGCTCAAGAGAAAAATGAACTATAAAAATGATTATCTCCTGGAAACCATACGGCCCGCAGTTGTTCTAAAAGCGGCAAAATTTTTGTGTCAACAACCTCTTTACATACAAGAAGGCATAAAGCAATCAGATGATTGGGAAAAAAATATTAATGACTATATACGATCTCAAGTAGAATCCTCTGCACAGATCTTAAATGAAGGCTCAAAAGTGTTGGAACTGGATTCTAAAACAGTGTGTAGTGAAAATTTTGAAGAATTGTTCGATAATGCGTTTTTCGAAACAATGGAAGTGCCCCTAGAATCTAAGAATGACGATAAAAATATTCAAAAAGAATCTTCAATTGAAAAAAACAATATATACAATTTAGAGGAATTCTTAGATGAAGAAGAAGAGCCTTTAAATCCTGGGGGCCAAGAAACTTTGCTTGACAAATGTAACCTAGAAAATATCTGTTTTGCCCCAGGAGAAGGTAAAACGCCAATACATTTGATGCTTGACCAGTTTAGCGATGAACTCTCATTTCCTACACTTTTCTGTGGACATGCTAAGCAATTTCTTACAAAATTCTCCTATTCTGACCAGACGAAAATACTACTCCAGCACAAAGACAGGCGATTTGCAAGGACAGACTATCTGTTGTATACATTTAAAAAACGTCAACTAATCCAATTATCCAGTGCAATTGCAACATGTCTCAGAAAAAAGAGGAATGAGGATGGAAAATATACAGCTGGACAAGTAAGACAAGCAAATTTTCTAGACCAGCTGATTCGAAGTGACATGGGATTCCATTTTCTTAGTAGAATTGTAGGTTCACCTGCTTATTGGAAGCACGAAAAGACAAAATTACTGTGTATGATTCGCCAATTTGGAATCCCCACACTGTTTTTTACCGTGTCAGCAGCCGAAACAGCATGGCCCGAATTAATCAAGGTATTAGCACAAGTTGTTGATCAAAAAGATGTTACTCTAGAGGAGGCCGCGAGTATGCCCTACTTAGAAAAAACTCGCTTAATTAGAACAGATCCGATAACTTGTGCCAGATACTTTGATTATCGGTTCAAACTGCTATTTAAATATATGAAGAGTCAAAATGGACCCTTTAAACAAAATCCCATAGAGCATCATTATTACCGCATAGAATTTCAACATCGTGGGTCTCCTCATGTTCACGGGTTATTGTGGTTATCAAATGCTCCAAAATTCCAAGAAACACCAGAAAGTTTCAAAGAGTGTGCCGAATTCGCGAACAGGTATATTACCTGTAATAGTGATTTAGAAAGTGTCCGTGATATAATTCAGTTTAATACGCATCATCATTCTAAATCGTGTCAAAAAGAAGTGCGGGGATACAAAGTTTGCAGGTATGGTATCCCATACCTTCCAATGGATAAATCGGTAATTCTAACGCCAATAAAAATTGACAAAACCAAGGAAGCGGATTTACGTAAGGCCATGTCTGAAAAGTTTTTAATGATAATGCGTAGGCTTAAGGATAAACCAGATTTATCATTTGAAAACTTTTTGGCTGACCTTGTTATGTCTAAGGATGAGTATCTTAATGTTATACAGCACAACATTTTTAAAACCACTTTATTTTTAGAAAGGCTGCCAAAAGATGGTTTTATTAACAACTTTAATGCTGAAATGTTCTCCATGATGAAGAGCAACATGGATATTCAATTAGTTTTTGAGCCATATGGTTGTTGCACCTACATAGTCAACTATATCAATAAGTCCCAAAGAGGTGTGTCTGATATTTTAATGAAGACTATGGAAGAAATTAAAAAAGGTAATTTAGATGTTAAGGGCAAACTTAAATCTCTTGCAGCAGCTTTCTTAAATGCGAGCGAAGTAAGTGCCCAGGAAGCCGCCTACAGCGTGTTACAACTACCGATGCATGACACCTGTACCTCCTATGTATACATCCATACAAATCCAATCAGGGAAAGGACAAAAATGTTGAAACCATTAGCACAACTTAAAGAAATGGACAATGACGATCCCAATATTTATTGTGATGGTCTTATAGAACACTATGAACAGCGGCCTGATGAGATGGAAAACATATGTTTGGCTGAGTTTGCGGCCTATTATGATTTCTTTAAGAAACAAGCAGAAACAAAGGCTAATGGTTTACCCTTAAAAGATGGAAGTGGCGTTTTAGTTAAAAGGGGTCATGCTAAAATTTTAGCCTACCGTAGTTATGGACTTCAGCAAGACCCTCTTAACTATTATAGGGAACAAATAATGCTATACATCCCATGGCGAAATGAAGTGGATGAAGTTGAAAATGAGAACATTGATCAACAGACCATATACAAAGATCGATACCAAGAGATTGTTGCAAATCGACAAAAGTTCAATGTCTTAGATGAACAGGTAATCGACGAAGCTCTGAAACTTGCCGAAGACCGATCAAATCAATTAGACGATGGTGGATTCGGTGGAGAAATAGATGATGAGTTTATGCCTTATGGACTAGACAACCCCATTTATGATCCATTCAATCACATCATCGATAAAAAAGACGACGAAGCGCCAGTAAAACATATCGCTTTCCCAACGCCTCATCAGATAAGCGATTCAGAGTATGAAGCCCTCATAAGCAAACTGAATCACAAGCAGTATCAGTTCCTTAATGTCGTGCAAGACAGTCTAATTGAAGGGGAAACTTTCTACTGCACACTTAGTGGTCCAGCAGGTACAGGCAAAAGTCACCTGATTACGGCAATAACCCAGTCGTTATTGCGCCATTTCAACTCAATACCGGGAAATAATCCTGAAAGTTTAAAAGTGTTACTTTGTGCGCCTACAGGTAAAGCGGCATTTAATATCGGGGGTATAACCTTACATGCGGCATTATCGTTACCCGTTAGTCAGTATGGTGAAGAACTAATTCCTTTACACCATGACACCGTTAATACTATATATTGTAATTTGTATGACTTAAAATTAATTATCATAGATGAATATTCCATGGTTGGCGCCAGATTGTTTGACCATATTAACAGTAGATTGCAGCAAATCTTTAAATCTGACGCCATCTTTGGAAATATTTCAATAATTTTATGCGGCGATAATCGTCAATTACCCCCAGTAAGGGATATGTATATTTTTTGCCCAGTAAAAACAAATCCGTATAAAGAATTATGCGGAACGTATCTGTGGGATCATTTTAAATATTTTGAACTTTCAGAAATAATGAGACAGAGTGAAGATAAGTCTTTTGCAGTTGCCCTCAATAATATGGCGTTTGGTAAAATGACCGACGAAGATGTGCAATTGATCAAGTCCAGGGAAGTCGACAGTATTGACCAAATTCCTGAAGACACTATGCATTTATTTTGCACCAATGCAGAAGTAGATGCATTCAATGAAATGAAACTGTCTACATTTAAAACCGAGCGAGCCGTAAGTCAAGCCAGAGACGTTATCAAAGGGAGTTGCTCAGAACGACTAAAAAATTTATTTCTGGAACACGCAAAAAGCTTAAAAAAGGGGGAGAGTTTTGGCCTAATGTTAAATTTAATATTGCAGGTAGATGCCAAATATATGATTTCAATGAATGTGGACACCAGTGATGGAATAGTGAATGGTGCAACAGGCATCCTACGTCAAATAGACTATGACCGAAGTAAAATTCCATTCAGAGTGTGGATGGAGTTCTTCGATTCCAAGTCAGGCCAGGAATGCCGCAAGAGAAACGAATCCCTTAGGAAGTCTATGGGTGTGTTATACACTTGGACGCCCATAGAAAGAGCTGCCAGAGCTGTTAAAATTCAAAAAGGCAGCAATGTTCACGTTGAGCGTCTTCAGTTTCCTCTTGTAATCAGTGAAGGAATTACAATCCACAAGAGTCAAGGTGCCACCTACAAACAGGTGGCTGTTCACATTGGAAATCGCATGACGAGAACCAGTACCTATGTTGCTTGTAGTCGGGCCACAAAGCTAAGTGGCCTCTACATCATTGGTAAGTTTAAGGCCCCTAAACCGGCAACCGAAAAGGATGCTGCTTATAAAGAACTGGTAAATATGCAAGAAAACAAACTTATAACATCCAGGTATGACACTCAGTATCTTAATGATTCTAATGTCAAATACATTATTGCTTATCAAAATGTGCAAAGTCTACCAAAAAATTTTAATTTTATAAAAAATAATCCCATTTTTAAAGACGCACATTTCCTAATTTTTGTTGAAACCTGGTTATTTAAAAAGAAACAAAATTTAAAAATAAATGATTTTGAAGTGTTTGCCAACCTGAATAACGATCAAACTGTAAGTAAACCCTTTGGCATAATTTGTTTCAAGAAAAAAAATGTATCAGCAAAAATAAAGTCAGTGAAAAAATACACCAAAGATTTCTGTGGTATAGTGTTTCAAGCAATCACATTTTACTTGAATGAAATTTATGTCATAGCAGTTTATATTCCCCCAAAATTGAGCATTGCACATGCTAAATTTTGTTTGGAAGAGATTATTGATCAACAAAGTGATATCCTAATCATCGGTGATTTTAATCAAGATATTATCAATCAAAATGAAAATGGTTTGAAAAATTGTTTAATATCTAAAGGTTTAAGTTGCAAATTGAGTGTTGGCGAATCAACTACAAAATCAAAAACTCAAATTGATTGGCTTTTTAGTAATTTTAATAATTTGAGTTACAATATTTACAATACTGTGTATAGTCACCATAAATCACTAGTGGTTAGTATTTATGATAAAGGTTTTATTCCCAAGCAGGTAAAAAACGTTGATAAAAATAAACAATCTACAAAAGGCTCTACTGAACTAAAATTTAATACCAAGCAAATGCAAATTTTACCAACACAAAATTCATTGGGTATCTCTACTTACCAAAGTGTAGAAGATAATAATGACAATATGGTAGTAGATATTAGTTCAGATGACGAAAACAACCCCAACTTATTTACTAAACCGCCTGCTTTATTAAATACCGATATGGTATCATGTTATGCAAATAGCATCGTACAGTCATTTTTATGTTTACCTGAATTTCGCTTTTCCATTTCAAAGCGAAATACAGCGCTAAACAGTATTCTAAATGATATTATGCTGACCAAAATTAATTCCACATTAAAAGTTCGACAATTGGTGTCTGGTCGAAATGGTGAAAATTTTGCTGTAAATCAACAAATGGACGCTCAATCATTTTGTCAATCTTTAATCAGAAGATTAGATGCAGATGATTTTAGCATTTTCATAAAAGTTAATGGTCATGAACTTTTAAATTGTCAAAACTGTAATATTAATATGAATGAAAATGAACAAATAATATACACTCATTTTCTTTATTTTCCTGAAAACTGTGGCAATTTAATTGATTTTAATTCAATGTTAATGCTAAAAGACTCTGATAGATTATGCCTATACTGTAACAATAATCTAAAAACACGCTCAGTGGTTATATGCCATAAATATTTGGTAGTATGTCTTCAGAGAATTGGCCCTCAAGGGAATAAGATAAATACCAAATTTTACAATTTTGCCTCTGAAAGTGTTATTTTGGATGAGCAAATATTCCGAGTAAAAAGTGTTGTTAAGCATCATGGAAACACCATTGGATCTGGTCATTATACATCTATAGTTAATTATAACGATCAATGGTGGAAATGTGATGATAATCGCATAACTAGAATGTCTGGGTTTGATAACACTTTAGAAGATGTATACTTATTGCTCTTAGAAAAATGCTAAATTTTCTTAAAATACTAGGACAAACCTATTTATCATAAACAAAATTACAAATGAGCAAAGTAGTATTCAAATAGTATTAGCAGTGAGTTTTGCATTGCAAGCAAATAAAACATCAGTTTACTCACACTTCTAGCTCAACATGCATCCAGGGGTTATCCGGCCCGACTGTAACCGAAACTCTTGACGCACTTTGATTCAGATACTAGGTTATGATCTCCCGCCCCCCAAAAGATTTCACTACGTGATATCTTTATATATTAGAGTCATCTTATGCGATAAGTGATTAAACCTAGCTTAATGGCCAATTTGTTATAATGCATGTAATTACTTATTGCAATGGGTGACGGATTTTTCATTCGGCGAGGCAACTTTTGCTATTAATAAGTCTTGAGGTATCAAAAGTCGGAGTATAAAGATTAGTGAGTGGTAAATAGTAGATAATTGTAGAAGTGCCTTGTGCTATTGGCATGGCTTACTATTATTCATTCGCTTTCTCAATGAAAATCCCTTTTCTAGTTTTATATATATTTTTAAATATATATTTAAATATAAAAGTCTCTCTGGGAGAGTAAACTATACAATTTCATATTTATCTGTAAAACATATAATTTTGCTATGTGGCTACTAAGCACAATTAATTCTTTAATTTATATTTCATGGTTTATTTTCAATGTGATATGGAAATGTATGGTTTATCTGTAAAAATAGCAAATCAACAGACCATGTCTGTTTTGTTTAAATATGCTATATTAATTTAAAACAGCATAACCTCGTAAAATCAGTTTTCGTTATAAATGTTCATGATAGAAATATGAGATATTATTATGTTAATTTATTAAGAATTTTTTAGAGAAAGTTGATGTAATTAATTCGCGATTTACAAAAAACTGATTTTCGCTCTGACAAGTGCCTCTCAAGTCCTGGATGATTCTTAAACAAATAAAATTCCTTTTTTAGCAACATTATCTTCTGATTGTGACAAATGTTTTGTCATAGTAATTTAATATTTATTTTTTTTTAACCATACAATCTTTTTTATATTGTATTTAGGAAATTAAGATTGATGACTATATTACTACTTTGATACAACTCTGGTACCGCTCTTTCCAAAAATAGACTGCCAACCTGTGGAGAATATAGGTACAACGTTGCTTTCATATAATTTTTTAAAATTAATTGTCTAATTATTACAGAAAAAAGAACCTACGAGAGAAATATATGCCCTATACCCGCCTCCTCGACACCCTACCCTTATCCGACGGCTACACATACTATATTAGCAGAGGCCGCCGCAGAAGAATTTACCAATACTAGTGTTTCTGAAGAGAGAAATAAAATGGAGTAAAAAATTTCATAATTCTAGATAATTTTATAATTACATTTTCTCATTGTTGTCGTAATAATTATTTTCCCTTTCGCTGTCAACTTATGAAGCCTAAGGTTTGACTAAAAATTAAATAATAGATTACAAATAACCAATTTCGAATACAGTAGATTTTAATTCTTAATACTTTTTGTTTGTGATTCCAATATCAATATTTTTATATTTTGTTAAGATATAATTATATATAATATATACGTGTTATTACTATAGAGTTTTATTGCATTTCAGAAACACCAATGAACATCACATATACAAATATATAAATGATCTTCCATGGAAGCTCTAGATTTATGATGTTTAAATATCACAAACATTTTATTTTTATATTTTGTTCACTCAGATATATTACAGAACAACTAACGGAAAAACTTCTTTGAGACTCTTTTTTAAAAAATAAAAACTATTCAATCATTTATCAACACATCTCTTACCAGTAGTAAGTATGAGTTAAAATTATCTATAGAAACTTTCCACTTGCTTACTACAAAAAAAAATAAATTTTAATGGATTTTTTATTTATTTGCTAATGAGAAATTGAAAGCTATTGTGAACATTTGTGTATTTTCAACTTAGAACATTGAAAGGTTTTCAATGTTCTAACATTGAAAGGATTTCAATGTTCTAAGATTTTTTATAGCGTTTAATTTAATTCAATAAGTAATATACAAGTATAACACAGATATAGCGCAGTCTGTAGCCTGCCTTTAGGATATTATTAAAGTTAAAAAACCCTTTCACACTTTTCTCAAAAGACTTTCACTTTTAGTATTACACAGGCAATCCAGTACAAATAATAAACTTTTTTTTTTTTCATTTTTTTTATTTAAAAAAATTAAAACATAACAACTTATACTATCTACTCTACATATCTATAACTTATATACTATTAATCTACAACTAAAACTTATTCTATCTTTATTTAAAAAAAATTAAAATAACAACTTATACTATCTACTCTATATATCTATAACTTATATACTATCAATGTAACTATAAAATAAAAAATACTATAAAATATAAAACTTATTCTACCCTTCCTCTGCCACGACCTCGGCCCCTCCTAAAGCCCCCTCGCCTGTAACCTGTAGTGGTTTCTGCCGTGTGCTTTAGCACGGCGGAGGCCACAGAGGCCATGGCGTCGGTTACTACCGACAGTAATACTTCTAAAAAAAATAATATATAACAAACCTTAATCTATATAAATTTAAAAAGAAAATTAATATAAAAAAGTTATATATTACTCTGTTTATGAAGAGCCGATTGCTCGTGCTGTCGTTCCAGCCTTTTCTTCCTCCAGTTCCTTCCCCTTTGCCTCCACCTATTGTAATTTTCCTCTGTAACAAAATAAAAGATTTGAAATCTTTCGTTTTCTGTGGCAAATGAAAAGAAAATTGTCAGTATTCCAGAGAATTTTATACTTACGATTATTGGGTTGGGTTGGGTTGCGTTGGTTCGGGTTGGGTTGGGTGGGTTGGTTCTGGTTGGGTTGGGTGGGTTGGTTCGGGTTGGGTTGGGTGGGTTGGTTCGGGTTGGGTTGGGTGGGTTGGTTCGGGTTGGGTTGGGTTGGGTTGGGTTTTCTCCCCTGAGGTTCTGACTAGATATTCAATAAAATATAACAATTCACTTATTTAAAATATAGTCTAAATTAATTCTTACCGGTGTAAACTCCATAAGCGCCTCCAAACTTTGTGCTATTTCATCAACGTTCATGGCGAATAAAACTCAAATAAAACTCAAAAAATGGTCGTTAGGGACGCTGTTTGTATCGTTCAATTAAAGTTACTGTTTGTATTGTATTGTTTCTAAGAGAGCATTAAATGAAATAACCTCGATTCCATACTACAGGGGCGATCAAAACTTTGTTCTGGTTAAAATATAAGAATCGAGTTCAATTCATTTATTCGTGCAGCTTCTTTCCTTATTTTGATTTATTTCATTTACAGATATTTGAAATATAAGACACACAACGCGACTATATAACAAATTATGGTTCTTTGAAGCATGATACCCCAACAACTGGTCCTCTCTTTCCTTGGCAGATAAACGTTAGCCTCCCCGACTCACCTAAGTACACCTGATAATTTGCGATTTTTTTTAAGAAATCCTCTAAGGCCCATCACTGACAAGTCCTAAAGGTTCCAAACTGGTCCCCACGGACCAAAAGTATAGGAGCGAAGCGACTATACTTGTTATATAGTCGCAGACTATATTATGCACGCCACGTCGGGCCCGAAAAATCGTGTTTTTTTGGAAATAAAAATTCATATCTTTGGCTGTATGGCTAGCGAAACGATGAAATTTTGCATAGGGTCTCTCAATACATTGGGAATGATGGATCCGTAAACGAATTTTTTTTCGGGTACCACCAAACGGAGCGGTACTGTCTCAAAGTCAAAAATTCGTAAAAAAACGGGTCAAATTCCTTTCAGACGCGAGAACTCAAATAAAAAGCTTTTAAACGACTTGAAATTTTAAGGACATAAGGGTCGGTGGGGGCTTAAGAGCTGTATACTTTTTGGGCCAGAT
Organism: Anthonomus grandis grandis; assembly: GCF_022605725.1. NCBI lineage: Eukaryota > Metazoa > Arthropoda > Insecta > Coleoptera > Curculionidae > Anthonomus > Anthonomus grandis. The sequence goes on along the minus strand of NC_065566.1, from coordinate 1,070,473 downwards.
CGGTATACAGGGCGAGTTATTATAAGCGAATAAAAGTGACTAAAAAAAAATTTCAAACTTCTCTAGAAGCTAAAAAAAAATTTTTATAAAAAAAGTGTTTCGGCGAAAATACTTCATTTTATAAGAGATTTGACATACTTGGAGCTTTTTTTTGTAAAAAATTTATTTTACGAGTTCTGGCATTTTCAGTTTTTTGAGATTTCCCGCCAAACAATACTTATTTTGCGAAAAATTTTTTTTTCAAAAAATAACTTCATCTTTTACCTTTCATATGCCAGATAACCGAAATTTTTGGGAACCATACAGGGCGAGCAATAATGAACTTTACCCATGAAGGTCCGACTCAAAAATCACATTTTATTTAATAACTTTTTCGTAGTGGCACCTGGATTATTTATATTCTCAGGCCTTAAATACTTTAATAACCCCATTATTTGTGTAAAATTACAATCTTCCAACTTTAATAGGTTCTGAGCAATTCGAATTTTCGCGTTTAATTCATTTGCCGCGTCCCTGTATATGGTGAAAAGATCAAACAACATCTAAAGGATCCGAAATTTTGTTTTACAACACATACTAAAATTTCAAGGTTCCAGCGATAGTACAAGTACCCGAAAAATGCGATTTTATGAAAAAAGTCCATTTTTTTGCGTTTTTGCAGGTAATTGGAGGTGTCAACCTAAACTCTGATGAAATGGCTAGTGGGAACAATACTTTGACGCATGGTGGATACAAATTTTTTGCTCGTGACAGGTGGCCGGGACTTGGTTGGGTTTTTTGTAAAATTATGAATGAAAATGAACCGGAAACGATCAGGGAAAGGAAGCACCGAATCAGAAAATGAATGGGCTTTCCGAATCTGTGCATATCAATTGGGGAAATTGTGTATTGCGGCCAGGAAAATTCGGCAAACATTTTGACGTCTTCGAAAAATGCCGTTTTTTTGAAAAGTCAGTGGTTTTATACCGGGGTGAGACGAAATGAAATTTGCCCGATTATTTTATTAAAATTATTCGAATATATACACGGGTCAGTCGTAATGATCTATTTAATTTAAAATAAAAATTTAGATATTAGGTGAGTTTTTACTATTTAGTTTATTATTAATATATGTTAATAATTCTTAAACATTGCTTTTGGGATATAAATAAAAATTTTTTGAAATTATTGATTTTTAAGGTTAGTCGAGTATCATAACTTTTTTGGTATTGGTGCGATTTGGTTGAAATTTGGTACCTAGTACCTATTTCGGATAAGATTAATAAATTTTTACAGATATTTGACATGACTATGTTTTAAGGTCACGTGACTACCTTAACTTTCTTCCTATTTGTCCGATTTGATTGAAATTTGGTATTTGGGGTTTATTTAGGATGCAATTATGAATTTTTCACAGATATTTGACATTTGACTTCCGGGTCACGTGACTATTGTAACTTTTTTGCTATGAGTCCGATTGTGTTCAGATTTGGTATTTATGCTTTATTTAGGATACAATTAATAAATTTTAACAGATAATTGACAAATTATATTTTAAAGTCACGTGACTTTCATAATTCTTTTGCTATTGTTCCGATTGGGTTGAAATTTGGTATTTAGAGTTTTATTAGGATGCCATTATTGAATTTTTACAAATTTTTAAAATATTGCGTTTTTAAGTCACGTGACTATCAAAATTTCCTTCGTATTCGTCCGATTTGATTGAAATTTCCTATTAGATTATATGTATATATTTATAGATAATATTTTGTAGTACCCTATTGCTTTTAACTTAGATTCTTAGATTTGCCTTTGAAAAACAAATTAAAAAATCATCGGTTGGATATGCTTTAAAGGGAACTTATCTTCTTTCATAATATTGTAGCATTATTATAGATTTTGAAAATTTTTGTCATTAAGCTTTTTCATTCCTTTTTGAATGGTCTTTAGCCAGAAAAAAGAAATTTGGAATTTGGAGCATGTTTTGAAAAAATTTTAATTTTGGGCCCGGTTTTGTTCGAAAATCGATAAATGCAAATAAATAGGTTTTCTGTTCATTTGAGAGTCAAATCGATAATAACCTTTTTGAAAGGTATCCTGAAGTAGTACCTGATAGAAAAATAAAAAAATGAAATTTTTTCATAGGGCTCTTGATAATTCGATATTTATGAATTATAGTTTTTTACAATTTTCTCCGAATCTGTGATAGCTATAATCAATTAGTTTTAACATTCGAATACCTCGTAATATTCCCTAGAACTTTTGTTTAAGGCAAAAAGTTGTTAGAGTTATAGTTTAGTTAGAAAAAAATAAAAACCATTTTTTCACAATTTTTCATGGCTATACCCCTTTCGATTTTGGAGCAAAAAAAAAATTTTTTTTTCTTGGGTTTTTTTTACTGGAAATTGCCAACTTAGGGCTTGCATTATAATTTGTCAATTATCATTTTAAGAAAAAAAATGGTACCGTGGAAAAAAAACGAGTTTTCTTTTATTTTTTTTCACATTTTTACTAATATCTCGACTTCTATAGCTTCGATTCGATTCGTTGATGGTTTCTTTTATTTCTTATTCTCCTCCTGTCAATTCTTTTGATATTTTATTACTATTATATTTCAAAACAAAAAGGAAAATTAAAACAAATCGACGTAAAATCCCTGTTTGTTCTATTTCAATAAATAGACCCTTATGGGAACTTCTCTCTGAATTTGGTATTTATGGTTTCTTTAGGATACAAGGAATAAATTATGACAGATAAATGACATTTGAGTCAGCCTAGGTCACATGACTACCGTAACTTTTTAGCTATTGGTCCGATTCTGTTCGAATTTGGTATTCAGGCTTTATTTAGAATACAATTAATATACTTCGACAGATATTTGAAATATAAGATAGTATACTAACACAACGCGACTATATAACAAATTATGGTTCTTTGAAGCATGATACCCCAACCACTGGTCATCTCTTTCCTTGGCATATAAACGTTGGTACACCTGACAATTTTGGTTTTTTTTTTTTAAGAATTCCTTTATAGCCATTCACAAACAAGACCTAAAGGTTCCAAACTGGTCCCCACGGACCAAAAGTATAGGAGCGAAGCGACTATACTTGTTATATAGTCGCAGACTATATTATGCACGCCACGTCGGGCCCGAAAAATCGTGTTTTTTTGGAAATAAAAATTCATATCTTTGGCTGTATGGCTAGCGAAACGATGAAATTTGGCATAGGGTCTCTCAATACATTGGGAATGATGGATCCGTAAACGAATTTTTTTTCGGGTACCATCAAACGGAGCGGTACTGTCTCAAAGTCAAAAATTCGTAAAAAAATGGGTCAAATTCCTTTCAGACGCGAGAACTCAAATAAAAAGCCTTTAAAAGACTTTAAATTTTTAGGACATAAGGGTCGGTGGGGGCTTAAGAACTGTATACTTTTTGGGCCAGATCGGTATACAGGGTGAGTTGTTATAAGCGAACAAAAGTGACTAAAAAAAAAATTCAAACTTCTCCAGAGGCTAAAAAAAAATTTTTATAAAAAAAGTATTTCGGCGAAAAGACTTCATTTTATAAGAGATTTGACATACTTGGAGCTTTTTTTTGTAAAAAATTTATTTTACGAGTTCTGGCATTTTCAGTTTTTTGGGATTTTCCGCCAAACGATACTTATTTTGGGAAAAATTTTTTTTTCAAAAAATAACTTCATCCTTTACCTTTCATATGCCATATAACCGAAATTTTTGGGAACCATACAGGGCGAGCAATAATGAACTTTACCCATGAAGGTCCGACCTGAAAATCACATTTTATTTAATAACTTTTTAGTGGTGGCACCTGGACCATTTATATTCTCAGGGATTAAATACTTTAATAACCCCAGTATTTGTGTAAAATTACAATCTTCCAACTTTAATAGGTTTTGAGCAATTCGAATTTTTGCGTTTAATTCATTTGCGGCGTCCCTGTACATGGTGAAAGGATCAAACAACATCTAAAGGATCCGAAATTTTGTTTTACAACACATACTAAAATTTCAGGGTTCCAGCGATAGTACAAGTACCCGAAAAATGCGATTTTATGAAAAAAGTCCATTTTTTTGCGTTTTTGCAGGTAATTGGAGGTGTCAACCTAAACTCTGATGAAATGGCTAGTGGAAACAATACTTTGACGCATGGTGGATACAAATTTTTTGCTCGTGACAGGTGGCCGGGACTTGGTTGGGTTTTTTGTAAAATTATGAATGAAAATGAACCGGAAACGATCAGGGAAAGGAAGCACCGAATCAGAAAATGAATGGGCTTTCCGAATCTGTGCATATCAATTGGGGAAATTGTGTATTGCGGCCAGGAAAATTCGGCAAACATTTTGACGTCTTCGAAAAATGCCGTTTTTTTAAAAAGTCAGTGGTTTTATACCGGGGTGAGGCGAAATGAAATTTGCCCTATTATTTTACTAAAATTATTCGAATATATACACGGGTCAGTCGTAATGATCTATTTAATTTAAAATAAGAATTTAGATATTTGGTAAGTTTTTACTATTTAATTTATTATTAATAAATGTTAACAATTCTTAAACATTGCTTTTGGGATATAAATAAAAAAATTTTGAAATTATTGATTTTTAAGGTTAGTCAAGTATCATAACTTTTTTGCTATTGGTGCGATTTGGTTGAAATTTGGTACCTAGTACCTATTTCGGATAAGATTAAGAAATTTTAACAGATATTTGACATGACTATGTTTTAAGGTCACGTGACTACCTTAACTTTCTTCCTATTTGTCCGATTTGCTTGAAATTTGGTATTTGGGGTTTATTTAGGATGCAATTATTAATTTTTCACAGATATTTGCCATTTGACTTCCAGGTCACGTGACTATTGTAACTTTTTTGCTATTGGTCTGATTGGGTTCAAATTTGGTATTTGGGCTTTATTTAGGATGCAATTATTAATTTTTGACAGATATTTGACATTTCACTTCCGGGTCACGTGACTATTGTAACTTTTTTGCTATGAGTCCGATTGGGTTCAAATTTGGTATTTATGCTTTATTTAGGATACAATTAATAAATTTTAACAGATAATTGTCAAATTATATTTTAAAGTCACGTGACTTTGATAATTCTTTTGCTATTGATCCGATTGGGTTGAAATTTGGAATTTGGGCTTTATTTAAGATGCAAGTAATAAATTATGACAGAAATTTGACATATTGAATTTTAAAGTCACGTGACTTCCATAACTTATTTGCTATTGATCCGATTGGGTTCAAATTTGGAATTTGGGGTTTATTTAGGATGCAATTGTTGATTTTTTTCAAAATTTTAAAATATTAAGTTTTAGGGTCACGTGATTATCAAAATTTCCTATTCGATTGAAATTTACTATTAGATATTTATATATTTATAGATAATATTTTGTATTACCCTATTCCTTTTATCTTAATTAGTTAAATTATTTCTTAAATTTGCCTTTTTAAAAAACATTAAAAAATCATCGGTTCGAATACATAGGCTTTAAAGGGAACTTATCTTCTTTCATAATATTGTAGCATTATTATAGATTTTGAAAAATTTTGTCATAAAGCTTTTTCATTACTTTTTGAATGGTCTTTAGCCAGAAAAAAGAAATTTTGAATTTGGAGCATGTTTTGAAAAATTTTCATTTTGGGCCGGATTTTGTTCGAAAATCGATAAATGCAAATAAATAGGTTTTCTGTTCATTTTAGAGTCAAATCGATAATAACCTTTTTAAAAGGTATCCTGGAGTAGTACAAGATAGAAAAATAAAAAATTGAAATTTTTCCATAGGGCTCTTGATATTTCGATATTTAGGTTTAATAGTTTTTTACAATTTTCTCCGATTGTATAATAGCTAGAACCGATTCGTTTTAACGCACGGATACCTCGTAATATTTCCGAAAACTTTTGTTTAAGACAAAAAGTTGTCAGAGTTATATTTTATTTATAAAAAAATAAAAACCATTTTTTTAAAATTTTTCATGGCTATACCCCTTTCGATTTTGGAGCAAAAAAAAAATTTTTTTTTCTTGGGTTTTTTTTAATGGATATTGCCAACTTAGGGCTTACATTATAATTTGTCGGTTATCATTTTAAGAAAAAAAATGATACCGTGGGAAAAAACCAGTTTTCTTTTGTTTTTCTCACATTTTTACTAATATCTCGGCTTCTATAGCTTCGATTCAATTCGTTGATGGTTTCTTTTATTTCATATTCTCCTCCTGTCAATTCTTTTGTTTTTTTATTACTATTACATTTTAAAATAAAAAGAAAAATTAAAACAAATCGACGTAAAATCCCGTTTGTTCTATTTCAATAAAGAGATCCTTATGGGAACTTTTTTCTGAATTTGGTATTTATGGTTTATTTGGGATACAACTAATAATTTATGACAGATAACTGACATTTGAGTTTCAGCCCAGGTCACGTGACTACCGTAACTTTTTTTGCTATTGGTCCGATTCTGTTGTAATTTGGTATTCATGCTTTATTTAGGATACAATTAACATATTTTGCCAGATATTTGAAATATAAGACAGTATATTGACACACAACGCGACTATATAACAAATTATGGTTCTTCGAAGCATGATACCCCAACCACTGGTCATCTCTTTCCTTGGCATATAAACGTCGGTACACCTGATAATTTTTGTTTTTTTTTAAGAATTCCTTTATAGCCATTCACAGACAAGACCTAAAGGTTCCAAACTGGTCCCCACGGACCAAAAGTATAGGAGCGAAGCGACTATACTTGTTATATAGTCGCAGACTATATTATGCACGCCACGTCGGGCCCGAAAAATCGTGTTTTTTTCGAAATAAAAATTCATATCTTTGGCTGTATGGCTAGCGAAACGATGAAATTTTGCATAGGGTCTCTCAATACATTGGGAATGATGGATCCGTAAACAATTTTTTTTTCCGGTACCACCAAACGGAGCGGTACTTTCTCAAAGTCAAAAATTCGTAAAAAAATGGATCAAATTCCTTTCAGACGCGAGAACTCAAATAAAAAGCCTTTAAAAGACTTGAAATTTTTAGGACATAAGGGTCGGTGGGGGCTTAAGAACTGTATACTTTTTGGGCCAGATCGGTATACAGGGTGAGTTGTTATAAGCGAACAAAAGTGACTAAAAAAAAAATTCAAACTTCTCCAGAGGCTAAAAAAAAATTTTTATAAAAAAAGTGTTTCGGCGAAAAGACTTCGTTTTATAAGAGATTTAACATACTTGGAGCTTTTTTTTGTAAAAAATTTATTTTACGAGTTCTGGCATTTTCAGTTTTTTGGAATTTTCTGCCAAACAATACTTATTTTGGGAAAATTTTTTTTTTCAAAAAATAACTTCATCCTTTACCTTTCATATGCCATATAACCGAAATTTTCGTAAGCCATACAGGGCGAGCAATATTGAACTTTACCCATAAAGGTCCGACCCGAAAATCACATTTTATTTAATAACTTTTTCGTAGTGGCACCTGGACCATTTATATTCTCAGGCATTAAATACTTTAATAACCCCATTATTTGTGTAAAATTACAATCTTCCAACATTAATAGGTTCTGAGCAATTCGAATTTTCGCGTTTAATTCATTTGCCACGTCCCTGTACATGGTGAAAAGATCAGACATCATCTAAAGGATCCGAAATTTTGTTTTACAACACATACTAAAATTTCAAGGTTCCAGCGATAGTACAAGTACCCGAAAAATGCGATTTTATGAAAAAAGTCCATTTTTTTGCGTTTTTGCAGGTAATTGGAGGTGTCAACCTAAACTCTGATGAAATGGCTAGTGGGAACAATACTTTGACGCATGGTGGATACAAATTTTTTGCTCGTGACAGGTGGCCGGGACTTGGTTGGGTTTTTTGTAAAATTATGAATGAAAATGAACCGGAAACGATCAGGGAAAGGAAGCACCGAATCAGAAAATGAATGGGCTTTCCGAATCTGTGCATATCAATTGGGGAAATTGTGTATTGCGGCCAGGAAAATTCGGCAAACATTTTGACGTCTTCGAAAAATGCCGTTTTTTTGAAAAGTCAGTGGTTTTATACCGGGGTGAGACGAAATGAAATTTGCCCGATTATTTTATTAAAATTATTCGAATATATACACGGGTCAGTCGTAATGATCTATTTAATTGAAAATAAAAATTTAGATATTAGGTGAGTTTTTACTATTTAGTTTATTATTAATAAATGTTAACAATTCTTAAACATTGCTTTTGGGATATAAATAAAATTTTTTTGAAATTATTGATTTTTAAGGTTAGTCGAGTATCATAACTTTTTTGGTATTGGTGCGATTTGGTTGAAATTTGGTACCTAGTACCTATTTCGGATAAGATTAATAAATTTTTACAGATATTTGACATGACTATGTTTTAAGGTCACGTGACTACCTTAACTTTCTTCCTATTTGTCCGATTTGATTGAAATTTGGTATTTGGGGTTTATTTAGGATGCAATTATGAATTTTTCACAGATATTTGACATTTGACTTCCAGGTCACGTGACTATTGTAACTTTTTTGCTATTGGTCTGATTGGGTTCAAATTTGTTATTTGGGCTTTATTTAGGATGCAATTATTAATTTTTAACAGATATTTGACATTTGACTTCCGGGTCACGTGACTATTGTAACTTTTTTGCTATCGGTCCGATTGGGTTCAAATTTGGTATTTGGGCTTTATTTAGGATACAATTAATAAATTTTAACAGATAATTGACAAATTATATTTTAAAGTCACGTGACTTTCATAATTCTTTTGCTATTGATCCGATTGGGTTGAAATTTAGTATTTGGGCTTTATTTAGGATGCCAGTAATACATTTTGACAGAAATTTGACATATTGAATTTTAAAGTCACGTGACTTCCATAACTTTTTTGCTATTGATCCGATTGGGTTGAAATTTGGTATTTAGAGTTTTATTACGATGCCATTATTGAATTTTTACAAATTTTTAAAATATTGTGTTTTTAAGTCACGTGACTATCAAAATTTCTTTCGTATTCGCTCGATTTGATTGAAATTTCCTATTAGATTATATGTATATATTTATAGATAATATTTTGTATTACCCTATTGCTTTTATCTTAATTAGTTAAATTGTTTCTTAGATTTGCCTTTGAAAAAAAAATTAAAAAATCATCGGTTCAGTATGCTTTAAAGGAAACTTATCTTCTTTCATAATATTTTAGCATTATTATAGATTTTGAAAATTTTTGTCATTAAGCTTTTTCATTACTTTTTGAATGGTCTTTAGCCAGAAAAAAGAAATTTTGAATTTGGAGCATGTTTTGAAAAATTTTCATTTTGGGCCGGATTTTGTTTGAAAATCGATAAATGCAAATAAATAGGTTTTCTGTTCATTTTAGAGTCAAATCGATAATAACCTTTTTGAAAGGTATCCTGAAGTAGTACAAGAAAGAAAAATAAAAAGTTGAAATTTTTCCATAGGGCTCTTGATAATTCGATATTTATGATTAATAGTTTTTTACAATTTTCTCCGATTCTGTGATAGCTAGAATCAATTCGTTTTAATATTCGGATACCTCGTAATATTCCCGAAAACTTTTGTTTAAGACAAAAAGTTGTCAGAGTTATAGTTTATTAAGAAAAAAATAAAAACCATTTTTTCGCAATTTTTCATGACTATACCCCTTCCGATTTTGGAGCAAAAAAAATTTTTTTTTTCTTGGGTTTTTTTTACTGGAAATTGCCAACTTAGGGCTTACATTATAATTTGTCGGTTATCATTTTAAGAAAAAAAAATTATACCGTGGGAAAAAACCAGTTTTCTTTTGTTTTTCCCACATTTTTACTAATAGCTCGGCTTCTATAGCTTCGATTCAATTCGTTGATGGTTTCTTTTATTTCTTATTCTCCTCCTGTCAATTCTTTTGATATTTTATTACTATTACATTTTAAAATAAAAAGAAAAAATAAAATAAATCGACGTAAAATCCTGTTTGTTCTATTTCAATAAATAGACCCTTATGGGAACTTCTCTCTGAATTTGGTATTTATGATTTAATTAAGATACAACTAATAAATTATGACAGATACTTAACTGACATTTGAGTTTCAGCCTAGGTCACGTGACTACCGTAACTTTTTTGCTATTGGTCCGATTCTGTTGTAATTTGGTATTCAGGCTTTATTTAGAATACAATTAATATACTTTCACAGATATTTGAAATATAAGACAGTATATTGACACACAACGCGACTATATAACAAATTATGGTTCTTTGAAGCATGATACCCCAACAACTGGTCCTCTCTTTCCTTGGCAGGTAGACGTTAGCCTCCCTGACTCACCTAAGTACACCTGATAATTTTTGATTGTTTTTTTAAATTCCCTTATGGCTTTTCACAGACAAGACCTAAAGGTTCCAAACTGGTCCCCACGGACCAAAAGTATAGGAGCGAAGCGACTATACTTGTTATATAGGAGCGTCTGCGACTATATTATGCACGCGAGCCCGGGCCCGAAAAATCGTGTTTTTTTGGAAATAAAAATTCATATCTTTGGCTGTATGGTTAGCGAAACGATGAAATTTGGCATAGGGTCTCTCAATACATTGAGAATGATGGATCCGTAAACCATTTTTTTTTCCGGTACCACCAAACGGAGCGGTACTGTCTCAAAGTCAAAAATTCGTAAAAAAATGGGTCAAATTCCTTTCAGACGCGAGAACTCAAATAAAAAGCCTTTAAAAGACTTGAAATTTTTAGGACATAAGGGTCGGTGGGGGCTTAAGAGCTGTATACTTTTTGGGCCAGATCCGTATACAGGGTGAGCTACTATAAGCGAACAAAAGTGACTAAAAAAAAAATTCAAACTTCTCCAGAGGCTAAAAAAAAATTTTTATAAAAAAAGTGTTTCGGCGAAAAGACTTCGTTTTATAAGAGATTTAACATACTTGGAGCTTTTTTTTGTAAAAAATTTATTTTACGAGTTCTGGCATTTTCAGTTTTTTGGAATTTTCCGCCAAACAATACTTATTTTGGGAATTTTTTTTTTTTCAAAAAATAACTTCATCTTTTACCTTTCATATGCCATATAACCGAAATTTTTGGAAACCATACAGGGCGAGCAATAATGAACTTTACCCATGAAGGTCCGACCCGAAAATCACATTTTATTTAATAACTTTTTCGTAGTGGCACCTGGACCATTTATATTCTCAGGCATTAAATACTTTAATAACCCCATTATTTATGTAAAATTACAATCTTCCAACATTAATAGGTTCTGAGCAATTCGAATTTTCGCGTTTAATTCATTTGCCACGTCCCTGTACATGGTGAAAAGATCAGACATCATCTAAAAGATCCGAAATTTTGTTTTACAACACATACTAAAATTTCAGGGTTCCAGCGATAGTACAAGTACCCGAAAAATGCGATTTTATGAAAAAAGTCCATTTTTTTGCGTTTTTGCAGGTAATTGGAGGTGTCAACCTAAACTCTGATGAAATGGCTGGTGGGAACAATACTTTGACGCATGGTGGGTACAAATTTTTTGCTCGTGACAGGTGGCCGGGACTTGGTTGGGTTTTTTGTAAAATTATGAATGAAAATGAACCGGAAACGATCAGGGAAAGGAAGCACCGAATCAGAAAATGAATGGGCTTTCCGAATCTGTGCATATCATTTGGGGAAATTGTGTATTGCGGCCAGGAAAATTCGGCAAACATTTTGACGTCTTCGAAAAATGCCGTTTTTTTGAAATGTCAGTGGTTTTATACCGGGGTGAGACGAAATGAAATTTGCCTTATTATTTTACTAAAATTATTCGAATATATACACGGGTCAGTCGTAATGATCTATTTAATTTAAAATAAAAATTTAGATATTAGGTGAGTTTTTACTATTTAGTTTATTATTAATATATGTTAAGAATTCTTAAACATTGCTTTTGGGTTATAAATAAAAATTTTTTGAAATTATTGATTTTTAAGGTTAGTCGAGTATCATAACTTTTTTGGTATTGGTGCGATTTGGTTGAAATTTGGTACCTAGTACCTATTTCGGATAAGATTAATAAATTTTTACAGATATTTGACATGACTATGTTTTAAGGTCACGTGACTACCTTAACTTTTTTCCTATTTGTCCGATTTGACTGAAATTTGGTATTTGGGGTTTATTTAGGGTGCAATTATTAATTTTGGACTAATATTTGACATTTGACTTCCGGGTCACGTGACTATTGTAACTTTTTTTGCTATTGGTCTGATTGGGTTCAAATTTGGTATTTGGGCTTTATTTAGAATGCAATTATTAATTTTTGACTAATATTTGACATTTGACTTCCGGGTCACGTGACTATTGTAACTTTTTTGCTATGAGTCCGATTGGGTTCAAATTTGGTATTTATGCTTTATTTAGGACACAATTAATAAATTTTAACAGATAATTGACAAATTATATTTTAAAGTCACGTGACTTTCATAACTCTTTTGCTATTGATCCGATTGGGTTGAAATTTAGTATTTGGGCTTTATTTAAGATGCCAGTAATACATTTTGACAGAAATTTGACATATTGAATTTTAAAGTCACGTGACTTTCATAACTTTTTTGCTATTGATCCGATTGGGTTCAAATTTGGAATTTGGGGTTTATTTAGGATGCAATTGTTGATTTCTTACATAATTTTAAAATATTAAGTTCTAGAGTCACGTGACTATCAACATTTCCTATTCGATTGAAATTTGCTATTAGATGATATGTATATATTTGTAGATAATATTTTGTATTACCCTATTCCTTTTATCTTAATTAGTTAAATTATTTCTTAAATTTGCCTTTAAAAAAAAAATTAAAAAAATCATCGGTTCGAATACATAGGCTTTAAAGGGAACTTATCTTCTTTCGTAATATTGTAGCATTATTATAGATTTTGAAAAATTTTGTCATAAGGCTTTTTCATTACTTTTTGAATGGTCTTTAGCCAGAAAAAAGAAATTTTGAATTTGGAGCATGTTTTGAAAAATTTTCATTTTGACCCCGGATTTTGTTCGAAAATCGAAAAATGCAAAGAAATAGGTTTTCTGTTTATTTTAGAGTCAAATTGGTAATAATCTTTTTTAAAGATACTCTGAAGTAGTACAGGATAGAAAAATAAAAAATTTAAATTTTTCCATAGGGCTCTTGATATTTCGATATTTATGATTAATAGTTTTTTACAATTTTCTCCGATTCTGTGATAGCTAGAATCAATTCGTTTTAACGCACGGATACCTCGTAATATTCCCGAAAACTTTTGTTTAAGACAAAAAGTTGTCAGAGTTATATTTTATTTAGAAAAAAATAAAAACCATTTTTTTTTTAATTTTTCGTGGGTATACCCCTTTCGATTTTCGACCAAAAAAAAAAATGTTTTTTTCTAGGGTTTTTTTTGTGAAAATTACAAGTTTAGGGCTAAAACTAAAATTTGTCATAAATTATTTTAAGAAGAAAAATTATACCGTGGGAAAAAACCAGTTTTCTTTTGTTTTTCCCACATTTTTACTTATATCTCGGCTTCTATAGCTTCGATTCAATTCGTTGATGGTTTCTTTTATTTCTTATTCTCCTCCTGTCAATTCTTTTGATATTTTATTACTATTACATTTCAAAATAAAAAGAAAAATTGAAACAAATCGACGTAAAATCCCTGTTTGTTCTATTTAAATAAATAGACCCTTATGGGAACTTCTCTCTGAATTTGGTATTTATGGTTTATTTAGGATACAACTAATAAATTATGACATTTAAGTTTCAGCCTAGGTCACGTGACTACCGTAACTTTTTTGCTATTGGTCCGATTCTGTTCGAATTTGGTATTCAGGCTTTATTTAGAATACAATTAATATACTTTCACAGATATTTGAAATATAAGACATTATACTGACACACAACGCGACTATATAACAAATTATGGTTCTTTGAAGCATGATACCCCAACCACTGGTCATCTCTTTCCTTGGCATATAAACGTAGGTACACTTGATAATTTGCGATTTTTTTTAAGAAATCCTTTAAGGCCCATCACTGACAAGTCCTAAAGGTTCCAAACTGGTCCCCACGGACCAAAAGTATAGGAGCGAAGCGACTATACTTGTTATATAGGAGCGTCTGCGACTATATTATGCACGCGAGCCCGGGCCCGAAAAATCGTGTTTTTTTGGAAATAAAAATTCATATCTTTGGCTGTATGGTTAGCGAAACGATGAAATTTGGCATAGGGTCTCTCAATACATTGAGAATGATGGATCCGTGAACGATTTTTTTTTCCGGTACCACCAAACGGAGCGGTACTGTCTCAAAGTCAAAAATTCGTAAAAAAACGGGTCAAATTCCTTTCAGACGCGAGAACTCAAATAAAAAGCCTTTAAAAGACTTTAAATTTTTAGGACATAAGGGTCGGTGGGGGCTTAAGAACTGTATACTTTTTGGGCCAGATCGGTATACAGGGTGAGTTATTATAAGCGAACAAAAGTGACTAAAAAAAAAATTCAAACTTCTCCAGAGGCTAAAAAAAAATTTTTATAAAAAAAGTTTTTCGGCGAAAAGACTTCATTTTATAAGAGATTTGACATACTTGGAGCTTTTTTTTGTAAAAAAATTATTTTACGAGTTCTAGCTTTTTCAGTTTTTTGAGATTTCCCGCCAAACGATACTTATTTTGGGAAAATTTTTTTTTTCAAAAAATAACTTCATCCTTTACCTTTCATATGCTATATAACCGAAATTTTTGGGAACCATACAGGGCGAGCAATAATGAACTTTACCCATGAAGGTCCGACCTGAAAATCACATTTTATTTAATAACTTTTTAGTGGTGGCACCTGGACCATTTATGTTCTCAGGGATTAAATACTTTAATAACCCCATTATTTGTGTAAAATTACAATCTTCCAACATTAATAGGTTCTGAGCAATTCGAATTTTCGCGTTTAATTCATTTGCCACGTCCCTGTACATGGTGAAAAGATCAAACAACATCTAAAGGATCCGAAATTTTGTTTTACAACACATACTAAAATTTCAGGGTTCCAGCGATAGTACAAGTACCCGAAAAATGCGATTTTATGAAAAAAGTCCATTTTTTTGCGTTTTTGCAGGTAATTGGAGGTGTCAACCTAAACTCTGATGAAATGGCTGGTGGGAACAATACTTTGACGCATGGTGGGTACAAATTTTTTGCTCGTGACAGGTGGCCGGGACTTGGTTGGGTTTTTTGTAAAATTATGAATGAAAATGAACCGGAAACGATCAGGGAAAGGAAGCACCGAATCAGAAAATGAATCGGCTTTCCGAATCTGTGCATATCATTTGGGGAAATTGTGTATTGCGGCCAGGAAAATTCGGCAAACATTTTGACGTCTTCGAAAAATGTCGTTTTTTTGAAAAGTCAGTGGTTTTATACCGGGGTGAGACGAAATGAAATTTGCCCGATTATTTTATTAAAATTATTCGAATATATACACGGGTCAGTCGTAATGATCTATTTAATTTTAAATAAGAATTTAGATATTTGGTGAGTTTTTACTATTTAATTTATTATTAATAAATGTTAACAATTCTTAAACATTGCTTTTGGGATATAAATAAAAATTTTTTGAAATTATTGATTTTTAAGGTTAGTCGAGTATCATAACTTTTTTGGTATTGGTGCGATTTGGTTGAAATTTGGTACCTAGTACCTATTTCGGATAAGATTAAGAAATTTTAACAGATATTTGACATGACTATGTTTTAAGGTCACGTCTACCTTAACTTTCTTCCTATTTGTCCGATTTGATTGAAATTTTGTATTTGGGGTTTATTTAGGATGCAATTATTAATTTTTCACAGATATTTGACATTTGACTTCCAGGTCACGTGACTATAGTAACTTTTTTGCTATTGGTTGGGT
The DNA here is from genome assembly GCF_022605725.1 of Anthonomus grandis grandis. Taxonomy (NCBI): domain Eukaryota; kingdom Metazoa; phylum Arthropoda; class Insecta; order Coleoptera; family Curculionidae; genus Anthonomus; species Anthonomus grandis. Next base: position 1,054,552 of record NC_065566.1, on the reverse strand, counting down.
TCAAATTTGGTATTTGGGCTTTATTTAGGATGCAATTATTAATTTTTGACAGATATTTGACATTTTACTTCCGGGTCACGTGACTATTGTAACTTTTTTGCTATGAGTCCGATTGGGTTCAAATTTGGTATTTATGCTTTATTTAGGATAAAATTAATAAATTTTAACAGATAATTGTCAAATTATATTTTAAAGTCACGTGACTTTGATAATTCTTTTGCTATTGATCCGATTGGGTTGAAATTTGGTATTTAGAGTTTTATTAGGATGCCATTATTGAATTTTTACAAATTTTTTAAATATTGCGTTTTTAAGTCACGTGACTATCAAAATTTCTTTCGTATTCGCTCGATTTGATTGAAATTTCCTATCGGATTATATGTATATATTTATAGATAATATTTTGTAGTACCCTATTGCTTTTAACTTAATTGTTTCTTAGATTTGCCTTTGAAAAACAAATTAAAAAATCATCGGTTGGATATGCTTTAAAGGGAACTTATCTTCTTTCATAATATTGTAGCATTATTATAGATTTTGAAACTTTTTGTCATTAAGCTTTTTCATTCCTTTTTGAATGGTCTTTAGCCAGAAAAAAGAAATTTGGAATTTGGAGCATGTTTTGAAAAAATTTTAATTTTGGGCCCGGTTTTGTTCGAAAATCGATAAATGCAAATAAATAGGTTTTCTGTTCATTTTAGAGTCAAATCGATAATAACCTTTTTGAAAGGTATCCTGAAGTAGTACCTGATAGAAAAATGAAAAAATGAAATTTTTTCATAGGGCTCTTGATAATTCGATATTTATGAATTATAGTTTTTTACAATTTTCTCCGAATCTGTGATAGCTATAATCAATTAGTTTTAACATTCGAATACCTCGTAATATTCCCTAGAACTTTTGTTTAAGGCAAAAAGTTGTTAGAGTTATAGTTTAGTTAGAAAAAAATAAAAACCATTTTTTCACAATTTTTCATGGCTATACCCCTTTCGATTTTGGAGCAAAAAAAAAATTTTTTTTTCTTGGGTTTTTTTTACTGGAAATTGCCAACTTAGGGCTTGCATTATAATTTGTCAATTATCATTTTAAGAAAAAAAATGGTACCGTGGAAAAAAACGAGTTTTCTTTTATTTTTTTTCACATTTTTACTAATATCTCGACTTCTATAGCTTCGATTCAATTCGTTGATGGTTTTTATTATTCCTTATTCTCCTCCTGTTAATTCTTTTTATATTTTATTACAATTGCCTTTCGAAATAAAACTGAAAAATTAAAAAATCGATGTAAAATCCCGGTTGTCTTATCCCTATACATAGGCTCTTATGGAATCTAATTTTTCCCTTTATATTATGCCACTCGTATAAATCGTGGAAGATTTTGTCATAAAGCTTTTTTATTAGTTTTTGAATGGTCTTTAACCAGAAAAAAGAAATTTTGAATTCGGAGCATATTTTGGAAAAATGGTCATTTTGACCCCGGATTTTGTTCGAAAATCGAAAAATGCAGAGAAATAGGTTTTCCGTTCATTTTAGAGTCAAATTGGTAATAATCTTTTTTAAAGATACTCTGAAGTAGTACAGGTTAGAAAAATAAAAAATTGAAATTTTTCCATAGGGCTCTTGATAATTCGATATTTATGTTTAGTAGTTTTCTCTAATTTTCTCCGATTGTATAATAGCTAGAACCGATTCGTTTTGACAGGCGAATACCTCTTATTATAGCGAAGAACTCTTATTTAATACAAGAAGTTGTCAGATTTATAGTTTATTTATAAAAAAATAAAAACCATTTTATCGCAACTTTTCATGGCTATACCCCTTTCGATTTTCGACCAAAAAAAAAAAAAATTTTTTCTTGGGTTTTTTTTGTGAAAATTACAAGTTTAGGGCTAAAACTAAAATTTATCATAAATTATTTTAAGAAAAAAAATGATACCGTGGGAAAAAACCAGTTTTTTTTTGTTTTTCCCACATTTTTACTAATATCTCGGCTTCTATAGCTTCGATTCAATTCGTTGATGGTTTTTTTATTTCTTATTCTCCTCCTGTCAATTCTTTTGATATTTTATTACTATTACATTTTAAAATAAAAAGAAAAATTAAAACAAATCGACGTAAAATCCTGTTTGTTCTATTTCAATAAATAGACCCTTATGGGAACTTCTCTCTGAATTTGGTATTTATGGTTTATTTAGGATACAACTAATAAATTATGACAGATAACTGACATTTGAGTTTCAGCCCAGGTCACGTGACTACCGTAACTTTTTTGCTATTGGTCCGATTCTGTTGTAATTTGGTATTCAGGCTTTATTTAGGATACAATTAATATATTTTAACAGATATTTGAAATATAAAACAGTATATTGACACACAACGCGACTATATAACAAATTATGGTTCTTTGAAGCATGATACCCCAACCACTGGTCATCTCTTTTCTTGACATATAAACGTTGGTACACCTGATAATTTTTGTTTTTTTTTAGAATTCCTTTATAGCCATTCACAGACAAGACCTAAAGGTTCCAAACTGGTCCCCACGGACCAAAAGTATAGGAGCGAAGCGACTATACTTGTTATATAGTCGCAGACTATATTATGCACGCCACGTCGGGCCCGAAAAATCGTGTTTTTTTGGAAATAAAAATTCATATCTTTGGCTGTATGGCTAGCGAAACGATGAAATTTGGCATAGGGTCTCTCAATACATTGGGAATGATGGATCCGTAAACGATTTTTTTTTCCGGTACCACCAAACGGAGCGGTACTGTCTCAAAGTCAAAAATTCGTAAAAAAATTGGTAAAAATCGAGTTGCTCACGAGATCTCAATTTTAAAGCGTTTAATCGAGCTGAAATTTTCAGGATATATAGGCTCTTGGGGCTTACGTGTCTGTATACTTTTTGGGCCAGATCGGTATACCGGGTGAGTTATTATAAGCGAACAAAAGTGACTAAAAAAAAAATTCAAACTTCTCCAGAGGCTAAAAAAAAATTTTTATAAAAAAAGTGTCTCGGCGAAAAGACTTCGTTTTATAAGAGATTTAACATACTTGGAGCTTTTGTTTGTAAAAAATTTATTTTACGAGTTCTGGCATTTTCAGTTTTTTGGAATTTTCCGCCAAACGATACTTATTTCGGAAAAAAAGTTTTTTCAAAAAATAGCTTCATCCTTTATCTTTCATATGCCATATAACCGAAATTTTCGTAAGCCATACAGGGCGAGCAATAATGAACTTTACCCATGAAGGTCCGACCCGAAAATCACATTTTATTTAATAACTTTTTCGTAGTGGCATCTGGACCATTTATATTCTCAGGCATTAAATACTTTAATAACCCCAGTATTTGTGTAAAATTACAATCTTCCAACTTTAATAGGTTCTGAGCAATTCGAATTTTCGCGTTTAATTCATTTGCGGCGTCCCTGTACATGGTGAAAAGATCAAACAACATCTAAAGGATCCGAAATTTTGTTTTACAACACATACTAAAATTTCAGGGTTCCAGCGATAGTACAAGTACCCGAAAAATGCGATTTTATGAAAAAAGTCCATTTTTTTGCGTTTTTGCAGGTAATTGGAGGTGTCAACCTAAACTCTGATGAAATGGCTAGTGGGAACAATACTTTGACGCATGGTGGGTACAAATTTTTTGCTCGTGACAGGTGGCCGGGACTTGGTTGGGTTTTTTGTAAAATTATGAATGAAAATGAACCGGAAACGATCAGGGAAAGGAAGCACCGAATCAGAAAATGAATGGGCTTTCCGAATCTGTGCATATCATTTGGGGAAATTGTGTATTGCGGCCAGGAAAATTCGGCAAACATTTTGACGTCTTCGAAAAATGCCGTTTTTTTGAAAAGTCAGTGGTTTTATACCGGGGTGAGACGAAATGAAATTTGCCCGATTATTTTATTAAAATTATTCGAATATATACACGGGTCAGTCGTAATGATCTATTTAATTTAAAATAAAAATTTAGATATTAGGTGAGTTTTTACTATTTAGTTTATTATTAATAAATGTTAACAATTCTTAAACATTGCTTTTGGGATATAAATAATTTTTTTTTTAAATTATTGATTTTTAAGGTTAGTCGAGTATCATAACTTTTTTGGTATTGGTGCGATTTGGTTGAAATTTGGTACCTAGTACCTATTTCGGATAAGATTAATAAATTTTTACAGATATTTGACATGACTATGTTTTAGGGTCACGTGACTACCTTAACTTTCTTCCTATTTGTCCGATTTGATTGAAATTTGGTATTTGGGGTTTATTTAGGATGCAATTATTAATTTTTCACAGATATTTGACATTTGACTTTCAGGTCACGTGACTATCGTAACTTTTTTGCTATTGGTCTGATTGGGTTCAAATTTGGTATTTGGGCTTTATTTAGGATGCAATTATTAATTTTTGAAAGATATTTGACATTTGACTTCCGGGTCACGTGACTATTGTAACTTTTTTGCTATGAGTCCGATTGGGTTCAAATTTGGTATTTATGCTTTATTTAGGACACAATTAATAAATTTTAACAGATAATTGACAAATTATATTTTAAAGTCACGTGACTTCCATAACTTTTTTGCTATTGATCCGATTGGGTTCAAATTTGGTATTTGGGGTTTATTTAAGATGCAATTGTTGATTTTTTACAAAATTTTAAAATATTGAGTTCTAGGGTCACGTGACTATCAAAATTTCCTATTTGATTGAAATTGGCTATTAGATGATATGTATATATTTGTAGATAATATTTTGTATTACCCTATTCCTTTTATCATATTTTGTTAAATTATTTCTTAAATTTGCCTTTAAAAAAAAAATTAAGAAATCATCGGTTCGAATACATAGGCTTTAAAGGGAACTTATGTTCTCTCGTAATATTGTGGCATTATTATAGATTTTGAAAAATTTTGTCATAAAGCTTTTTTATTACTTTCTGAGTGGTCTTTAGCCAGAAGAAAGAAATTTTGAATTTGGAGCATGTTTTGAAAAAATTTTCATTTTGGGCCCGATTTTGTTCGAAAATCGATAAATGCAAATAAATAGGTTTTCTGTTCATTTTAGAGTCAAATCGATAATAACCTTTTTGAAAGGTATCCTGAAGTAGTACAAGATAGAAAAATAAAAAGTTGAAATTTTTCCATAGGGCTCTTGATAATTCGATATTTATGATTAATAGTTTTTTACAATTTTCTCCGAATCTGTGATAGCTATAATCAATTAGTTTTAACATTCAAATACCTCGTAACATTCCCTAGAACTTTTGTTTAAGAGAAAAAGTTGTCAGAGTTATAGTTTATTTAGAAAAAAATAAAAACCATTTTTTCGCAATTTTTCATGGCTATACCCCTTTCGATTTTGGAGCAAAAAAAAAATTTTTTTTCTTGGGTTGTTTTTACTGGAAATTGCCAACTTAGGGCTTACATTATAATTTGTCGGTTATCATTTTAAGAAAAAAAATGCTACCGTGGGAAAAAACGAGTTTTCTTTTATTTTTTTTTACATTTTTACTAATATCTCGACTTCTATAACTTCTCTCTAATTTTGGTATTTATGGTTTATTTAGGATACAACTAATAAATTATGACAGATAACTGACATTTGAGTTTCAGCCCAGGTCACGTGACTACCGTAACTTTTTTGCTATTGGTCCGATTCTGTTGGAATTTGGTACTCAGGCAAAATTTAGAATACAATTAATATATTTTGACAGATATTTGAAATATAAGACAGTATATCGACACACAACGCGACTATATAACAAATTATGGTTCTTTGAAGCATGATACCCCAACCACTGGTCATCTCTTTCCTTGGCATATAAACGTTGGTACACCTGATAATTTTTGTTTTGTTTTAAGAAATCCTCTAAGGCCCATCACTGACAGGACTTAGAGGTTCCAAACTGGTCCCCACGGACCAACAGTATAGGAGCGAAGCGACTATACTTGTTATATAGTCGCAGACTATATTATGCACGCCACGTCGGGCCCGAAAAATCGTGTTTTTTTGGAAATAAAAATTCATATCTTTGGCTGTATGGTTAGCGAAACGATGAAATTTGGCATAGAGTCTCTCAATACATTGAGAATGACGGATCCGTAAACGATTTTTTTTTCGGGTACCACCAAACGGAGCGGTACTGTCTCAAAGTCAAAAATTCGTAAAAAAACGGGTCAAATTCCTTTCAGACGCGAGAACTCAAATAAAAAGCCTTTAAAAAACTTTAAATTTTTAGGACATAAGGGTCGGTGGGGGCTTAAGAACTGTATACTTTTTGGGCCAGATCGGTATACAGGGTGAGTTGTTATAAGCGAACAAAAGTGACTTAAAAAAAAATTCAAACTTCTCCAGAGGCTAAAAAAAAAATTTTATAAAAAAAGTGTTTCGGCGAAAAGACTTCGTTTTATAAGAGATTTGACATACTTGGAGCTTTTTTTTGTAAAAAATTTATTTTACGAGTTCTGGCATTTTCAGTTTTTTAGGATTTTCCGCCAAACGATACTTATTTTGGGAAAATTTTTTTTTTCAAAAAATAACTTCATCCTTTACCTTTTATATGCCATATAACCGAAATTTTTGGGAACCATACAGGGTGAGCAATAATGAACTTTACCCATGAAGGTCCGACCCGAAAATCACATTTTATTTAATAACTTTTTAGTGGTTGCACCTGGACAATTTATATTCTCAGGCATTAAATACTTTAATAACCCCATTATTTGTGTAAAATTACAATCTTCCAACTTTAATAGGTTCTGAGCAATTCGAATTTTCGCGTTTAATTCATTTGCCGCGTCCCTGTACATGGTGAAAAGATCAGACATCGTCTAAAAGATCCGAAATTTTGTTTTACAACACATACTAAAATTTCAGGGTTCCAGCGATAGTACAAGTACCCGAAAAATGCGATTTTATGAAAAAAGTCCATTTTTTTGCGTTTTTGCAGGTAATTGGAGGTGTCAACCTAAACTCTGATGAAATGGCTAGTGGGAACAATACTTTGACGCATTGTGGTTACAAATTTTTTGCTCGTAACAGGTGGCCGGGACTTGGTTGGGTTTTTTGTAAAATTATGAATGAAAATGAACCGGAAACGATCAGGGAAAGGAAGCACCGAATCAGAAAATGAATGGGCTTTCCGAATCTGTGCATATCAATTGGGGAAATTGTGTATTGCGGCCAGGAAAATTCGGCAAACATTTTGACGTCTTCGAAAAATGCCGTTTTTTTGAAAAGTCAGTGGTTTTATACCGGGGTGAGACGAAATGAAATTTGCCCGATTATTTTATTAAAATTATTCGAATATATACACGGGTCAGTCGTAATGATCTATTTAATTTAAAATAAAAATTTAGATATTAGGTGAGCTTTTACTATTTAGTTTATTATTAATAAATGTTAATAATTCTTAAACATTGCTTTTGGGTTATAAATAAAAAATTTTTGAAATTATTGATTTTTAAGGTTAGTCGAGTATCATAACTTTTTTGGTATTGGTGCGATTTGGTTGAAATTTGGTACCTAGTACCTATTTCGGATAAGATTAATAAATTTTTACAGATATTTGACATGACTATGTTTTAGGGTCACGTGACTACCTTAACTTTCTTCCTATTTGTCCGATTTGAATGAAATTTGGTATTTGGGGTTTATTTAGGATGCAATTATTAATTTTTCATAGATATTTGACATTTGACTTCCAGGTCACGTGACTATCGTAACTTTTTTGCTATTGGTCTGATTGGGTTCAAATTTGGTATTTGGGCTTTATTTAGGATGCAATTATTAATTTTTGACAGATATTTGACATTTGACTTCCGGGTCACGTGACTATTGTAACTTTTTTGCTATGAGTCCGATTGGGTTCAAATTTGGTATTTATGCTTTATTTAGGACACAATTAATAAATTTTAACAGATAATTGTCAAATTATATTTTAAAGTCACGTGACTTTGATAATTCTTTTGCTATTGATCCGATTGGGTTGAAATTTGGTATTTAGAGTTTTATTAGGATGCCATTATTGAATTTTTACAAATTTTTAAAATATTGCGTTTTTAAGTCACGTGACTATCAAAATTTCTTTCGTATTCGTCCGATTTGATTGAAATTTCCTATTAGATTATATGTATATATTTATAGATAATATTTTGTAGTACCCTATTGCTTTTAACTTAATTGTTTCTTAGATTTGCCTTTGAAAAACAAATTAAAAAATCATCGGTTGGATATGCTTTAAAGGGAACTTATCTTCTTTCATAATATTGTAGCATTATTATAGATTTTGAAAATTTTTGTCATTAAGCTTTTTCATTCCTTTTTGAATGGTCTTTAGCCAGAAAAAAGAAATTTGGAATTTGGAGCATGTTTTGAAAAAATTTTAATTTTGGGCCCGGTTTTGTTCGAAAATCGATAAATGCAAATAAATAGGTTTTCTGTTCATTTTAGAGTCAAATCGATAATAACCTTTTTGAAAGGTATCCTGAAGTAGTACCTGATAGAAAAATAAAAAAATGAAATTTTTTCATAGGGCTCTTGATAATTCGATATTTATGAATTATAGTTTTTTACAATTTTCTCCGAATCTGTGATAGCTATAATCAATTAGTTTTTAAATTCGAATACCTCGTAATATTCCCTAGAACTTTTGTTTAAGGCAAAAAGTTGTTAGAGTTATAGTTTAGTTAGAAAAAAATAAAAACCATTTTTTCACAATTTTTCATGGCTATACCCCTTTCGATTTTGGAGCAAAAAAAAAAATTTTTTTTCTTGGGTTTTTTTTACTGGAAATTGCCAACTTAGGGCTTGCATTATAATTTGTCAATTATCATTTTAAGAAAAAAAATGGTACCGTGGAAAAAAAACGAGTTTTCTTTTATTTTTTTTCACATTTTTACTAATATCTCGACTTCTATAGCTTCGATTCGATTCGTTGATGGTTTCTTTTATTTCTTATTCTCCTCCTGTCAATTCTTTTGATATTTTATTACTATTATATTTCAAAACAAAAAGGAAAATTAAAACAAATCGACGTAAAATCCCTGTTTGTTCTATTTCAATAAATAGACCCTTATGGGAACTTCTCTCTGAATTTGGTATTTATGGTTTCTTTAGGATACAAGGAATAAATTATGACAGATAACTGACATTTGAGTCAGCCTAGGTCACATGACTACCGTAACTTTTTAGCTATTGGTCCGATTCTGCTCGAATTTGGTATTCAGGCTTTATTTAGAATACAATTAATATACTTCGACAGATATTTGAAATATAAGATAGTATACTAACACAACGCGACTATATAACAAATTATGGTTCTTTGAAGCATGATACCCCAACCACTGGTCATCTCTTTCCTTGGCATATAAACGTTGGTACACCTGACAATTTTGGTTTTTTTTTTAAGAATTCCTTTATAGCCATTCACAAACAAGACCTAAAGGTTCCAAACTGGTCCCCACGGACCAAAAGTATAGGAGCGAAGCGACTATACTTGTTATATAGTCGCAGACTATATTATGCACGCCACGTCGGGCCCGAAAAATCGTGTTTTTTTGGAAATAAAAATTCATATCTTTGGCTGTATGGCTAGCGAAACGATGAAATTTGGCATAGGGTCTCTCAATACATTGGGAATGATGGATCCGTAAACGATTTTTTTTTCCGGTACCACCAAACGGAGCGGTACTGTCTCAAAGTCAAAAATTCGTAAAAAAACGGCTCAAAATTCATTTTTGCACGAGATCTCAATTTTAACGCTGTCAAAAAAATTGAAATTTTTAGGCATAAAAGACTTTATAGTAATTCATGTCTGTAAATCGCACCAATACCAAAAAAGTTATGATACTCGACTAACCTTAAAAATGAATAATTTCAAAAAAAATTTATTTATAACCCAAAAGCAATGTTTAAGAATTGTTAACATTTATTAATAATAAACTAAATAGTAAAAACTCACCTAATATCTAAATTTTTATTTTAAATTAAATAGATCATTACGACTGACCCGTGTATATATTCGAATAATTTTAATAAAATAATCGGGCAAATTTCATTTCGCCTCACCCCGGTATAAAACCACTGACTTTTCAAAAAAACGGCATTTTTCGAAGACGTCAAAATGTTTGCCGAATTTTCCTGGCCGCAATACACAATTTCCCCTATTGATATGCACAGATTCGGAAAGCCCATTCATTTTCTGATTCGGTGCTTCCTTTCCCTGATCGTTTCCGGTTCATTTTCATTCATAATTTTACAAAAAACCAAACCAAGTCCCGGCCACCTGTCACGAGCAAAAAATTTGTATCCACCATGCGTCAAAGTATTGTTCCCACTAGCCATTTCATCAGAGTTTAGGTTGACACCTCCAATTACCTGCAAAAACGCAAAAAAATGGACTTTTTTCATAAAATCGCATTTTTCGGGTACTTGTACTATCGCTGGAACACTGAAATTTTAGTATGTGTTGTAAAACAAAATTTCGGATCTTTTAGATGATGTCTGATCTTTTCACCATGTACAGGGACGTGGCAAATGAATTAAACGCGAAAATTCGAATTGCTCAAAACCTATTAAAGTTGGAAGATTGTAATTTTACACAAATAATGGGGTTATTAAAGTATTTAATGCCTGAGAATATAAATTGTCCAGGTGCAACCACTAAAAAGTTATTAAATAAAATGTGATTTTCGGGTCGGACCTTCATGGGTAAAGTTCATTATTGCTCGCCCTGTATGGTTCCCAAAAATTTCGGTTATATGGCATATGAAAGGTAAAAGATGAAGTTATTTTTTGAAAAAAAAAAAATTCCCAAAATAAGTATCGTTTGGCAGAAAATTCCAAAAAACTGAAAATGCCAGAACTCGTAAAATAAATTTTTTACAAAAAAAAGCTCCAAGTATGTTAAATCTCTTATAAAACGAAGTCTTTTCGCCGAAACACTTTTTTTATAAAAATTTTTTTTTAGCCTCTGGAGAAGTTTCAATTTTTTTTTTAGTCACTTTTGTTCGCTTATAACAACTCACCCTGTATACCGATCTGGCCCAAAAAGTATACAGTTCTTAAGGCCCCACCGACCCTTATGTCCTAAAAATTTTAAGTCTTTTAAAGGCTTTTTATTTGAGTTCTCGCGTCTGAAAGGAATTTGACCCATTTTTTTACGAATTTTTGACTTTGAGACAGTACCGCTCCGTTTGGTGGCACCGGAAAAAAAAATCGTTTACGGATCCATCATTCCCAATGTATTGAGAGACCCTATGCCAAATTTCATCGTTTCGCTAGCCATACAGCCAAAGATATGAATTTTTATTTCCAAAAAAACACGATTTTTCGGGCCCGACGTGGCGTGCATAATATAGTCTGCGACTATATAACAAGTATAGTCGCTTCGCTCCTATACTTTTGGTCCGTGGGGACCAGTTTGGAACCTTTAGGTTTTGTCTGTGAAAAGCCATAAGGGAATTTAAAAAAAAAAAATCAAAAATTATCAGGTGTACTTAGGTGAGTGGGGGAGGCTAACGTTTACCTGCCAAGGAAAGAAAGGACCAGTTGTTGGGGTATCATGCTTCAAAGAACCATAATTTGTTATATAGTCGCGTTGTGTGTCTTATATTTCAAATATCTGTAAATGAAATAAATCAATATAAGGAAAAAAGCTGCACAAATAAATTAATTGAACTCGATTCTTATATTTTAACCAAAACAAAGTTTTAATCGCCCCTGTAGTATGGAATCGAGGTTATTTCATTTAATGCTCTCTTAGAAACAATACAATACGAACGGTAACTTCAGGTGAACGATACAAACAGCGTCCCTAACAACCATTATTTGGGTTTTTTTTGTGAGTTCGTCATGAACGTAGACGAAATTGCCCAAAGTTTGGAGGCGCTAATGGAGTTTACACCGGTAAGAATTAATTTAGATTATATTTTAAATAAGTGAATTGTTATATTTTATTGAATATCTAGTCAGAACCTCAGGGGAGAAAAGCCAGCCCAACCCAACCCAACCCGAACCAACCCACCCAACCCAACCCGAACCAACCCACCCAACCCAACCCGAACCAACCCACCCAACCCAACCCGAACCAACGCAACCCAACCCAACCCAATAATCGTAAGTATAAAATTCTCTGGAATACTGACAATTTTCTTTTCATTTGTCACAGAAAACGGAAGATTTCAAATCTTTTATTTTGTTACAGAGGAAAATTACAATAGGTGGAGGCAAAGGGGAAGGAACTGGAGGAAGAAAAGGCTGGAACGACAGCACGAGCAATCGGTTCTTCATAAACAGAGTAATATATAACTTTTTTATATTAATTTTCTTTTCAAATTTATATAGATTAAGGTTTGTTATATATTATTTTTTTTTAGAAGTATTACTGTCGGTAGTAACCGACGCCATGGCCTCGGTGGCCTCCGCCGTGCTGAAGCACACGGGGGCCACTACAAGCGGGTACCAGTGGCGAGGGGGCTCGAGGAGGGGCCGAGGTCGTGGCAGGGGAAGGGGGAGGGTAGAGTAGGTTTAAATTTTAGATTCATTTAATTTTTTATGTTATTTATTAATGTTTATGTAATTTTTTATGTTATTTATGTTAAGTTATAGTTAAGTTATTTAATAAGTTATTGATAGTATGTAAGTTATAGTTATGTAGATAGTAAAGTCCAGTTCAACGATACATTAGAATGGTCATCCGTCAAAACACCAGCATTCTACCTGCCAAACAATGTCATCCACCTTCTATTTACATTGTTTGGCAGGTGGAATGATGGTGTTTTGACGGGTGACCATTCTAATATATCGTTGCACTGGACTTGATAAGTTGTTGCGTTTTATTATTTTTTAATAAAAAAAAACAAATAAATAGTTTATTATTTATACTGGATTGCCTGTATTATTCTAAAAGTGAAAGTCTTTTGAGAAAAGTGTGAAAGGGTTTTTTAACTTTAATAATATCCTAAAGGCAGGCTATAGACTGCGCTATATCTGTGTTATACTTGTATATTGCTCATTGAATTAAACTAAACGCTATAAAAATACGCAATGAAAATCTTAGAACAATGAAAACGTTTCAATGTTCTAAGTTGACAATACACAAATGTTCACAGTAGCTTCCAATTTCTCATAAGTAAATAAATAAAAAATCCATTAAACTTTATTTTTTTGTAGTAAGCAAGTGGAGCGTTTCTATAGATAATTTTAACTCATACTTACTACTGGTAAGAGATGTGTTGATAAATGATTGAATAGTTTTTATTTTTTAAAAGAGAGTCTCAAAGAAGTTTTTCCGTTAGTTGTTCTGTAATATATCTGAGTGAACAAAAAATAAAAATAAAATGTTTGTGATATTTAAACATCATAAATCTAGAGCTTCCATGGAAGATCATTTATATATTTGTATATGTGATGTTCATTGGTGTTTCTGAAATGGAATAAAACTCTATAGTAATAACACGTATATATTATATATAATTATATCTTAACAAAATATAAAAATATTGATATTGGAATCACAAACAAAAAGCATTAAGAATTAAAATCTACTGTATTCGAAATTGGTTATTTGTAATCTATTATTTAATTTTTAGTCAAACCTCAGGCTTCATAAGTTGACAGTGAAAGGGAAAATAATTATTACGACAACAATGAGAAAACGTAATTATAAAATTATCTAGAATTATGAAATTTTTTACTCCATTTTATTTCTCTCTTCAGAAACACTAGTATTGGTAAATTCTTCTGCGGCGGCCTCTGCTAATATAGTATGTGTAGCCGTCGGATAAGGGTAGGGTGTCGAGGAGGCGGGTATAGGGCATATATTGCTCTCGTAGGTTCTTTTTTCTGTAATAATTAGACAATTAATTTTAAAAAATTATATAAAAGCAACGTTTACCTATATTCTCCACAGGTTGGCAGTCTATTTTTGGAAAGAGCGGTACCAGAGTTGTATCAAAGTAGTAATATCGTCTTCAATCTTAATTTCCTAAATACAATATAATAAAGAATATATGATAAAAAAATATTAAATTACTATGACAAAACATTTGTCACAATCAGAAGATAATGTTGCTGAAAAAAGAATTTTATTTGTTTAAGAATCATCCAGGACTTAAGAGGCACTTGTCAGAGCGAAAATCAGTTTTTTGTAAATCGCGAATTAATTACATCAACTTTCTCTAAAAAATTCTTAATAAATTAACATAATAATATCTCATATTTATATCATGAACATTTATAACGAAAACTGATTTTACGAGGTTATGCTGTTTTAAATTAATATAGCATATTTAAACAAAACAGACATGGTCTGTTGATTTGCTATTTTTACAGATAAACCATACATTTCCATATCACATTGAAAATAAACCATGAAATATAAATTAAAGAATTAATTGTGCTTAGTAGCCACATAGCAAAATTATATGTTTTACAGATAAATATGAAATTGTATAGTTTACTCTCCCAGAGAGACTTTTATATTTAAATATATATTTAAAAATATATATAAAACTAGAAAAGGGATTTTCATTGAGAAAGCGAATGATTAATAGTAAGCCATGCCAATAGCACAAGGCACTTCTACAATTATCTACTATTTACCACTCACTAATCTTTATACTCCGACTTTTGATACCTCAAGACTTATTAATAGCAAAAGTTGCCTCGCCGAATGAAAAATCCGTCACCCATTGCAATAAGTAATTACATGCATTATAACAAATTGGCCATTAAGCTAGGTTTAATCACTTATCGCATAAGATGACTCTAATATATAAAGATATCACGTAGTGAAATCTTTTGGGGGGCGGGAGATCATAACCTAGTATCTGAATCGAAGTGCGTCAAGAGTTTTGGTTACAGTCGGGCCGGATAACCCCTGGATGCATGTTGAGCTAGAAGTGTGAGTAAACTGATGTTTTATTTGCTTGCAATGCAAAACTCACTGCTCATACTATTTGAATACTACTTTGCTCATTTGTAATTTTGTTTATGTTAAATAGGTTTGTCCTAGTATTTTAAGAAAATTTAGCATTTTTCTAAGAGCAATAAGTATACATCTTCTAAAGTGTTATCAAACCCAGACATTCTAGTTATGCGATTATCATCACATTTCCACCATTGATCGTTATAATTAACTATAGATGTATAATGACCAGATCCAATGGTGTTTCCATGATGCTTAACAACACTTTTCACTCGGAATATTTGATCATCCAAAATAACACTTTCAGAGGCAAAATTGTAAAATTTGGTATTTATCTTATTCCCTTGAGGGCCAATTCTCTGAAGACATACTACCAAATATTTATGGCATATAACCACTGAACGTGTTTTTAGATTATTGTTACAGTATGGGCATAATCTATCAGAGTCTTTTAGCATTAACATTGAATTAAAATCAATTAAATTGCCACAGTTTTCAGGAAAATAAAGAAAATGAGTGTATATTATTTGTTCATTTTCATTCATATTAATATTACAGTTTTGACAATTTAAAAGTTCATGACCATTAGCTTTTATGAAAATGCTAAAATCATCTGCATCTAATCTTCTGATTAAAGATTGACAAAATGATTGAGCGTCCATTTGTTGATTTACAGCAAAATTTTCACCATTTCGACCAGACACCAATTGTCGAACTTTTAATGTGGAATTAATTTTGGTCAGCATAATATCATTTAGAATACTGTTTAGCGCTGTATTTCGCTTTGAAATGGATAAGCGAAATTCAGGTAAACATAAAAATGACTGTACGATGCTATTTGCATAACATGATACCATATCGGTATTTAATAAAGCAGGCGGTTTAGTAAATAAGTTGGGGTTGTTTTCGTCATCTGAACTAATATCTACTACCATATTGTCATTATTATCTTCTACACTTTGGTAAGTAGAGATACCCAATGAATTTTGTGTTGGTAAAATTTGCATTTGCTTGGTATTAAATTTTAGTTCAGTAGAGCCTTTTGTAGATTGTTTATTTTTATCAACGTTTTTTACCTGCTTGGGAATAAAACCTTTATCATAAATACTAACCACTAGTGATTTATGGTGACTATACACAGTATTGTAAATATTGTAACTCAAATTATTAAAATTACTAAAAAGCCAATCAATTTGAGTTTTTGATTTTGTAGTTGATTCGCCAACACTCAATTTGCAACTTAAACCTTTAGATATTAAACAATTTTTCAAACCATTTTCATTTTGATTGATAATATCTTGATTAAAATCACCGATGATTAGGATATCACTTTGTTGATCAATAATCTCCTCCAAACAAAATTTAGCATGTGCAATGCTCAATTTTGGAGGAATATAAACTGCTATGACATAAATTTCATTCAAGTAAAATGTGATTGCTTGAAACACTATACCACAGAAATCTTTGGTGTATTTTTTCACTGACTTTATTTTTGCTGATACATTTTTTTTCTTGAAACAAATTATGCCAAAGGGTTTACTTACAGTTTGATCGTTATTCAGGTTGGCAAACACTTCAAAATCATTTATTTTTAAATTTTGTTTCTTTTTAAGTAACCAGGTTTCAACAAAAATTAGGAAATGTGCGTCTTTAAAAATGGGATTATTTTTTATAAAATTAAAATTTTTTGGTAGACTTTGCACATTTTGATAAGCAATAATGTATTTGACATTAGAATCATTAAGATACTGAGTGTCATACCTGGATGTTATAAGTTTGTTTTCTTGCATATTTACCAGTTCTTTATAAGCAGCATCCTTTTCGGTTGCCGGTTTAGGGGCCTTAAACTTACCAATGATGTAGAGGCCACTTAGCTTTGTGGCCCGACTACAAGCAACATAGGTACTGGTTCTCGTCATGCGATTTCCAATGTGAACAGCCACCTGTTTGTAGGTGGCACCTTGACTCTTGTGGATTGTAATTCCTTCACTGATTACAAGAGGAAACTGAAGACGCTCAACGTGAACATTGCTGCCTTTTTGAATTTTAACAGCTCTGGCAGCTCTTTCTATGGGCGTCCAAGTGTATAACACACCCATAGACTTCCTAAGGGATTCGTTTCTCTTGCGGCATTCCTGGCCTGACTTGGAATCGAAGAACTCCATCCACACTCTGAATGGAATTTTACTTCGGTCATAGTCTATTTGACGTAGGATGCCTGTTGCACCATTCACTATTCCATCACTGGTGTCCACATTCATTGAAATCATATATTTGGCATCTACCTGCAATATTAAATTTAACATTAGGCCAAAACTCTCCCCCTTTTTTAGGCTTTTTGCGTGTTCCAGAAATAAATTTTTTAATCGTTCTGAGCAACTCCCTTTGATAACGTCTCTGGCTTGACTTACGGCTCGCTCGGTTTTAAATGTAGACAGTTTCATTTCATTGAATGCATCTACTTCTGCATTGGTGCAAAATAAATGCATAGTGTCTTCAGGAATTTGGTCAATACTGTCGACTTCCCTGGACTTGATCAATTGCACATCTTCGTCGGTCATTTTACCAAACGCCATATTATTGAGGGCAACTGCAAAAGACTTATCTTCACTCTGTCTCATTATTTCTGAAAGTTCAAAATATTTAAAATGATCCCACAGATACGTTCCGCATAATTCTTTATACGGATTTGTTTTTACTGGGCAAAAAATATACATATCCCTTACTGGGGGTAATTGACGATTATCGCCGCATAAAATTATTGAAATATTTCCAAAGATGGCGTCAGATTTAAAGATTTGCTGCAATCTACTGTTAATATGGTCAAACAATCTGGCGCCAACCATGGAATATTCATCTATGATAATTAATTTTAAGTCATACAAATTACAATATATAGTATTAACGGTGTCATGGTGTAACGGAATTAGTTCTTCACCATACTGACTAACGGGTAACGATAATGCCGCATGTAAGGTTATACCTCCGATATTAAATGCCGCTTTACCTGTAGGCGCACAAAGTAACACTTTTAAACTTTCAGGATTATTTCCCGGTATTGAGTTGAAATGGCGCAATAACGACTGGGTTATTGCCGTAATCAGGTGACTTTTGCCTGTACCTGCTGGACCACTAAGTGTGCAGTAGAAAGTTTCCCCTTCAATTAGACTGTCTTGCACGACATTAAGGAACTGATACTGCTTGTGATTCAGTTTGCTTATGAGGGCTTCATACTCTGAATCGCTTATCTGATGAGGCGTTGGGAAAGCGATATGTTTTACTGGCGCTTCGTCGTCTTTCTTATCGATGATGTGATTGAATGGATCATAAATGGGGTTGTCTAGTCCATAAGGCATAAACTCATCATCGATTTCTCCACCGAATCCACCATCGTCTAATTGATTTGATCGGTCTTCGGCAAGTTTCAGGGCTTCGTCGATTACCTGTTCATCTAAGACATTGAACTTTTGTCGATTTGCAACAATCTCTTGGTATCGATCTTTGTATATGGTCTGTTGATCAATGTTGTCATTTTCAACTTCATCCACTTCATTTCTCCATGGGATGTATAACATTATTTGTTCCCTATAATAGTTAAGAGGGTCTTGCTGAAGTCCATAACTACGGTAGGCTAAAATTTTAGCATGACCCCTTTTAACTAAAACGCCACTTCCATCTTTTAAGGGTAAACCATTAGCCTTTGTTTCTGCTTGTTTCTTAAAGAAATCATAATAGGCCGCAAACTCAGCCAAACATATGTTTTCCATCTCATCAGGCCGCTGTTCATAGTGTTCTATAAGACCATCACAATAAATATTGGGATCGTCATTGTCCATTTCTTTAAGTTGTGCTAATGGTTTCAACATTTTTGTCCTTTCCCTGATTGGATTTGTATGGATGTATACATAGGAGGTACAGGTGTCATGCATCGGTAGTTGTAACACGCTGTAGGCGGCTTCCTGGGCACTTACTTCGCTCGCATTTAAGAAAGCTGCTGCAAGAGATTTAAGTTTGCCCTTAACATCTAAATTACCTTTTTTAATTTCTTCCATAGTCTTCATTAAAATATCAGACACACCTCTTTGGGACTTATTGATATAGTTGACTATGTAGGTGCAACAACCATATGGCTCAAAAACTAATTGAATGTCCATGTTGCTCTTCATCATGGAGAACATTTCAGCATTAAAGTTGTTAATAAATCCATCTTTTGGCAGCCTTTCTAAAAATAAAGTAGTTTTAAATATGTTGTGCTGTATAACATTAAGATACTCATCCTTAGACATACCAAGGTCAGCCAAAAAGTTTTCGAATGATAAATCTGGTTTATCCTTAAGCCTACGCATTATCATTAAAAACTTTTCAGACATGGCCTTACGTAAATCCGCTTCCTTGGTTTTGTCAATTTTTATTGGCGTTAGAATTACCGATTTATCCATTGGAAGGTATGGGATACCATACCTGCAAACTTTGTGTCCCCGCACTTCTTTTTGACACGATTTAGAATGATGATGCGTATTAAACTGAATTATATCACGGACACTTTCTAAATCACTATTACAAGTAATATACCGGTTCGCGAATTCGGCACACTCTTTGAAACTTTCTGGTGTTTCTTGGAATTTTGGAGCATTGGATAACCACAATAACCCGTGAACATGAGGAGACCCACGATGTTGAAATTCTATGCGGTAATAATGATGCTCTATGGGATTTTGTTTAAAGGGTCCATTTTGACTCTTCATATGTTTAAATAGCAGTTTGAACCGATAATCAAAGTATCTGGCACAAGTTATCGGATCTGTTCTAATTAAGCGAGTTTTTTCTAAGTAGGGCATACTCGCGGCCTCTTCTAAAGTAACATCTTTTTGATCAACAACTTGTGCTAATACCTTGATTAATTCGGGCCATGCTGTTTCGGCTGCTGATACGGTAAAAAACAGTGTGGGGATTCCAAACTGGCGAATTATACACAGTAATTTTGTCTTTTCGTGCTTCCAATAAGCAGGTGAACCTGCAATTCTACTAAGAAAATGGAATCCCATGTCACTTCGAATCAACTGGTCTAGAAAATTTGCTTGTCTTACTTGTCCAGCTGTATATTTTCCATCCTCATTCCTCTTTTTTCTGAGACATGTTGCAATTGCATTGGATAATTGGATTAGTTGACGTTTTTTAAATGTATACAACAGATAGTCTGTCCTTGCAAATCGCCTGTCTTTGTGCTGAAGTTGTATTTTCGTCTGGTCAGAATAGGAGAATTTTGTAAGAAATTGCTTAGCATGTCCACAGAAAAGTGTAGGAAATGAGAGTTCATCGCTAAACTGGTCAAGCATCAAATGTATTGGCGTTTTACCTTCTCCTGGGGCAAAACAGATATTTTCTAGGTTACATTTGTCAAGCAAAGTTTCTTGGCCCCCAGGATTTAAAGGCTCTTCTTCTTCATCTAAGAATTCCTCTAAATTGTATATATTGTTTTTTTCAATTGAAGATTCTTTTTGAATATTTTTATCGTCATTCTTAGATTCTAGGGGCACTTCCATTGTTTCGAAAAACGCATTATCGAACAATTCTTCAAAATTTTCACTACACACTGTTTTAGAATCCAGTTCCACCACTTTTGAGCCTTCGTTTAAGATCTGTGCAGAGGATTCTACTTGAGATCTTAAGTAGCCATTAATATTTTTTTCCCAATCATCTGATTGCTTTATGCCTTCTTGTATGTAAAGAGGTTGTTGACACAAAAATTTTGCCGCTTTTAGAACAACTGCGGGCCGTATGGTTTCCAGGAGATAATCATTTTTATAATTCATTTTTCTCTTGAGCTTAACCTGAATAGTTTGTGTCTCCTCTACATTTCTAGGCAATAATTTGGTCGAAGTATCTATATTTATAGGGACATTGACTATTTGGCCAGTTATGTAACACTGTCGTGCATATCCTACCTGTCGGATTTGCATGAAAGGTAACCTGGCCGACACCATCCTTTCTTCAAGGATAGTCAGATCTTTTAGCTCAACTGGTATAGGGTGAACAATATTATGATTGCCGGACCAGAACTTTGGCAATTGTCCTTTATAAATATTTTGAGAGCAAGAGTTGCAGAAGAAAACCCCATCATTGCAAATTTGTGTAGTGAATTGGTTTCCAAATTTGTTTTCTAGCATTTGTAGATCTATTTTTCTACATGAAGTGGGAAACCATAATCGCAAACAACAACTGCAAACAATGGTGGGGCCTTCTCTTAATGCTAGTTCAAACTTGGTTGGGTGATTGGTTCTAGTAGGTTCTGGCTTCTTTTCAATTTTATCTATAGGTGATATTTTTTTAAAGGAATCATTAACTTTTTGTTTTTTTTGAGTGACAATTTTTGATGACAATGCATCATTGTCATCAATACCCGACAATGATTTTCGCTTATTAAACTGTGTTACAATTTCATTAAATTTTACCTTGCTGGTACTATCCTCTGGAACCATATCTTTGGGCAACTTTTGTTGCAAATTTATAGGCTTACCAGGAATTTCTAAATTTTCCTTTTTGTCACCACTGTCTTTCTTTACCATCTTGCTGGACATATATTTTTCTTTATTCTGGAGTCTTGTTGTTTTAGCAGACTTCTTACTCATTTTTGGCATCTAAAAATCCATTGAACATACTTTAATCATAATCCTAGCTTTATTTTTGTAATTAATTAATTTTAAATCTATATCGACCTGATGTTCTATAAGAATTCAAAGACTTTCTCTGATTTATGATTTTAGGTTTTATTAAGAATTGATATATATAGAACTTATAATATATAGAACAATACGATAAACTGAATGAATGAAATAAAGTATCTAGGCTTTATAATTAATATTAAAAAATTAAGTATCTTTCAATAAGATGTAAAAGATTGTAAAAGTTTTTTTTGTCAAGAATTTTCGAATATGTTTAGCTTTTTGCAAGGTTGACAATATTTAAAACAATTCTCCAGCTTCATTCTGAATATTGCTGTACTTTTTATATTTAACCTACAATTACATAATTAGTAAGAAGAGGAGGAATTCATTTGTGTTTTCCTCAAAGTTGAATTGATTTCCATCTTGTAAAAACGAACAAAACCTCAATAATGGTGTCATAATTTTATTTTAGTTATTAAAATAGTAATTTAAATGCAGTGTGTTGATATTTGCGATTTTATAGTTTACTACTTAGTATTTCCTAAAATTAATAGTTTTTTAACAGTAAGAAACACAATAAGATTATTAATATTAGTAGACACACACATATGAGTAATAAAGGCACTTTTTAAAAATGTCAATAATTACCCAGGAATAATTTAAAAATTAACTTATATTACATAAATTAGCATAATTGTCATGAAGAATACTTTATATTATAAGATTAGACTCACAATAAATTATTGTAATTATTGTAATTAACTGCAAGTAGATTGACAACAATTAGTTTTAATTGTTGCTTTAGGAATAACTTTTAAAGTTACCATAAATACTTTTAAAAACACCACTAGACTAAAAAAAAATTATATGTAAAAATGTTTCTAGTTTTGTTTCATACAATAAATTTTTTTACATTTTATGTAATTAAAAATTAATTTACACCTTCGAGTATGCATGTTATAAAATACCGTTAATTTAGATCCTTTAAAGCTCTAAGTAGTCTAACCTATATAACCTATATATGAAAACTCGAAAGAAAAGAAGAATCGAATCAGATCTATAGCATGCACATCTTTTACATCTGTAATCATATATTTAGGATAATGGATTTGAAAACTGTGTAAAAGTTATAATATTGATAATATATAATTTGGATAAAACTTACCTTTGCTTTTGTAGATTGGAACTATGGAAGACAAATACTATAGGATGCAATGAGTAAAATTTTTCCAAAAACCTTGCTTACTTGCTTGGTTTGTCAATGGAGCACAGCACTTTTAGATCTAATCAGTTTAATAAGTGTTGGGTGCTTCAGAATCTAGAAATGAAAGAATATAAACGTCTAACTAAAAACTGTTCTAATATTCCTCAAAATTAGCACAAAGGACACATTAAGAAATTCCAAAGGAACTTCAACTACTTTTATGATGCAAAAACGGAATATAAAATGAATGTTTAAATTGTCTTTTTTACCTATCCATATTTATAATATAAATGGTTTTTAAAATTACTGTGTGGTCATTAAGCAATTCACCTACCCAACGATTATCAGATTTTTTTTGATTGCTTAGCAAGCTTACCTTAAATCGATTATATTAAAAGAAAAAAATCCTTGAATAAACCACTTTTTAAAAAAAAAACGATAATTTACGTTGTATTCGACCATATACAAATTTGTTATGCTTCTATTTACTTATGAACACAATAATATTAGAAATATACTATGGTATTATCATGGGCTAACGACTTTTCTATTGATCTAAAATATTTTTATTTTGTTCCTCTATTAAGTAAATAAAAATATAACAATATAAAAATAAGACTTTTTGTTAACCACATTGTCTTGTTTACTTTTAGAACGTTGACGTTTATAGTGTCAAATATCAAATTATTAACATATCCTGTTCCGAAAAATTAAACAAAATCTTCCACATTGACAGATAATATAACTTATGACAGATAATATACTTAAATTAATATAAAAACTTACCTTTGATTTTGTAGAATAAAACTAACTGGGCGAAACAAAATCTAAAACATTCAATGAGCCAAATCTGTCAAAACATTGCTTGTTTATGGACTTTAAAGAAAGCAATCGCCAGCACAATAAAACTTAACTGCTTACGCCTCCAAATCACTTACCTAAAAATGACAAACAAACAAACTTATAACTAAAACCGATTAATATAACTTCGAAATAATTAATATTTCTCAAAATAAGCACAAAATAAACCTTAAAAATTTCCCGAAAGAAATTTTATAACGCTTATAATGCACAAAGGAATCTAAAATGAATGTTTATTTACGCTGGTTACCCCGGATACCGCTCCATATACGTTTATTTGTCAAAAGCACGGTTAACTTTGTCCTTGTATTTTAAGGTGCTTCTATGTAGCGATGATTTAATGGAGCGATTCGCAACAGCGACATTTAAGCGTCGTCATCACTGACGAACTTTTTTTTGCTAGGTTTGGGTTATTTTATTATGTTCATTTTAGGATTTTATGAATAGGTTTCTGGGTTTTTGTATATAATATTAATGTTATAATATTTAATGTTATTATTGTAATATTTCATATTAATATTATAATAATAGTTGATGTTAACCATTTTTGCCTTCAATGGTGTTTGAGATTCGTGGTGACCATCAACGTAAACTTGTCAAACGCAATATTTTTATAGAAGCATTTTTTAAAATTTAGATTTCTTTTATCAAGTCTAATTTCTTTTTTATTTATAATTTAATCGACATAGTGAAGAAAATGCTTTTCTTATAAAAATGTTAAAATACAAAATGTTAGTAATTATTCAAGAGCTACTAAACAACGTTAATGGTCAGGGATCATGACTATACATTTAGTTGAAAAAAACATAAGTGTTTGACTAAAAACATTTATTGCTAATAAATAAGTTTTGTAAATATAAAGTCTAAAAACTTATTTTCAAAACAATTTATTAGTTGTATCCTAAATAAACCATACATACCAAATAAACCAACAAACTAATTTTTTTTTTTTTCAAAATCGAAGGGATCGTATACCCGCGAAAAATTTTGAAAAAATGGTTTTAATTTTTTCTTAATTAATAATTATACAGTAATACCATTCATAAGAACCATTCAAAAAACAAAAAAAAGCTTTATGACATCATTGTTCATAATTTATAGAAATGCCATAATATTCAGAGAGGGTTTTTTATGTATTGGAATAGAACAATCGGGTTTTTACGTCAATGTTTTTATTTTACTTTTTTATTTTGAAAAGCAGTTATAATAAAATTAAAACAGGTTTAACAGAATAAGGAATAAAAGATGCCATCGGCAAATTGAATCAAAACTTTAGAAATCGAGATATTAGTAATGTGAAAAAAGAACACGCTTTTCCCACGGTACCATTTTTTTAAATTAAAATGACTATTGACTAATGACAAATTATAATGTAAGCCCTAAGTTGGTAATTTCCAGCAAAAAAACCCAAGAGAAAAATATTTTGATTTTGCTCCAAAATCGAAACGGGTATATCCACAAAAAATTTCGGAAAAACGCTTTTTATTTTTTTTTAAATAAACCATAAGACTGACAACGTTTTATCTTTCACAAAAATTATGAGGAATATTACGAGGTACCCAAACGTTGAAACGAATCGATTCCAGCTATCATCAAATCGGAGAAAATGGAGAAAAACCATGAAACATAAATATCGAATATAATTTTTTTATCCTTCTCTATCATTTACTACTTTTAAGGACCTTCAAAAAAGGTTATTACCGATTTGACTCTAAAATAAACGGAAAATCTATTTCTTTGCATTTTTTGATTTTGAAGCAAAATCCGGGCTCAAAAAGCATTTTTTCAAAATATGCTCCAAATTAAGAATTTCTTTTTTTGTGGTTAAAAACCATTGAAAAACTAATAAAGAAGCTCTATGACAAAATTTTCCACGATTTATACAAGGGCCATAATATAAAGGAAAAATTAGATCCCATAAGAGTCTATGTTTAGGGACAATAAGACAACCGGGTTTTTACGTCGATTTTTAAAATTTTTCAGTTTTATTTCGAAAGCCAATTGTAATAAAATATAAAAAGAATTAACAGGAGGAGAATAAGGAATAATAGAAACCATCAACGAATTGAATCGAAGCTATAGAAATCGAGATATTAGTAAAAATGTGAAAAAAAAAATAAAAGAAAACTCGTTTTTTTCCCACGGTAGCATTTTTTTTCTTAAAATAATAAGCGACAAATTATAATGTAAGCCCTAAGTTGGCAATTTCAAGTAAAAAAACCCAAGAAAAAAAAAATTTTTTTGCTCCAAAATCGAAAGGGGTATAGCCATGAAAAATTGTGAAAAAATGGTTTTTATTTTTTTCTAAATAAACTATAACTCTGACAACTTTTTGTCTTAAACAAAAGTTTTCGGGAATATTACGAGGTATCCGAATGTTAAAACGAATTGATTCTAGCTATCACAGAATCGGAGAAAATTGTAAAAAACTATTAATCATAAATATCGAAATATCACGTCGATTTTTTAAATTTTTTAGTTTTATTTCGAAAGGCAATTGTAATAAAATATGTAAAAAATTAACAGGATGAGAATAAGGAATAATAGAAACCATCAACGAATTGAATCGAAGCTATAGAAGTCGAGATATTAGTAAAAATGTAAAAAAAAAATTAAAGAAATCTCGTTTTTGCCCACGGTACCATTTTTTTTCTTAAAATTAAAATCGACAAATCATAATGTAAGCCCTATGATGGCAATATCCAGTAAAAAAAACCCAAGAAAAAAAATTTTTTTTTTTGCTCCATAATCGAAAGGGGTATAGCCATGAAAAATTTCGAAAAAACGGTTTTTATTTTTTTCAAAATAAACTATAACTCTGACAACTTTTTGTCTTAAACAAAAGTTCTAGGGAATGTTACGAGGTATTCGAATGTTAAAACGAGTTGATTATAGCTATCACAGAATCGGAGAAAATTGTAAAAAACTATTAATCATAAATATCGAATTATCAAGAGCCCTATAGAAAAATTTCAATTTTTTATTTTTCTATCTTGTACTACTCCAGGATACCTTTTAAAAAGGTTATTATCGATTTGACTCTAAAATGAATAGAAAACCTATTTATTTGCATTTATCGGTTTTCGAACAAAATCCGGCCAAAAATGAAATATTTTTCAAAACATGCTCCAAATTCAAAATTTTTTTTTTCTGGCTAAAGACCATTCAAAAAGTAATGAAAAAGCTTTATGACAAAATTTTTCAAAATCTATAATAATGCCACAATATTACGAGAGAAGATAAGTTCCCTTTAAAGCCTATGTATTCGAACCGATGATTTTTTAATTTTTTTTTTAAAGGCAAATTTAAGAAATAATTTAACTAATTAAGATAAAAGGAATAGAGTAATACAAAATATTATCTATAAATATATACATATCATCCAATAGCAGATCTCAATCAAATAGGAAATTTTGATAGTCACGTGACCCTAGAACTCAATATGTCAAATTTCTGGCAAAATTTATTACTTGCATCCTAAATAAAGCCTAAATACTAAATTTCAACCAAATCGGATCAATAGCAAAAGAATTATGAAAGTCACGTGACTTTAAAATTCAATATGTCAAATTTCTGTTATAATTTATTACTTGCATCCTAAATAAAGCCCAAATACTAAATTTCAACCCAATCGGATCAATAGCAAAAGAATTATGAAAGTCACGTGACTTTAAAATATAATTTGTCAATTATCTGTCCAAATTTATGAATTGTGTCCTAAATAAAGCATAAATACCAAATTTGAACCCAATCAGACCAATAGCAAAAAAGTTACAATAGTCACGTGACCCGGAAGTCAAATGTCAAATATCTGTGAAAAATTAATAATTGCATCCTAAATAAAGCCCAAATACCAAATTTCAATCAAATCGGACAAATAGGAAGAAAGTTAAGGTAGTCACGTGACCTTAAAACATAGTCATGTCAAATATCTGTAAAAATTTATTAATCTTATCCGAAATAGGTACTAGGTACCAAATTTCAACCAAATCGCACCAATACCAAAAAAGTTATGATACTCGACTAACCTTAAAAATCAATAATTTCAAAAAATTTTTATTTATAACCCAAAAGCAATGTTTAAGAATTATTAACATATATTAATAATAAACTAAGTAGTAAAAACTCACCTAATATCTAAATTTTTATTTTAAATTAAATAGATCATTACGACTGACCCGTGTATATATTCGAATAATTTTAATAAAATAATCGGGCAAATTTCATTTCGTCTCACCCCGGTATAAAGACACTGACATTTCAAAAAAACGGCATTTTTCGAAGACGTCAAAATGTTTGCCGAATTTTCCTGGCCGCAATACACAATTTCCCCAATTGATATGCACAGATTCGGAAAGCCCATTCATTTTCTGATTCGGTGCTTCCTTTCCCTGATCGTTTCCGGTTCATTTTCATTCATAATTTTACAAAAAACCCGACCAAGTCCCGGCCACCTGTCACGAGCAAAAAATTTGTATCCACCATGCGTCAAAGTATTGTTCCCACTAGCCATTTCATCAGAGTTTAGGTTGACACCTCCAATTACCTGCAAAAACGCAAAAAAATGGACTTTTTTCATAAAATCGCATTTTTCGGGTACTTGTACTATCGCTGGAACCCTGAAATTTTAGTATGTGTTGTAAAACAAAATTTCGGATCTTTTAGATGATGTCTGATCTTTTCACCATGTACAGGGACGCCGCAAATGAATTAAACGCGAAAATTCGAATTGCTCAGAACCTATTAAAGTTGGAAGATTGTAATTTTACACAAATACTGGGGTTATTAAAGTATTTAATCCCTGAGAATATAAATGGTCCAGGTGCCACCACTAAAAAGTTATTAAATAAAATGTGATTTTTAGGTCGGACCTTCATGGGTAAAGTTCATTATTGCTCGCCCTGTATGACTTACAAAAATTTCGGTTATATGGCATATGAAAGGTAAAGGATGAAGTTATTTTTTGAAAAAAAAAATTTTCCCAAAATAAGTATCGTTTGGCAGAAAATTCCAAAAAACTGAAAATGCCAGAACTCGTAAAATAAATTTTTTACAAAAAAAAGCTCCAAGTATGTTAAATCTCTTATAAAATGAAGTCTTTTCGCCGAAACACTTTTTTTATAAAAATTTTTTTTTAGCCTCTGGAGAAGTTTGAATTTTTTTTTTAGTCACTTTTGTTCGCTTATAACAACTCACCCTGTATACCGATCTGGCCCAAAAAGTATACAGACATGAATTACTATAAAGTCTTTTATGCCTAAAAATTTCAATTTTTTTGACAGCGTTAAAATTGAGATCTCGTGCAAAAATGAATTTTGACCGGTTTTTTTACGAATTTTTGACTTTGAGACAGTACCGCTCCGTTTGATGGTACTGGAAAAAAAAATTGTTTACGGATCCATCATTCTCAATGTATTGAGAGACCCTATGCCAAATTTCATCGTTTCGCTAGCCATACAGCCAAAGATATGAATTTTTATTTCCAAAAAAACACGATTTTTCGGACCCGAGGTGGCGTGCTTAATATAGTCGCAGACGCTCCTATATAACAAGTAGACGCTTCGCGTCTACTTTGGTCCGTGGGGACCAGTAGAAATTTTTAAAATTTTTGTCAGTACTACAAAAAAAAATCTCTACAATAATCCAAGGAGTGCCCTAAACACGCAGTGGGGAAGAGACCTGCCGTATCCTCATAAGGCTCTGAGTTCAAACCTTAGCCTCGGCATGGTGCTCTACCCAACTTTTTCTTTTTTTAGTACTTCGACAGAATTAACATCTATAGTAAATACAGAGAGAAAAGGGAAGGTCTCATTATCTATTATAATCAGAAATACATTTTATTGAAATATTACTAACTTATTTCTGGGTGAGTTACTTATTATATTAGGTATTACGTCACTTATAGCAAAAATCAATTTAGAAATTTTTATCTCACAGAAGAAGAAAATAGACTTATTCAAGTTCAAGTTAAATTTAAGTTCATATTTCTTTTAAATACGTGAATAAGTCTATTTTCTTCTTCTTTTCAATTGTTGAGCGTGTGAGATAAAATTTTCTAATTGATTTTTGGTATAAGTGACGTAATACCCAATATAATAAGTAACTCATTATGAATTCGTCACAACAATAAAGATTTTACTTATTTCTGGGTATCATGCTTCAGAGAACCATGATGTGTTACAATACGCTCCGCTCTCAAGTAACTCGTATAAATATAACCAATATTCAATAATACCTTCATATTTTATTATATTGCGCCATCTATGGTAAATACGCTAAAACAGAGTTCTCAATTATAATACACTGTTGTACTGACGAACGTTATGGCGTATTCACCATAGTATGCAGATAATTTCATTTACGTTTTTAAATTATGCTCCAAATTCAAAATGTATTTTTTTACCTTAAAGGCCATTCAAAATTAAGTAAAAAGATTTATAAATAAATTTTCCACGATTTATCCGTGCCACAAGATAAAGGAAAAAGAGGGTCCCATTTATTAGAGTATTGGAATAAGACAACCGTGTTTTTATGTCGATTTTTTTTATTTTTCAAATTTATTTTTGAAAGCTTATAGTAATAAGATATAAAAAGAATTGACATGAGGAGAATAAGGAATAAAAGAAACCAAAAACGAAATGAATCGAAACTATAGAAGCCGAGATATAAGTAAAAATGTGGGAAAAACAAAAGAAAACTGGTTTTTTCCCACCGTACCATTTTTTTTTCCTAAAATGATTATTGGCAAATTTCAAAGTAAGCCCTAAACTAACAATTTCTATTAAAAAAACCCAATAAAAAAATAATTTTTTTTTTGGTCAAAAATCGAACCCACGAAAAATTTCGAAAAAATGGTTTTTATTTTTTTATAAATAAAATATAACTCTGACAACTTTTTGTATTAAATAAAAGTTCTCAGGCATATCACGAGGTATGCGTATGTCAAAATAAATCGGTTGTAGCTATCATAGAATCGGAGAAAATTGAAAAAAACTATAAAACATAAATATTGAATTATCATGAGCCCTATGGAAAAATTTCAATTTTTTATTTTTCTATCCTATACTACTTCAGAGTACCTTTAAAAAAGATTATTACCGATTTGACTTTAAAACGAACGGAAAACCTATTTCTTTGCATTTTTCGATTTTCGAACAAAATCCGGGTCAAAATGAGCATTTTTTCAAAATATGCTCCGAATTCAAAATTTCGTTTTTCTACTTAAAGACGACTTAAAAAGTAGTAAAAAAGCTTCATGACAAATTTTTCCACGATTCATACGAGTGGCACAATATAAATGGAAAGATTAGGTCCCATAAGAATTGATGTTTGGGGATACGAAAATCGGGTTTTTTCGTGGATTTTTGTAATTTTTCAGTTTTATTTTTGAAAGCCAATACTAATTATATATGAAAGGAGTAGACAGATGAAGAAAAAGGAGTAAAAAAAACCATCAGTGAATTAAGTCGAAGCTATAGAAACCGAGATATTAATAAAAAGGTGGAAAAACAAAAGAAAACTTGTTTTTTCCCATGGTACCATTTTTTTTTTCCTAAAATAATTATTGGCAAATTTTAAAGTAAACCCTTAACTAATAATTTCCAGTAAAAAAACTCAATAAAAAAATAATTTTTTTTTTGGACAAAAATCGAAAGGGGTATACCCACGAAAAATTTCGAAAAAATGGTTTTTATTTTTTTCTAAATTAACTGTAACTCTGACAACTTTTTGTTTCGAATAAAAGTTCTCAGGAATTTTATGAGGTATCCGCATGTCAAAATAAATCGGTTCTAGCTATCATAGAATCGGAGAAAATTGAAAAAAACTGTAAAACATAAATATCGAAATATCAAGAGCCCTATGGAAAAATGTAAATTTTTTATTTTTCTATCCTACACTACTTCAGAGTACCTTTAAAAAAGGTTATTACCAATTTGACTCTAAAATGAACAGAAACCCTATTTCTTTGCAATTTTCGATTTTCGAACCAAATCCGGGGTCAAAATGACTATTTTTTCAAAATATGCTCCGAATTCAAAAATTCTTTTTTCTAGCTAATGTCCATTCAAAAACTAGTGAAAAAGCCTTATGACAAAATTTTCCACGATTTATACGAGTGTCACAATATAAAGAGAAACATTAGGTCCCATAAGAATTCATGTTTGGAAATAAGAAAACCGGGTTTCTTCGTGGATTTTTTTTATTTTTTAGGTTAATTTTTGAAAGTTAATAGTAATAAGATATCAAAAGAATTGACAGAAGAAGAATAAGAAAAAAAAATAAATAATCAACGAATTGAATCGAAGCTATAGAAGCCGAGATATAAGTAAAAATGTGGGAAAAACAAAAGAAAACTGGTTTTTTTTCCCCGTACAATTTTTTTTTCCTAAAATGATTATTGGCCGATTTTAAAGTAAGCCCTAAACTAACAATTTCCAGTAAAAAAACTCAATAAAAAAATAATTTTTTTTTTGGTCAAAAATCGAAACGGGTATACCCACGAAAAATTTCGAAAAAATGGTTTTTATTTTTTTATAAATAAACTATAACTCTGACAACTTTTTGTAATAAATAAAAGTTCTTGGGTATATTAAGAGGTATTGGCCTGTCAAAACGAATTGGTTCTAGCTATTATAGAATCGGAGAAAATTGAATAAAACTGTAAAACATAAATATCGAATTATCAAGAGTCCTATGGAAAAATGTCAATTTTTTATTTTTCTATCTTGCACTACTCCAGAGTACCTTTAAAAATGGTTATTACCAATTTGACTCTAAAATGAACAGAAACCCTATTTCTTTGCAATTTTCGATTTTCGAACAAAATCCGGGGTCAAAATGACCATTTTTTCAAAATATGCTCCAAATTCAAAATTTCTTTTTTCTGGTTAAAGACCATTCAAAAACTAGTAAAAAAGCTTTATGACGAATTTTTCCACGATTCATACGAGTGTCACAATCTAAAGAGGAAGATCAGGTCCCATAAGAAGCAATGTATTAGGATAGGAAAAAGTGGTTTGTTTCTTGTTTTTTTTTAAATTTTTATTTTAAAAGGCAATTATAATAAAATAAAAAAAATTTAAGGAAAAAAAAACGAATAAAAAAATTTATCAACTTATTGAATTGAAGCTATGAAAGCCGTGATCTCAATAATATAGTAAAAAAATATAAAAATACACCTTTTTTTGACACCGCATCAATGTCTTTTTTTCTAAATTGATAAACTATTAATATAAATTTATTACCAATTTAGCAACCCCCACTAAAAGAACCCTACTAAAATAAAACTATTATCACTATTATTTTTTTTCCAGATATTTATACCTTGTCTTAACCTTTATGCTGCTATTACTATTATTATAAATATTATCTTTCTTGTAAATGTCCTTAAACCTTAAAACACCCTTTATAATACGATTACTATAATTATAAATAATATTTTCCTTATGAAAGCACCAAAACCTCAAAACATGCTGAAGATTAATATTACTTTTATTATAAATAATATTCTCCTTATTAATGCACTTAAACTTTAAAACACCCTGTAGATTAATATTACTATTATTATAAATATTATTTTCCTTATAAACGCCTTAAAACCTTAACGCCCCCGGTATATTCCGATTACTATTAAGACAAATAATATTTTCCTTATTTATGCCCTCAACCTTAAAACCCCCCGTATAATTACTATTTTTATACTATTATTATTATCCGCATAAATATCCCGTAATATCAATACCCTCTGTATATTACAAATATATATTTATTCATATTCATTTAATTTATCCTAGTAATTTATCAAGAAACCGCGTAAAATTGTCCCCATAATACTAATAATATTCATTAATAAAATAACTCATGACGTCACGAGACGAACACGACGCGTTTATAATTGTTGCCAGGCATCCTCCATCCTTCTCTCAAACCGCTTTTCCTACTCTAACTCGTAGCGCAAACGGGCCGAATTTGCCGCCACAATACCCCGAAAACCCCGCGCTTACGTCATCTGGCCATATGCGACTCGATAGTGACGTCGTCCGTATGCCTTTACATTGGGTCAATTTGGTGCTGGACCGCCAACGTTATTGTACCATGAGCTGGCTCCCTGTGTCTCGAGGGTATGACTGGTTGATTGGAACGGCTTATTTTTGTGGGTTTTTCTTAAATAACAGCGCATTGCGGGAAAACGGTAACATTTGAAGAAAAACGGTTTTTAGTGGATTATAGCCAGATAGTGTCCGGTGATTTCAGAAAAAAAATGGTTTTCGTAGGTATCATAGGTATGCCGGTATAAAGCGTCAAAGTTAAAAAAAGGTGTAGAGCAAAAACTGCTCTACGTAGAAGGTTGTAGAGTACGACGAAAAATAGGATTTAAAAAGTTCTTAAAACGCTGCAAGTTTGAAGTCTCTAGGTGCCGCCGATAAAGAGTTATTAAGAAAAATAGAAAAAATCGGTCAAAAAAAGGCTCAAAAATGGGTTTATATTTGTTAACACAGCTCACCCTGTATAATACGTAGCGTCATGAGTAATACCTCTATTTAATCCTAAAGGATTAAGCTTTCAAACGGTGTTACCAAAAAAAATTTAAAAAATTTTTTAGAAGTAGAAAAAAATTAATTTCTCGAAAAATTCACTTTTTTTTTTTTTGAAAAAAAAAATTTTAAGTTTGAGCTCGTTTATCTCGGAAGGAGTTTCTTTTGGAAAAAAATAGTTTTAATAAAAAACAAAGCTACATTTACGTAGAAAAGGGCTGTTTTATTCGCATTATCGGGAACATTACCGTTTAGGCCCCACAGCCGTTTAAGTCCGCGAGGTACCGCGCAAAAAGTTCAAAATTCATTCACAGAAAAATCCGACTTCTAAAGGGTTTATCTTAAAAAGCGCCCTTTGGGAGCAGGTTTCCGTGGAGGTCTTTGATGTAAATGAGTTTCATAAAATTCGGCTCAGTCAATTTTCCCCCACCCGCCAAAGATCCTGTTTTCGCGAAAAAAGCAGTTTTTTGCCACGCCCGCCCCTTCGGGGCGGCGTTGCCAAAAAAAATTTACATCATCACGTAGCCTCAACTTTCCTACATAACACAGTGAAAACCAGAAAAAAAAATACACCATAGAACAAAAGTTATTAGCGTTTATGTGTCGCAAGTCGGAACCTCCACCATTTTTTTCCGGTGCGTTCTTACAATACGCGAAGCGTATTGTAACAAGTAGACGCTTCGCGTCTACTTTGGTCCGTGGGGACCAGTAGAAATTTTTAAAATTTTTGTCAGTACTACAAAAAAAAATCTCTACAATAATCCAAGGAGTGCCCTAAACACGCAGTGGGGAAGAGACCTGCCGTATCCTCATAAGGCTCTGAGTTCAAACCTTAGCCTCGGCATGGTGCTCTACCCAACTTTTTCTTTTTTTAGTACTTCGACAGAATTAACATCTATAGTAAATACAGAGAGAAAAGGGAAGGTCTCATTATCTATTATAATCAGAAATACATTTTATTGAAATATTACTAACTTATTTCTGGGTGAGTTACTTATTATATTAGGTATTACGTCACTTATAGCAAAAATCAATTTAGAAATTTTTATCTCACAGAAGAAGAAAATAGACTTATTCAAGTTCAAGTTAAATTTAAGTTCATATTTCTTTTAAATACGTGAATAAGTCTATTTTCTTCTTCTTTTCAATTGTTGAGCGTGTGAGATAAAATTTTCTAATTGATTTTTGGTATAAGTGACGTAATACCCAATATAATAAGTAACTCATTATGAATTCGTCACAACAATAAAGATTTTACTTATTTCTGGGTATCATGCTTCAGAGAACCATGATGTGTTACAATACGCTCCGCTCTCAAGTAACTCGTATAAATATAACCAATATTCAATAATACCTTCATATTTTATTATATTGCGCCATCTATGGTAAATACGCTAAAACAGAGTTCTCAATTATAATACACTGTTGTACTGACGAACGTTATGGCGTATTCACCATAGTATGCAGATAATTTCATTTACGTTTTTAAATTATGCTCCAAATTCAAAATGTATTTTTTTACCTTAAAGGCCATTCAAAATTAAGTAAAAAGATTTATAAATAAATTTTCCACGATTTATCCGTGCCACAAGATAAAGGAAAAAGAGGGTCCCATTTATTAGAGTATTGGAATAAGACAACCGTGTTTTTATGTCGATTTTTTTTATTTTTCAAATTTATTTTTGAAAGCTTATAGTAATAAGATATAAAAAGAATTGACATGAGGAGAATAAGGAATAAAAGAAACCAAAAACGAAATGAATCGAAACTATAGAAGCCGAGATATAAGTAAAAATGTGGGAAAAACAAAAGAAAACTGGTTTTTTCCCACCGTACCATTTTTTTTTCCTAAAATGATTATTGGCAAATTTCAAAGTAAGCCCTAAACTAACAATTTCTATTAAAAAAACCCAATAAAAAAATAATTTTTTTTTTGGTCAAAAATCGAACCCACGAAAAATTTCGAAAAAATGGTTTTTATTTTTTTATAAATAAAATATAACTCTGACAACTTTTTGTATTAAATAAAAGTTCTCAGGCATATCACGAGGTATGCGTATGTCAAAATAAATCGGTTGTAGCTATCATAGAATCGGAGAAAATTGAAAAAAACTATAAAACATAAATATTGAATTATCATGAGCCCTATGGAAAAATTTCAATTTTTTATTTTTCTATCCTATACTACTTCAGAGTACCTTTAAAAAAGATTATTACCGATTTGACTTTAAAACGAACGGAAAACCTATTTCTTTGCATTTTTCGATTTTCGAACAAAATCCGGGTCAAAATGAGCATTTTTTCAAAATATGCTCCGAATTCAAAATTTCGTTTTTCTACTTAAAGACGACTTAAAAAGTAGTAAAAAAGCTTCATGACAAATTTTTCCACGATTCATACGAGTGGCACAATATAAATGGAAAGATTAGGTCCCATAAGAATTGATGTTTGGGGATACGAAAATCGGGTTTTTTCGTGGATTTTTGTAATTTTTCAGTTTTATTTTTGAAAGCCAATACTAATTATATATGAAAGGAGTAGACAGATGAAGAAAAAGGAGTAAAAAAAACCATCAGTGAATTAAGTCGAAGCTATAGAAACCGAGATATTAATAAAAAGGTGGAAAAAACAAAAGAAAACTTGTTTTTTCCCATGGTACCATTTTTTTTTCCTAAAATAATTATTGGCAAATTTTAAAGTAAACCCTTAACTAATAATTTCCAGTAAAAAAACTCAATAAAAAAATAATTTTTTTTTTGGACAAAAATCGAAAGGGGTATACCCACGAAAAATTTCGAAAAAATGGTTTTTATTTTTTTCTAAATTAACTGTAACTCTGACAACTTTTTGTTTCGAATAAAAGTTCTCAGGAATTTTATGAGGTATCCGCATGTCAAAATAAATCGGTTCTAGCTATCATAGAATCGGAGAAAATTGAAAAAAACTGTAAAACATAAATATCGAAATATCAAGAGCCCTATGGAAAAATGTAAATTTTTTATTTTTCTATCCTACACTACTTCAGAGTACCTTTAAAAAAGGTTATTACCAATTTGACTCTAAAATGAACAGAAACCCTATTTCTTTGCAATTTTCGATTTTCGAACCAAATCCGGGGTCAAAATGACTATTTTTTCAAAATATGCTCCGAATTCAAAAATTCTTTTTTCTAGCTAATGTCCATTCAAAAACTAGTGAAAAAGCCTTATGACAAAATTTTCCACGATTTATACGAGTGTCACAATATAAAGAGAAACATTAGGTCCCATAAGAATTCATGTTTGGAAATAAGAAAACCGGGTTTCTTCGTGGATTTTTTTTATTTTTTAGGTTAATTTTTGAAAGTTAATAGTAATAAGATATCAAAAGAATTGACAGAAGAAGAATAAGAAAAAAAAATAAATAATCAACGAATTGAATCGAAGCTATAGAAGCCGAGATATAAGTAAAAATGTGGGAAAAACAAAAGAAAACTGGTTTTTTTTCCCCGTACAATTTTTTTTTCCTAAAATGATTATTGGCCGATTTTAAAGTAAGCCCTAAACTAACAATTTCCAGTAAAAAAACTCAATAAAAAAATAATTTTTTTTTTGGTCAAAAATCGAAACGGGTATACCCACGAAAAATTTCGAAAAAATGGTTTTTATTTTTTTATAAATAAACTATAACTCTGACAACTTTTTGTAATAAATAAAAGTTCTTGGGTATATTAAGAGGTATTGGCCTGTCAAAACGAATTGGTTCTAGCTATTATAGAATCGGAGAAAATTGAATAAAACTGTAAAACATAAATATCGAATTATCAAGAGTCCTATGGAAAAATGTCAATTTTTTATTTTTCTATCTTGCACTACTCCAGAGTACCTTTAAAAATGGTTATTACCAATTTGACTCTAAAATGAACAGAAACCCTATTTCTTTGCAATTTTCGATTTTCGAACAAAATCCGGGGTCAAAATGACCATTTTTTCAAAATATGCTCCAAATTCAAAATTTCTTTTTTCTGGTTAAAGACCATTCAAAAACTAGTAAAAAAGCTTTATGACGAATTTTTCCACGATTCATACGAGTGTCACAATCTAAAGAGGAAGATCAGGTCCCATAAGAAGCAATGTATTAGGATAGGAAAAAGTGGTTTGTTTCTTGTTTTTTTTTAAATTTTTATTTTAAAAGGCAATTATAATAAAATAAAAAAAATTTAAGGAAAAAAAAACGAATAAAAAAATTTATCAACTTATTGAATTGAAGCTATGAAAGCCGTGATCTCAATAATATAGTAAAAAAATATAAAAATACACCTTTTTTTGACACCGCATCAATGTCTTTTTTTCTAAATTGATAAACTATTAATATAAATTTATTACCAATTTAGCAACCCCCACTAAAAGAACCCTACTAAAATAAAACTATTATCACTATTATTTTTTTTCCAGATATTTATACCTTGTCTTAACCTTTATGCTGCTATTACTATTATTATAAATATTATCTTTCTTGTAAATGTCCTTAAACCTTAAAACACCCTTTATAATACGATTACTATAATTATAAATAATATTTTCCTTATGAAAGCACCAAAACCTCAAAACATGCTGAAGATTAATATTACTTTTATTATAAATAATATTCTCCTTATTAATGCACTTAAACTTTAAAACACCCTGTAGATTAATATTACTATTATTATAAATATTATTTTCCTTATAAACGCCTTAAAACCTTAACGCCCCCGGTATATTCCGATTACTATTAAGACAAATAATATTTTCCTTATTTATGCCCTCAACCTTAAAACCCCCCGTATAATTACTATTTTTATACTATTATTATTATCCGCATAAATATCCCGTAATATCAATACCCTCTGTATATTACAAATATATATTTATTCATATTCATTTAATTTATCCTAGTAATTTATCAAGAAACCGCGTAAAATTGTCCCCATAATACTAATAATATTCATTAATAAAATAACTCATGACGTCACGAGACGAACACGACGCGTTTATAATTGTTGCCAGGCATCCTCCATCCTTCTCTCAAACCGCTTTTCCTACTCTAACTCGTAGCGCAAACGGGCCGAATTTGCCGCCACAATACCCCGAAAACCCCGCGCTTACGTCATCTGGCCATATGCGACTCGATAGTGACGTCGTCCGTATGCCTTTACATTGGGTCAATTTGGTGCTGGACCGCCAACGTTATTGTACCATGAGCTGGCTCCCTGTGTCTCGAGGGTATGACTGGTTGATTGGAACGGCTTATTTTTGTGGGTTTTTCTTAAATAACAGCGCATTGCGGGAAAACGGTAACATTTGAAGAAAAACGGTTTTTAGTGGATTATAGCCAGATAGTGTCCGGTGATTTCAGAAAAAAAATGGTTTTCGTAGGTATCATAGGTATGCCGGTATAAAGCGTCAAAGTTAAAAAAAGGTGTAGAGCAAAAACTGCTCTACGTAGAAGGTTGTAGAGTACGACGAAAAATAGGATTTAAAAAGTTCTTAAAACGCTGCAAGTTTGAAGTCTCTAGGTGCCGCCGATAAAGAGTTATTAAGAAAAATAGAAAAAATCGGTCAAAAAAAGGCTCAAAAATGGGTTTATATTTGTTAACACAGCTCACCCTGTATAATACGTAGCGTCATGAGTAATACCTCTATTTAATCCTAAAGGATTAAGCTTTCAAACGGTGTTACCAAAAAAAATTTAAAAAATTTTTTAGAAGTAGAAAAAAATTAATTTCTCGAAAAATTCACTTTTTTTTTTTTTTGAAAAAAAAAATTTTAAGTTTGAGCTCGTTTATCTCGGAAGGAGTTTCTTTTGGAAAAAAATAGTTTTAATAAAAAAGAAAGCTACATTTACGTAGAAAAGGGCTGTTTTATTCGCATTATCGGGAACATTACCGTTTAGGCCCCACAGCCGTTTAAGTCCGCGAGGTACCGCGCAAAAAGTTCAAAATTCATTCACAGAAAAATCCGACTTCTAAAGGGTTTATCTTAAAAAGCGCCCTTTGGGAGCAGGTTTCCGTGGAGGTCTTTGATGTAAATGAGTTTCATAAAATTCGGCTCAGTCAATTTTCCCCCACCCGCCAAAGATCCTGTTTTCGCGAAAAAAGCAGTTTTTTGCCACGCCCGCCCCTTCGGGGCGGCGTTGCCAAAAAAAATTTACATCATCACGTAGCCTCAACTTTCCTACATAACACAGTGAAAACCAGAAAAAAAAATACACCATAGAACAAAAGTTATTAGCGTTTATGTGTCGCAAGTCGGAACCTCCACCATTTTTTTCCGGTGCGTTCTTACAATACGCGAAGCGTATTGTAACAAGACTATATAGGAGCGTCTAGCGACTATATTATGTGCGCGACCTAGAGCACTTCTAACCGTGTTTTTTGGGAAATAAAAATTCATATCTTTGGCTGTATGGCTAGCGAAACGATGAAATTTGGCATGTGGCTTCTCAATACATTGAGCATGATGAATCCGTAAACAATTTTTTTTTCAGGTACCCCCGAACGAAGCAGTACCGAGTTGAAGTCAAAAATTGGTAAAAAAACGGGACAAAATTCATTTTTTCACGAGATCTCAATTTTAACGCAATGGAATAAATTGAAATTTTCAGGCCTAAATGGACATAGGGAGAACCGTGTCTGTATACTTTTTGGGCCAGATCCGTATACAGGGTGATTTATTATAAGCGATTAAAGTTGAGTAAAAAAAAAATTCAAAATGGTCCAGAGGCTAAAACATAATTTTTATAAAAAAAGTTTTTCGGCGAAAAGACTTAGTTTTATGAGAGAAATAACATATTTAGAGCTTTTTTTTCAAAAAAATTTTTTTAACGAGTTCTGGCATTTTAAGTTTTTTTGAATTTGGCGCCAAACGGAACTTATTTCGAAAAAAAAAAATTATCAAAAAAAAGCTTCGTCTTTTGTCTTTGAAATGCGGTATAATCGAAATTTTTATGAACCATACAGGGCGAGTAATAATAAATTTTCCCCATGAAGGTCCAAAAACTTGACAAAAAAAAATCACATTTTATTTAATAACTTTTTAAGGGTGGCACTTGGAGATTTCAAACTTTCAACATTTATAGTACTTTTTAAGAGCTTTTTTTTGATAAACTCTACAGTCATCTACGTAGAGTAGTTTTTGCTCTACACCTTTTTTTAACTTTGACGCTTAATACTGGCATACCTATGCAACGTAGAAAGGCCATTTTTGCCTTCAGACACGCGGAATTTATCTGGCTATAATACACTATATACCGTTTTGTTTCAAATATAACAATTTTCCAAGAAAATTTAATTTTATATGAAAAGTGCCAAAAATGGACCATTGGAATGCTGTACCCCCCCGTCGCCCGATGGTCATGGTACAATCCATAAGTGGTCTAGCACCCAACAAACCCGTCACCCAGGCAATGAAACCTGCGCTTTTCGCCCGTTTCCGTTCGAAAATAAGACCCTTTTTATAATCGAAATTTAACTACTAAAACCGATTGGAATCGGTCCAGAATTGATGTTAAACTGCTCCTAAGGCTTTATACTATTTTTCCATGTACAAATCATAAGGGAAAAACCATTTTTTATACCCTAAAACATCGTCTGAAAATGGTCGATTTTGACGTCTACGGGCGATTTTAATACCGACTTTTACCGCAGTTTTGATGACATCAGTGACATGACGTCAACGTGGATGAATCTGCTCGGTCTTTCTTCTTATTTTCATTGATAAAATACTTAAATTAGCTCAGAATTTCCCGAAATCGGTATGGAATAATTCTAGAGACTCTGGAGAATCCGATCATGTGCATATCTTTTACCAAGTCGCCTTCCTTTAGCTGTGATCATTCGACAAAGTTGTAAAGTTTTAGAATTTACCGTGTTTTCATGCGACGGAAGGACTCATACATGGCATTTTGGGTGCGGGAGTGAAAGTTTAATTACTATTTATTTATTTTAACACAAAATCTAACTGTGGACTGTGGATCATTGTTATTATTTGAATTGTGAAGAAAACGCAAACGTTAAAGGTAGGCCTTAATGTAATGTAACCTTTAATGCAATGACAACCTAACCTCTACATGTATTATGTAAATAAATAACAAGACCAAAAAGGAGAAAATATTGAACTTATTAGTTAGAATAAGGCCCAAAATGTGAAAGATTGGCAAATTTCCGCTTAACTAAACGCTGTAAATGTTATATTACACCTTGCATATAAGCATATAATCAGTTTTCACCCAAGAGGTGTGTAACCTTAAAAGAGTAAGGAAATTCAACTACAGTTATGTGTCCCTAGTCAAATATGAATAACAAATAGATATCTGTATGGTCTAACACTTAACGTCCATGCAAGGGTATCTTAATGGTTTTGCTCATGACTGGCAGCAGAGAGCAACAGAGAGACTTAGTCTGAATGCTCAGGTCAGCGAGATGCCAGGCTTTAAAACATCTAAGAGGATAATCGAAGCAGTAGATAGCATCCAGTTGTGGCACTATCGAAGGGGAGGAATGCAGATTCTGGCAGCTAGATGTTTCAAGTGTTGAGTTGATGATAAGGTGGAAGATGGTGGTGAAAAGAAGCAGAAAAAGCCAGTCCAAAACTGGAGAGACTTTTTTTTATCTTATTGTTGTTGTTCTATATTCTATATTATTTAGATACCAAAGATAGTTTCCTTACAGAGAAGTATTTATAGATCATATAGTTTAGTACATATTAAACATCATATTAGTGATTACTCCACACACAAAATTGTACAATTTTCATTTTACGAGAAATAGAGAACATATATATACAAATTTTTATAGGATACACAAGGTTAAGTGTTGGGTTTCCTTTTATGCTCCCAAACTTTATAATGCTCTCCTTGCTACCATTAAACTGTTACCTACCAAGTTTTTTACTGCAATATAAATTTACTATAAAATAATATCTGTTAAAAAAATGTTTGTTCTCAATACAAGAATTTCTAAATGATGATATCTTATATATGTAATTATAATCTAAAACTTTTAGGCTTTAAATCCTTTGATTAATAATAATATTAAGAAGTGTAAAGATTTTCTCTGCGACATATGTGAGCACCTTTGTGTATATGGCATTAACAAATTATGTTTATGTTTAAATTAGGTGTAAGAACAGCTGTTTTTGTTAAATCTCTCTTTTCTATCACATAAAGTGATATGCAAGTGTAACATAAGTTCATGAAATAAAGATGATTTTACTTAATTATTTAATCGTGTTTATTTTTCCTACCTAAAAGATTGAAATAATATAGCAGGTTGGGTTGGTTTAGAAGGGCAGAAAAACCTATAAACTTACTGGTTTTTCATGTAAACATTACAGCTATATGGTGTTAGAGTCTGATAATGATGAGTTAACTCATCGAAACACATAAACTTGGAATATTTAAGAGAATTGGGTAAGTATTCATGTTCTTTTTCTACAGGAAAATAAAATTATAAAATAGCTAATCTAACAAAAATATTATAAATGATTTAACATATTTATTTGACCGAGAGCATTATGAGAAACTAAAAGATAATTGTAAGTGTGCTTCAAGGGTTACTCCTTGGATTTTTGTTGTCCTCTCTTTCAGCTAGCATACCAATTTGACAACCAGATATGTTTGCTGTTCTGCAAGACATTGTAACTTATTAATGACTTAAGTACATATCTTAAAAGACTTTCTAAATAAATTAAAAACATTGAT
The DNA here is from genome assembly GCF_022605725.1 of Anthonomus grandis grandis. Taxonomy (NCBI): domain Eukaryota; kingdom Metazoa; phylum Arthropoda; class Insecta; order Coleoptera; family Curculionidae; genus Anthonomus; species Anthonomus grandis. The sequence continues at coordinate 1,010,627 of NC_065566.1, read as the reverse complement.
TTAACAAGATGTATTATAATTAAGCAAAAGAATAAATTAGTTCTTAAGTTAAGTATGTAAGAATATTCAGGTATAAATAGGACTGTCTATGAAACATTTTGGATTAAGTGTACAAATTTAAACTGATCGCCACTTATAAACAGTAGCTCTTAGAAAACTGTGTCAATAATATCTGCTTTATATGAGAGTAAAGATTGTTTGCCTAAAAAGTGCAAATTTTAATTGTATGTTTTAAAATGTAAACTATTTATTATAGACATTTTGATGAAAATTAAAGATATTATGTATAAAATGGATAATAGCTGTATGCTTTTGAGTGCAAAGTAATATAGAGCAAGTTTGGTTTATGCCTTAAGGAATGGAATCTTAAATAAAAATCAACCTTTATTATAGATAATTTTTCTCTTTAATTATTAAAAGTAAATAACTGTATGACAAAATTTGATAAAACAATAAACAGGTTATGGAATATAAACATAATTAACAGCTATTTTTGTTAAATCTCTTTTTTCTATCACATAAAGTGATGTGTAAGTGTAACATAAGTTCATGAACTAAAGATGATTTTACTTAGTTATTTAACTGTGTTCACCATTTATTTTTCCTACCTAAAAAATTAAAATAATATAGCGGGTTGGGTTGGGTTAGGAGGACAGAAAAACTTATAAACTTACTGGTTTTTCATGTAAACATTACAGCTATGTGGTGTTAGAGTCTGATAATGATGAGTGATCTCATCGAAACACAAACTAGGAATATTTAAGAGAATTGGGTAAGTATTCATGTTTCTTTTGTACAGGAAAATAAAATTGTAAAATAGCTAATCTAACAAAAATATTATAAATGATTTAACATATTTATTTGACCGAGAGCATTATGAGAAACTAAAAGATAATTGTAAGTGTGCTTCAAGGGTTAGTCCTTGGATTTTTGTTTTGCTCACTTTCAGCTAGTGTATACCAATTTGACAACAAGATATGTTTGCTGTTCTGCAAGACATTGTAACTTATTAATGACTTAAGTACATATCTTAAAAGACTTTCTAAATAAATTAAAAACATTGATTTAACAAGATGTATTATAATTAAGCAAAAGAATAAATTAGTTCTTAAGTTAAGTATGTAAGAATATTCAGGTATAAATACTGTCTGAAATATGAAATATTTCAGATGTATATACAGTATGTATAAATATTTCAGTGTATGTACAAATTTAAACTGATCACCACATATAAACGGTAGCTCTTAGAAAACTGTCCCAATATCTGCTTTATATGAGAGTAAAGACAAATATGGTTTATGCCTTAAGGAATGTTATCTTGAATAAAACTCAACCTTTATTATAGATCATTTTTCTCTTTAATTATTAAAAAGTAAATAACTGTATGAGAAAAGTTGATAAAACAATAAACAGGTTATGGAATATAAACATGAAATATGTTTTATTTTCTTCCCAACAATAGGGTTTTTAGGTTTAGTTGAAAAATTCTCGTGCCTTTTTGCCTATTCAAGATTCAAAACAAATAAAGTATATATAATTACATATGTATATTTCATTGAGACAACATAAAGTATATAAATTATAAATGCATCCAGCTTCTGGTGAAAAAATCCAGTATTAAGTGAAACTTTATTGAAATATTGCTCCATTTTGTTCACAACAAAAAAGTTAATTGTCTACAGTTTGTGTCACAGTTCAGTTGTTACATTCCTGTTTACTTCTAATTTTTATTTCCTTCCTCATATGAATGCACCAACACATTTCATGATCTCTGGGGAATCCTAACATACTTCAATTAGCTTATTTCTTTCTGGTTGTGTGGTATACTAATCAGCAGTTAAAACATGCAATTCCTCCTAGTTTACAACTAATGGGTCTCACAGCCCTTGAATTGTTGACCAGGATGAAAACAAATCATACTATGTAATCATTCTAGTTAACAAAAAAGTTAATTGTCTACAGTTTGTGTCACAGTTCAGTTGTTACATTCCTGTTTACTTCTAATTTTTATTTCCTTCCTCATATGAATGCACCAACACATTTCATGATCTCTGGGGAATCCTAACATACTTCAATTAGCTTATTTCTTTCTGGTTGTGTGGTATACTAATCAGCAGTTAAAACATGCAATTCCTCCTAGTTTACAACTAATGGGTCTCACAGCCCTTGAATTGTTGACCAGGATGAAAACAAATCATACTATGTAATCATTCTAGGTACACAAAAGGTCACATAGGCAAAATATATATAAACTTGAATGAAATTATGAGATTTTTGTCAGTCTTATTTAGCAAAGTCATTCTTTTTCTCATACATATTTGTACAATATAAGTTGAGTATACATATTTGTATGAAACTGATAAAATACATATAGGTATGCATGTCTATGAAGCTACGTTCGATGGAGTTCAGCGACCCAAATCGAGAACGCAGCATGTGTCGGTTGCCAGCAAGTAAATTATAGTCCGTGCTCCCTGTTATTTAATCAATGGCTACGTTCAGCCGACGTTAGTGGCTGACCCTAGCGCTAATATTCCTAAATCCATTTTCCATGAAATAACTTAAAAACTTTCGCTTTAAGTTCTTTATTTAAAAAAATTATAGATTCAGATAGATTAAAGAAAAAAATTAAAAAAAAGTTTTGCTTCTTGGTTTTTTATCATTTATGATTCATTTATTACTAAAATGCTGATACAAAATTAATTTTTATATAATATTTAAAAATTGGTGAAAATATTCCTTTCAAATAAATAAATTCTTCATTTAAATATTATATTTAATTACTTAATTCCCAGTTATTTAATTTATTATTTTAATAATTTAAATATCGTCTGTGGCGACGATGTTTAAATGTCGCCGTTGCGAATCATCGCATTACACCGGGAAGCGCCTTAAAACCAAACGTACAAAGTTAGCCGTGATTTATAATAAACAAAAACAAAAGAGCATCGGTGGGCAACCGGCGTATCCAGGTTAAATAAACCTCCATTTTATATTCCGTTTTTGCATCAAAGAGTAAAATTTCCGCGGAAATTTCTAAACGTTTCTTTTATGCTAATTTTGAGGAATATTCGTGTGTTATAAAGTGTTATAAACAATTTTTAGTTATTAATTTATTTGAGTGTTAATTATAAATTTTTTATAGTTTTTAGGCTAGGAATAATAATTATTAGGCTTATAAGATTTGCATTTTGCTCTGCAACAGTGATAAACCAAGCAAGCGAAAATTTTGGACAAATTTGAATCATTGAACTCTATTGTATTATTTGGTTGTTCATAGTTCCAATTTACAAAATCCAAGGTAAGTTTTCATGTTAATTTAAGCCTATTATAAATACAGTAATCTTAAAATCTATTTATATTATTAATATTGCCTTTGGAATTTCTTAATGTTTCTTTTGTGCTAATTTTGAGCAATATCAACAATTTTTAGCTATAAGTTAATTTTCTATTGTTTCTAGGATCTCAAGCAATAATTATTGGACTCATATATTGACAAAACAAGCAAGCAAGCAAGGTTTTTGGAAAAATTTGACTCATTGCACCATATAATACATATTTGTCTTCCATAGTGCCATTTTACAAAATCAAAAGTAAGTGTTTATGTTAATTTAAGCATATTATAAATACAGTAATCTTAAAATCTATTTATATTATTAAAATTGCATTTGGAATTTCTTAATGTTTCTTTTGTGCTAATTTTGAGCAATATCAACAATTTTTAGCTATAAGTTAATTTTCTATTGTTTCTAGGATCTCAAGCAATAATTATTTGACTCATATATTGACAAAACAAGCAAGCAAGCAGTTTTTGGAAAACTTTGACTCATTGCACCATATAGTACATATTTGTCTTCCATAGTTCCATTTTACAAAATCAAAAGTAAGTGTTTATGTTAATTTAAGCATATTATAAATACAGTAATCTTAAAATCTATTTATATTATTAAAATTGCATTTGGAATTTCTTAATGTTTCTTTTGTGCTAATTTTGAGCAATATCAACAATTTTTAGCTATAAGTTAATTTTCTATTGTTTCTAGGATCTCAAGCAATAATTATTTGACTCATATATTGACAAAACAAGCAAGCAAGCAGTTTTTGGAAAAATTTGACTCATTGCACCATATAGTACATATTTGTCTTCCATAGTTCCATTTTACAAAATAAAAAGTAAGTGTTTATGTTAATTTAAGCATATTATAAGTACAGTAATCTTAAAATTTATTTATATTATTAAAATTGCCTTTGGAATTTCTTAATGTTTCTTTTGTGCTAATTTTGAGCAATATCAACAATTTTTAGCTATAAGTTAATTTTCTATTGTTTCTAGGATCTCAAGCAATAATTATTGAACTCATATATTGACAAAATAAGCAAGCAAAGTTTTTGGAAACATTTGACTCATTGCACCTAATAGTACATATTTGTCTTCTATAGTTCCATTTTACAAAATCAAAGGTAAGTTTTATTTAAATTTTTGTATTATTAATATTATAATATTTCTCAGTTTTAAATGTATTTATGTTATAAATATGTGATTACACATGAAAAAGATGTGTATGTTTTAGATATGATTTCTACTTAGGGTGTCTTAAGAGATCTAAAGTAAAAGTATTTTATAAAGTGCATACCACTCAGATGTGTAAATTTATTTTTAAATACATAAAGAGGAAAGAAAATAACTGTCATTTTATTAAACAAATCAAGGAAAATATATAAGTATATAAATATCCTTTTAGTCAAATGGTATTTTTTAAAGTAGCCATATAATTCTTTATAAAAACTTTCTAGAAAGTTTTTTCTAAAACCAAAATTAAACCTAATTATTGTCTATCTGCTTACATTTAACTAAAATGATTTTTTTAAGTAAAGCATTTCATTCTCGTATTATTTATTTTGAGTCTATTCCAATTATTTAAAATATTTTTTATAACAATGATGCCAATTTATGTCTACTATAATCTTAATGGGATTCAATTTTCTAGTTGTTTCTATGGAAATATTGACATCTTTAAAAAGTGGCTTTATTACCCATATGCCTAAATATTAATTTTATTTTTGAATAAATATTTAGTACAACTATTTAAATTTTTAAAATAAAAACAATCCTAATGATATTTTTATTTATTTTATTGTTAAAAAAATACTGTTATTAGGCAATATTAAGTAGTAAATTATAGTATCATGAAGATGAACAAACAAAAAAAACAAAGCTTCTTAATAATTTTAATAACTAAAATCATTCATAACTAAAATAAAATAAAATTATGAGATTATTATTGATGTTTTATTTATTCTTACAAGGTGAAAATTAATTGAACTTTAAGTAGCCTACAAATAAATTCTGGCTCTTGGCATTATATATTGGTTAAAATAAGTGGGCACTAGTCAGCCTAAAGATAAAATGCATGACTGAAAAGTACAATTTCTGTTTAAAAGAGTGTATATTGAGAATGTATTGGCTTCACCTTAATATTATTTACATCTAGATAAAGACAGATATTTAAAAATATTTACAGATACACAAAGATTTTAGAACAGATATTTAAGAATTCTTGACAAAAAAAATATTTACAATCTTTTTGCATCTTATTTAAAGATCATTATTAATTATAAAGCCCAGATACTTTATATCATTTATCCAGTTTACCACTACCGCTTTATTCATTGTATTATAATAGTTAAATTATAATGCAGCAATTTAACTTGTTTCCATTTAACATTACTGCTAATTAACATTGTTTTTGATTTATTTAGAGGCTAATTTTAGCCACTGTATAAATGAGAACTGTTTTTATTTTTATATATAACATTTATGCAATTTAAACTTCTTTTCACAAATATTGTAATTCCTATATTATAAGTTATACTACAACAATTCTAAACAAGCTCTAAAATCTAAAATAAGAACATTTTGAAATTCTTATAGAACATATTATGCATACAACCATTTTTGATAAAAGTGATATAGTTTGTTCTGTATTATGTATTGACAATTTTTCAATGAATATTTTGTTAAATTTTCTGGTTAAATTGTAAATTTCCAAAATATAGCCAAAATTATCATTAAAGTATGTTTAATGAATTTTTCAGATGCCGAAAATGAGTAAAAAGTCTGCTAAAACAAAAAGACTGCAGAATAAAGAAAAATATATATCCAACAAGACGGCAAAGAAAGACAGTCTTGATAATAGCGGAGACTTAGAGATCCCTGGTAAGCCTTTACAAGGAAAGCAAGAAATGTGGCTCAAAAATAAGATACCACAAGATAGTAGTACGAGTAAGTTAAAATGTAACGAAACCATCAAAAAATCTAATAAACGTCAAGCAGAAACAGTTATTGATGATAATGATGCAATGTCATTGAAAATTGTCCAAAAAAAACAAAAAGTTATGGATGAAAAGTTATGTAAAAACCCATCAGGAGACATAAAGGAGAAGCTGCCAGAACAGATTACAATGAGTCGCCCAACAGATTTTGAATTGGCTTTAAGAGAGGGACCGACTGTTGTTTGCAGTTGTTGTTTGCGATTATGGTTTCCCACTTCATGTAGAAAAATAGATCTACAAATGCTAGAAAACAAATTTGGAAACCAATTCACTACACAAATTCTCAATGATAAGATCTCAAGTTGAGTCCTCTAAACAGATTTTAAATGAAGGTTCAAAAGGAGTGGACATGGAACCTAAAACAGTGTCAAGTGAAAATTTGGGAAAATTGTTTGATAATGCTTTTTTTGAAACAATAGATGTTGAACAAGTTCCTATAGAATCTAAGAATGACAAAAAGGATATTCAAGCAAAAACTGCAATTGACAAAAACAACATTTACAATTTAGATGAATTTTTAGATGAAGATGAAGAGCCCTTAAATCCTGGAGGCCAAGAAACTTTGCTTGACAAATGTAATCTGGAAAATATCTGTTTTGCTCCAGGAGAAGGTCAAACACCAATACATTTGATGCTTGACCAGTTTAGCGACGAACTCTCATTTCCAACACTTTTCTGTGGATATGCGAAGCAATTTCTTACAAAATATTCTTATTCTGAGCAGACCAAAATACAACTCCAGCACAAAGACAGGCGATTTGCAAGGACAGACTATCTGTTGTATACATTTAAAAAGCGTCAATTAATCCAATTATCCAGTGCAATTGCAACATGTCTCAGAAAAAAGAGGAATGAGGATGGAAAATATACAGCTGGACAAGTAAGGCAAGCAAATTTTCTAGACCAGCTTATTCGAAGTGACATGGGATTCCATTTTCTTAATAAAATTGCGGGTTCACCTGCTTATTGGAAGCACGAAAAGACAAAATTACTATGTATGATTCGTCAATTTGGAATTCCTACACTTTTCTTTACGGTATCAGCAGCAGAAACAGCATGGCCAGAATTGATCAAGATATTAGCAGAAGTTGTTGATCAAAAACAAGTTACTCTAGAGGAGGCCGCCAGTATGCCCTACTTAGAGAAAACACGCTTGATTAGAACTGATCCGATAACTTGTGCCAGGTACTTTGATTATCGGTTCAAACTGCTATTTAAGCATATGAAGAGTCAAAATGGGCCCTTTAAACTAAATCCCATAGAACATCATTATTACCGCATAGAATTTCAACATCGCGGATCGCCTCATGTACATGGATTGTTGTATTTATCCAATGCCCCAAAATTCCAAGAAACATCAGAGAGTTTCACAGAGTGTGCCGAATTCGCAAGCAAGTATATCACCTGCGATGGAGACTTAGAAAGTGTCCGCGATATCATTCAATTCAATACGCATCATCATTCTAAGTCGTGTCAAAAAGAAGTGCGGGGCTATAAAGTTTGCAGATATGGCATCCCATACCTTCCAATGGATGAATCTGTAATACTGACGCCAATAAAAATTGATAAAATCGAGAAAGCGGATTTACGTAAGGTCATGTCTGAAAAGTTTTTGATGATTATGCGTAAGCTTAAAGACAAACCGGATTTGTCATTCAAAAGCTTTTTGGCAGACCTTGGTATGTCTAAGGATGAGTATATTAATGTTATACAGCACAACATATTTAAAACCACTTTGTTTTTAGAAAGGCATCCAAAACATGGATTCATTAATAACTTTAATACAGAAATATTTTCCATGATGAAGAGCAACATGGACATTCAGTTGGTTTTTGAGCCATATGGTTGTTGCACCTACATAGTTAATTATATCAATAAGTCTCAAAGAGGTGTATCTGATATATTAATGAAGACTATGGAAGAAATTAAAAAAGGTAATTTAGATGTTAAGGGCAAACTTAAATCTCTTGCAGCAGCTTTCTTAAATGCTAGCGAAGTAAGTGCCCAGGAAGCCGCCTACTGTGTGTTGCAACTACCGATGCATGACACCTCTACCTCCTATGTATACATTCATACAAATCCAATCAGAGAAAGGACGAAAATGTTGAAACCATTAGCACAACTTAAAGAAATGGACGATGATGATCCCAATATTTATTGTGATGGGCTTATAGAACATTATGAACAAAGGCCTGACGAGATGGAAGACTTATGTTTAGCTGAATTTGCAGTCTACTATGATTTTTTCAAGAAACAAGCACAAACAAAGACTAATGATTTACCCTTAAAAGATGGAAGTGGCGTTTTAGTTAAAAGGGGTCATGCTAAAATTTTAGGCTATCGTAGTTATGGACTTCAGCAAGACCCTCTTAACTATTATAGGGAACAAATAATGTTATACATTCCATGGAGAAATGAAGTGGATGAAGTTGAAAATGATAACATTGATCAACAGACCATATACAAAGATCGATACGAAGAAATTGTTACAAATCGACAAAAGTTCAATGTCTTAGATGAACAGGTAATCGACGAAGCACTGAAACTTGCGGAAGACCGATCAAATCAATTAGACGATGGTGGATTCGGTGGAGAAATCGATGATGAGTTTATGCCTTATGGACTAGACAACCCTATTTATGATCCATTTAATCACATCATCGATAAAAAAGACGACAAAGCGCCAGCAAAACATATCGCTTTCCCAACGCCTCGTCAGATAAGCGATTCAGAGTATGAAGCCCTCATAAGCAAACTGAATCATAAGCAGTATCAGTTCCTTAATGTTGTGCAAGACAGTATAATTGAAGGGGAAGCTTTCTACTGCACACTTAGTGGTCCAGCAGGTACAGGCAAAAGTCACCTGATTACGGCAATAACCCAGTCGTTATTGCGCCATTTCAATTCAATACCAGGTAATAATCCCGAAAGTTTAAAAGTTTTACTTTGTGCGCCTACAGGTAAAGCGGCATTTAATATCGGAAGTATAACTCTACATTCCGCATTATCATTACCTATCGCTCAGTATGGTGAAGAATTAATTCCGTTACACCATGACACTTTAAATACTATTTATTGTAATTTATGTGACTTAAAATTAATTATTATAGATGAATATTCCATGGTTGGTGCCAGATTATTTGACCATATTAACAGTAGATTGCAGCAAATTTTTAAATCTGACGCCATCTTTGGAAATATTCCAATAATTTTATGCGGCGATAATCGTCAATTGCCGCCAGTAAGAGATATGTTTATTTTCTTTCCAGTAAAATCTAATCCGTATAAAGAATTATGTGGAACTTATTTGTGGGATCATTTTAGATATTTTGAACTTACAGAAATAATGAGACAAAAAGAAGACAAGTCTTTTGCAGTTGCCCTAAACAATATGGCGTTTGGTAAAATGACCGACGAAGATGTGCAATTGATCAAGTCCAGGGAAGTTGACAATATTGATCTAATTCCTGAAGACACTATGCATTTATTTGCCACCAATAGAGAAGTAGATGCATTCAATGAAATGAAGCTTTCTACATTTCAGACCGAGCGAGCAATAAGTCAGGCCAGAGACGTCATCAAAGGAAGTTGCTCAGAACGACTCAAACATTTATTTCTGGAACAAGCAAAAAAATTAAAAACAGCTGAGAGTTTTGGCCTAATGTTAAATTTAATATTGCAGGTAGATGCCAAATATATGATTTCAATGAATGTGGACACTAGTGATGGAATAGTCAATGGTGCTACAGGTATCCTGCGTCAAATAGACTATGACCAAAATAATGTTCCATACAGAGTGTGGATGGAGTTCTTCGATTCCAAGTCAGGTCAGGAATGCCGCAAGAGAAACGAATCCCTTAGGAAGTCTATGGGTGTATTATACACTTGGACGCCCATAGAAAGAGCTGCCAGAGCTGTTAAAATTCAAAAAGGCAGCAATGTTCACGTTGAGCGTCTTCAGTTTCCTCTTTTAATCAGTGAAGGAATTACAATCCACAAAAGTCAAGGTGCCACCTATGAACAAGTAGCTGTTCACATTGGTAATCGAATGGCGAGAACCAGTACCTATGTTGCATGCAGTAGGGCTACAAAGCTTAGTGGCCTATACATCATTGGTAAGTTTAAGGCCCCTAAACCAGCAACCGAAAAAGATCCTGCTTATAAGGAATTGGTAAATATGCAAAAAAATAAGCTTTTAACGTCCAGGTATGACACTCAGTACCTTAATGATTCTAATGTCAAATACATAATTGCTTACCAAAATGTGCAAAGTCTACCAAAAAATCTCAATCTTATAAAAAATAATCCCATTTTTAAAGATGCACATTTCCTAATTTTTGTTAAACCTGTTTATATAAAAACATAAAAAATATAAAGTTAAATGATTTTCAAATTTTTGCTAACCTATGTAACGATAAAACTGTAAGAAAACCGTTTGGCATCGTTTGTTTCAAGAAAAAAAATGTATTAGCAAAAATTAGGTCAGTGAAAAAATACACCAAAGATTTCTCTGGTATAATTTTTCAAGCAATTACATTTTACTTGAATGACATTCATGTCATAGCGATTTATATTCCTCCAAAATTGAGTATTGCACAAGCTAAATTATCTTTGGAAGACATTATTGATCCACAAAGTGATATCCTAATCATCGGTGATTTTAATCAAGATATTATTAATCAAGATGAAAATGGTTTAAAAAATTATTTAACATCTAAAGGTTTAAGTTGCAAATTGAGTGTTGGCGAATCAACTACAAAATCAAAAACTCAAATTGATTGGCTTTTTAGTAATTTTAATAATTTGAGTTACAATATTTATAATACTGTGTATAGTCACCATAAGTCACTAGTGGTTAGTATTTATGATAAAGGTTTTATTCCTAAGCAGGTAAAAAACGTTAATAAAAATAAACAAAACAAGTCAATAAAAGGCTCTACTGAACTAAAATTTAATACCAAGCAAATGCAAATTTTACAAACACAAAGTTCATTCTCTATTTCTTCTTATCAAAGCGTAGAAAATAATAATGACAATATGGTAGTAGATATTAGTTCAAATGACGAAAACAACCTCAACTTATTTACTAAACCACCTGCTTTATTAAATAACGATATGGTATCATGTTATGCAAATAGCATTGTACAGTCATTTTTATCTTTACCTGAATTTCGCTTTTCCATTTCAAAACGAAATACAGCGCTTAACAGTACTCTAAATGATATTATGCTGACCAAAATTAATTCCACATTAAAAGTTCGACAATTGGTGTCTGGTCGAAATGGTGAAAATTTTGCTGTAAATCAACAAATGGACGCTCAATCATTTTGTCAATCTTTAATTAGAAAATTAGATGCAGATGATTTTAGCATTTTCATAAAAGCTAATAGTCATGAACTTTTAAATTGTCAACACTGTAATATTAATATGAATGAAAATGAACAATTAATATACACTCATTTTCTTTATTTTCCTGAAAACTGTGGGAATTTAATTGATTTTAATTCAATGTTAATGCTAAAAGACTCTGATAGATTATGCCCATACTGTAACAATAATCTAAAAACACGCTCAGTGGTTATTTGCCATAAATATTTGGTAGTATGTCTTCAGAGAATTGGCCCTCAAGGGAATAAGATAAATACCAAATTTTACAATTTTGCTTCTGAAAGTGTTATTTTGGATGATCAAATATTCCGAGTAAAGAGTGTTGTTAAGCATCATGGAAATACCATTGGATCTGGTCATTATACATCTATAGTTAATTATAACGATCAATGGTGGAAATGTGATGATAATCGCATAACTAGAATGTCTGGGTTTGATAACACTTTAGAAGATGTATACTTATTGCTGTTAGAAAAATGTTAAATTTTCAACACTGTAAAATGTCGAAAACGTTTATATTTGCTATACATATTTTCGACGGTTAAGCAATATATTAAAAACTGCCTATTGTAAGCAATATAAAAGGTTTTATCTGAAATGCTGTTAATCTAGCTTAATTTATATTTGTAAATATATTGGAGTAAATTTCTGGAGGACAGCCTATGGAGCTATCATATCCTATTCCGTATAAAGCATATTTGGAAAATGTGCTTTAGAAATTGGAAATAAGCTATATGCCAGTATTGGATTGGGCATACATTTAGAATTGCTTATATTGTACCTGAATTGCCCGGCATTAAAGGTAACATAGGCTTATTACTATGGATATTGATGTTTGCTATGCGTTCAAGAAAAAACGCTAAGGGGGTTCTCATTAATCAAACTTATAAAGATGTGTAACGGAAAGGACAGTTACACGGGATTAATAATCTTTTTCAGATCCACGCCACGCCAATATGCACAAAATCGATACAGAGATTTTGACAGCATATTTTAGAAGGATGGACGAATTTGAGGATTAATGTGTTTTTCAGATCCACGCCACGCCAATATGCACAAAATCGTTGAAGAGATTTTGACAGCATATTTAAGATGGATGGACGAATTTAAGGATTAATGTGTTTTTCAGATCCACGCCACGCCAATATGCACAAAATCGTTGAAGAGATTTTGACAGCATATTTAAGATGGATGGACGAATTTAAGGATTAAGAATATTTTAATCCTACATTATAGTTATTGAGAACCCCCAGAAAATCCCTTGAACTTATTTTATTTTTTGATGTATTTTTTGGGTCGATGTACTTTTATTGTCATATTAATATATTTTTTAACAGAGAAAAAAACATTTTGTACAGATTCGTACCACTTTGAATGTTGGTACTGAATTTTTTTCTTGAAATCATAAAGTAATTTTTTCTGTTATTGATAATAATATGACTATATAAATACAAAAGAATTTATTATTTTAGGGGCACTATAATTTTTTAATTTGATGCACAAACTAAGTACAGTGAAATATTCCTTAGTTGTACACCGACGAGACCAGAGTGTCCGTTTAAGGAAGTGTCTGATTTAATGAAAAAAAAATTATTATGTCACTCTCGCAAAAAATCATTTATTGTTAGACTCCTCTTTTTTAATGGAAATTTCAGAAATCGTATTTCTAATTCGTAAAGAAACTCGGAAGACTGCATTTTCGTTATTTTCGGCAAAACTTTTAAGCTCCTTGGTTAATGTAACAATCATAATTTGGGATACATTGTTGGTACTGAAAATCTTCTTGCATTTCAACTTTTTGTTTTGAATACGGATTTTCAACATACATATATTCGTTTGAGTTCAAAAAATTCTCATCATCTTGCAATTCCAGTAAATTCTTATTCTTGATGATATCTGTCAAACCGCAAGTTGTAAAGCATCTTCTGGATCAGACGTCCGCTTTATTGAACTAGTCATTACTAGGTATGATAGAACTCTAGTGGTTGATCCTAAGAGGTTTTCGTAAGAAAAAAAAATCCTATTTATTAGTTCATCAGCAGTTTCAATTATGTTTGATTTATTCTGTGATGTTTTTGCGTCTGTTTAATAGAATATCCGTTGTATCTAGTGGTGTTTACTAGGGAGAATTTCGCTGTATATAACAATAAAATATATTTACTTTTGAATTAATAGAATAATATATTCAGACCTAAAATATATTTTTATTAAAAATAATAAAAATATATTTTGGCAAATGTTTTCTTTTTTACCCCACGGCAACATTTGTCTGTTACTTCCTGGAAATTCTAACATTTTTCGGATATGTAACACCGATGAGTCCATAATAAGGACGAAACAATATGTTGCATTGCCTGGGTTCAGTTCTCACAGTAAGTTTTTCTGTTGATACTTTTTTTCATATTTTAAATTATAATTTCTTTTCTGTAGAAAACCAACTTATAGAACACTAAACTACCATGAGGAAGGCGATTGGAACGAATGAATGATTGGAACTTTCAGACTTGAAGAAAGATGGTTGGATTGTCAGGGAAAAATAGCATCTATAAATTAAAAGACATTCGGGTATATCGATTTCAGTATGTACATAACAATTAGGGACATAACAATTTGAGACTAAATACTTGTAATGAAAATTAAAACTTTTCACGAGATTTAACAATATGTTTTTTGTAGCAAGGGTTTGAACATTACATAAACAGTCCGGAAAAGTAAGTGAAAGCAAAAGTAGCTGTTCCAGCAAAAACAAATTTCAATTTGAAAATTGTTTTCAAACCACCGAAAGTATTCCCAAAGATTTCCTAGAGATTCCGTTTTAGGACGTGCGCAAGTTGTATATCAAGACATATTTTTCTTTTCTATTTGTCATTTACACAATCATAAATAAATATATTTGCGATTTGAGTGGCCAAAACAAAAATTTACAAAATAGCTACGTACGGGTGAGAGGGTCTTTGTAACCGAGCCGAAGATTAAAATAGCAAGCAATCTGCGTTGAAGCTAACCAAAAAACTATTATTAAAGAGGGGCTGGAATTTAACTCCTAAAGAATTCAATAAAATTGTGTATAATTTTACATTATTGGGTATATAAATATAATATCTTCTTTTTGTTACAAGTTTTAAAAAAAGTCCAAAAAGTCTTAAAGTTTAAATTCAAATAATGGATTTGATTCTAATTCATTGAGTGACTATATATATATATATATGTTCCTGTGGCCATGGAGTAGGATATATGTATATATCTATATATACAGTATATATATCTATATATAAATCTATATATACAGGGTGTCCCAAAAGTGATGGATCAAACTCAAACAGAGGATAGAAGGAGTCATGTTCAGTCAAAATCACCCCCTATGTTGTCATGCAATTATGAATAGTTTAAAAGTTATAGCCATTTTCATGTATTTTTTAAATTCAAGCACACTGTCAAATAAAAGCTTATAAAAAAATTATACAGTGGATTAAACAATGCGTTTTTTTATTTGTTTTTACCTAGAAGTGATTTGCCTTTCTAATAAAAATATTCTTTTAAATATTACCTTTCGAAAGAACTAAACAAAAATTTCTTTTTGGACTTTTTACAACTTTAAAAATAAGTACCCTTAACTTTGATGCCATTTTTTTCTCAAAAATGTAAGACATAAGAGTGACCCTGTAGCTTAAAAACTTCTACGTTTCATACTCTTCTAGCAAGGCATGACTTAAATACATTATTTCTTATTGGCTAATTAAATTTTAAGTTTTTCAAAAAAGAGGCAAATAATTTTATGGCTAAATCAAATTTACCAATTTTTAAAAATAAATAATTGTGTTTTGTTGGGTTGGTGGATTGCAATAAGGTACAAAAAACATTAGAAAATGGTTTATTGTTTTACATGATAGTTTTGCTATCATTTACAATAAGTGTTCAAAATGTCTGCCGCGAAATCTAATGCATAACCTACATCGGCGTATAAAATTTCTCTTAATCATTCTGAATGAACGTTCATTTCGGGTAATTAATCTAGTTGCTGTATTTTTTTGGTGGCGTAGCTCTTCCTCATTACGATTTTCCCTGGCGTATACCAACTCCTTAAAGTACCCCCATAGAAAAAAATCAATTGGATTGAAGTCGGGGGAGCGCGGTGGCCAACGAATTGTACCTCCCCGTCCAATCCAACGACCAGGTAGGCCTCATTTAAAAACTGTCTCACCTGAACGCTGTAATGGGCGGGCACTCCATCGTGCTGCAGCCACATTGATTGACGAATATTTAATGGAATATCCTGAAGTAAAACAGGTAAGTTTTCTTCCAAAAATCTCCTATAGATTTCACCATTTAATCTGGCTGGTAGTTCAAACGGCCCAATTAATGAACCGTTAAGAATGCCACTCCACATGTTCACACTAAATTGATGTTGAAAGCGGTCATTTCTAACAATTCTGGGGTTAAAATATGCCCAGTGGTGTAAATTGTGAATATTAAATATTCCCGCCTTCTGAAAACTAGATTTGTCTGACCATAAAACTTTGTTAAAAAATTGTGGATCCTGCCTATTACGATGAAGCATTTCTCCACAAAATTCCACCCTCTTGTCATAATCACCCGGTAATAGATCTTGAACCTGTTGTACATGATAGGGATGCAACGGGTTTCTTCGTAAAATGCGGTGTACTGTTGTTCTCGGAATACCAGACTGTCTTGATATGCGGCGAACACTAGTTGAAGGTTCCTCTAATGACATTTCAATGATGTCATCTTCTGCCTCAGCATTTTCATCAGGTCTTCCTATTCTGCGAGGATTTCCAGGAATCTGCGCCTCCACGTATGCGTTATGCACTCGTTGAAACACCCTGTAGTCAGGATATCGTTCACGATCAGGAAATCGTTCACGATATTCCCTTTCAGCCGCTGGAGCGTTTCCATTACAAAATCCAGAAATGCATTATGTTTAATGCATTTCTGCATACTCACGGACGGTATAAGGCATTATGTGTTCAGTTGTATAAATAATACAAAATTGTATGTACTTAGCCAGTACCTGGACAACACAACGCTGCCTATTTTAAATTATTTTTAAATTTTGTTTACGACAAAAAACACGACAAATCAACATTCTTCAAAATAACCGCAGATAAATTGGTCAGTATTAGAAGTCGATATACTTAAGTACTTTTAAACATTTTTGAGACACTTTATACTACTACTTAGACTACTATCTTAATTTTATTATTTTTTCGTAAAATAATAAAGCAAAATATTGATTTAGCCATGGAATATTTTTTTTGCTTATTTCTTAAAAAAATAAAAATTTAATTAGACAATAAGAAATTTTAATAATCTATTCAAGTTGTACTTTGCTGGAATCAGTATGATTTAAAGAAGTTTTTAAGGTTCAGGGTCACTCGCATGTCTTATATTTTCTTCGCAAAAAAATGGCATCAAAAAAATTGTTTTTCTAGTGCTCTTAAAAAGTAATGTTTAAGAAACATATTTTTGTTGGAGAGACCCATCATTTCTAGGTACAATAAAAAAAAACATATTGTTTAATCAACTGTATAATTTTTTTAAAAGCTTTTATTTGACAAAGGTGCTGTACTTAAAAAAATGCACATATATGGCTTTAACTTTTAACCTATTCACAATTGCATAACAACATAGGGGGTGATTTTGATTGTAAATGACTCCCTCTATCTCCTGTTTGAGTTTGATTCATCACTTTTGGGACACCCTGTATATATATATATATATATATATATATATATATATACACCTAATTTGATAAAAGATTATTCAATAATACTGGGTTGTGGCAAAAATTTTTTTCAGGTTTCTTCTAATTTTCATGCACAGATTAGCAGTGTTCAGCTACCAGTAGTGAATGAGGTCAAAAATCTAGGCGTGTATTTTGACAGCGGTATTACATTTCAAATTCGTAAGCTTAGCGCTAAAGTAAGCTTAAAATTCTATATATTCACCTAAAAAAACTGTATGGTCTAAAAAACTATTTACCATTTATTACTAAATATTATTTATGTAATTCACTAGTCCTTTCTTTGCTCGATTACTGTGATGTTTTGTATTCTAATTCTCTGACTGAAACAACTGCTTACCCTATAAAAAAAACTCCAAAACTGCTGTATGCGTTTTGCATTGAAAATACCATTTACCATATTTTGAATATAAAAAAATTGTAGGAAATGCCATATGTACACCTTTATTTATAACATTTTAAACATCATCTTCATATGTATAACACAAGATTTATAAACCTATTTAGAGTTCCACAGCATAGAAACACAAATTTTCAAAAATCAACTTTGGAATAAATTACCTGAACATGTTAAACAATTTTCATTAGTATTTAAAAAAAATATGTAAAATTATCTCCTTGAAAAACAGCAATAGAATGCTTAATTTCATTTGAAATAAATACAATTAATTTAAAAAAAATGCAAAAAACTATGAAAATGGCTGTATAAATTTTTTATAAATGGTATTCACTCGTCTCTATCTAAAATAAAATGTCTTTACAAGTAGCATTTTTTAACATGCCACGTTTTTCTTTGCACCACTTGCGCGTCTACCTTTTTTTAGTTTTTGATTTTTTTAACGGAAATTTCTTTTGCTGTTAAAAAAATCAAAAACTGTATTATCATAAATTGGTATCCAGAAAAGTACTTATATTGGCCAGGTTAATAGTTATTACTATTCATTGTTTTTTATTTATTATTCGTTTTTTAAAAAAGAGCCTTGCTAGACAGGTTTGCACCTGTGCTAACGGTTTCATAATCAAGGCATGGTTCTATTTATCATAATGGCTTATTTATTGTAAATTGTTAATGATGTTCGTTATTTTATTGATTAATAAATTTATTTTGAATTTGGATATATTAAGAGTTTTTAATTTATGTTTAACTCAAATCATGTTTACCAATTTTAATTAATAACATTTAGAGGATAAAAAAATAACAAAGAATAAATAATAATTTTTTTTATTTGTTTAAAAATTGCCTCGTGAAAGCGACCAAAGACGCGGTATCATTGTAACTCAGGCACCCAACTACTGCTGTTCCAGCCTGTTGTTGCCGGGTGCCTGTCGCCATTTGCCCGCGACCTCTATTCCCGTGTGACCACGTCCCCGTACATTTCCTCGTCCTCTACCTCGTCCACGCATTCTTCCTCTTCTTTCATCCACTCTATAACTGCTACTTCTACTCCTACTTCTACTCCTTCTTCTCTCATCACCCCTTCTGCTGTCACAACTTTCCTGTCTTCTTAAATGTCTCCTCATTTCCTCTCTTTTTCTGTTTTGTTCTCGTTGCTCCCGTATCCACTTTAGCCTCTCTTCTTCCTCGTACCTTTCCCTTTCTTGCATTTCCAACAATTCCGCCTCTTTCCTAGCTGATTCTCCATACCATACCATAGTTTCTTCGAAACTATGGTTTTCTTCAGAGTTATCTTCGAGCGTTTCTCGATTCAACTCTAAACGGTAAGAAATAAATATAAGAAAACAATCAAACTACCTGAAAATTAGTTTTTACAGTGTGCTTCTTTATTTTAAGGATGGTTTTCTGGGACCTGCATCGATGGATTGTAGAAAAACTATAAATACGAAATGAATTGAAATGAAAATTTGGCGACTTGTCAAGATCAGTAGAGACGCACAACTAGAAAATTTTGTTATACTGGAACTAGATATTAACTTCATTAATTTAAATGAAACAACCTACATAATATATTTTGTTATATGTGAAAGTCTAAACCTATTTTTATGATTTTTAAGATATACACTAAATTAAATTTTTTCTGATTTATTTTAGGTACGATAAATTTATTGAATTTCTATTAAAAAAATCACTTTTAGCAAAGTTTTCAATGCCATTTTTGTACTTCTTTCTTCAACACATAGGACTAAAGTCAATCCTCTTCGTACGTAGAAATCGTACCGAAATTTAATATAATTTTTTGACGATCTGCCAACGTCATTTCTTACATAAACTACATTTAAAGTATATCAAGAGCCGTTTGACTTAGATAGGTATATATAGGACATTATACTGTGTGTTAAAAAAGTCACGGACCCTCTTAATAATTCGAGAACTCGCCCTTTTATCAAAAAGTGTCCCAAATAAAAATTATAGATCTCTTTCAGATCTACATTAGGAAAATAATTTTGCATATAGAGGCATCACAAAAGTAGTAGAGACCAAAGTTAGCTTTTTTTAAATGAAATGGTATATTTTTTATGCATTTTCCGATTTGTTGCATAAACTTTATTTTTTAAATGACTCCAGAGAAAGTAGTCTAGGGGCGTAAAATTAGGGCTTCTTGCTGGCCATTTAACTTCACATCTTCCAATTCAACAATTTGGAAAAGTTGTATCTAAGAATCTTCTTATATTAACTCCAAAATGAGGACAGGCGTCATTTTGTTGAAACCATTTCTATCTGATGAAAATTTGCATTAGCATTTCTTTATTTTTGGTAGATACTATCTGATATTCCAGCAAATCCAGATATCAGGTGGCATTTAAATTATCCTCGATTAAAAATGGACCTATTACCATATACCTGCCCAAACCTTTACGTTTTCAGAATACTTAGTATGTGTTTGACACATCCAGTGCAGATTTTCATTTAACCAATAGCTGCAATTATGTCGATTAACTGTGCCATAAATCTCGATTCATGTCTTTTTTTTTAAATCGATTTTCTTTACATTTTTGCATTATGATATTACAAAATTCTAAGCGGCGATCAAAATCATCTTCAAGCAATTTCTATACTAAGGTGATTTTATAAGGATGAATTTATTGCGTTTAAGGACATTTCGAACCGATATAAAAGAAGCGTCTGGTTGACGTAATGATAAATTTTGGTCTTCAACAGAACGTTAAAGTATTTCTATACTTTTTTGATTATTAATTGGTTCGGGTTTTTGCCCTCCCTGTTCGTTGACGGCTTTGCAAGCTCCAGTTTGTTCAAACCTCTGAAATTTTCTTACCATTGTAAATTTCGAAATTGGTGGGCGGTCTTGAAATATTGTATTGGAAAAGGTCTTGGTTGGTAAGATCGCTCGCGATCTCCGGAGCCTCGAATCATAAGAAGTGTGAGTATTTCTTTCTCAGAAAGAGACACATTTATTAAAATATAATTAAAACTAATTTATAAAAACTGGTGTATAATACGCATAAAGTTATCTTCCTAATGTAGCCCTGAAAGAAATCTATAATTTTTATTTGGGACGCTTTTAATAAAAGGGCGCGTCACAAATTATTAAGGAGGTCCGGGACTTTTTTAACAAACGGTGTATAAAATGCAGTTTAATTTTCACTCTAAGATAAGAATTTATATAATATACAGAGTGTTCTATTTAAATTGACGCAGTTCACACCTATTTATGAAAATGGTAAAATTCTTAAAATATTCTAATGCAAAGTTGTCAATGGATTCCATTTATAGATTTTTTACAATCCATCGATATATTTTCCAAAGAACTACCCTGGATAGCCACTTCATATTGGGTGTTGGTACAAGCATTTTTTTTAACGAAGTTTGATGTTTTTTACGATAAATAGAAAAAAAGTTCTACTCTTACATAGATAAATAAAAAAAAAATAAAAATAACTTTTTAGTTTTCTTATATATACAGGGTATTACAAAAATCGATGCAAAAATTTTAAGAGCGTATTGTTGGAGTTATAGTAAGACTTTTTGTTTCCTATAAACATGTGTCTTAAAATGCACTTTCTCAGAACTACAGCCCGTGCAAATTGCGTAAAGAAAATCGATTATTTGAAACACTGATTATAGTTATACGTCAAATCTTTTGGAAATTTGCAAGTCCCCGTTTTTTGGGTGCTCTTTTAATGTTTCCTATAAGAAATTTAGAAATCTGTCAACATCATCTAATTAGCCATGAAAAAATATAAATTACTTGTCTCTTGCATTTTTTCCATATAATTAAGAGTTTTCGAGAAAATCACTGATAAACAAAAGGAAGCATTATTAAACCTGATTAATCTATTAAATTAGAAAAAAAACGAGGTGGCTTGTAATTTTTGATTTTTTTATGGCTATTTATATGTTGTGTTCTACATTTTCAAATTTGTTATTGGAAACATAAGATATGGGCCATCATAAGGGTAAGCTCCCCTGATTGCTTTCTTAAAATTGGGTTTACACCGTTTTTGAGACGGAAAATTTCAATAAGACCCAAAATAATTAGGACTTATTTATATTAGGCAAATTTCCAAAAGATTTGACGTATAACTATAGTCAGTGTTTCAAATAATCGATTGTCTTTAAGTAATTTGCGTGAGCTGTAGCTCTGAGGGAGTACATTTTAGGACATATATTTATAGGAAAAAAATAAACGCTCTTAAAATATTTGTACCGAATTTTGTAACACTCTGTATATATATAAAAAAATCAAGTATTTCAGAAGCAATAATTTTAACTTACCATCCCTTGCGTTGGCCGCCTGAGTTTTTTCTTCTGCTTTAAAGAAAATGTATAGAAAATATTATTATAATTATGTTTTTTAAATTTTTTAATTTAATACTTACGTGCAGGGACAACCGAACTCGCACTGGAACACTGTTTCGCAAAAACTTCCGCCCAGTACGAATCTTTGCTTTGTTCCTTATTCTCATTGGTAGTAATCTTATAAAAAAAAAACTATTAAAATCACATTATTGTAATATTTATTGCGATCATATACATATTTGCTAAAACTATCAGTTCGTAATTTTTTTTAATAGTTGTGGATATTCAGTCCTTAATAATATTTTATTTTAGTCACTTTACTTACTTTTAGTATATTTTTCGAACGATCTACAATTTCTTGCATTTCGTTCATATAATCAATTTCCTTGATGTGTTTTGTATCCATTTTGATGCAAATTTACACAAAAAAAATACACTCGTTACGATTTCACACAAAATGGCGAACAATATGAGTTGTTTATTATTTTTGAGAGTCATTTGTTTTTTAATGATGATTTTGTTATACCGGCCTACTATTTATTTATATAAAAAAATGGAAATTAAAAAGTCCCCATGTTAATGGGGATATAAATAAGATAATGGGAATTTAAATAGCTTAATTTGATTTTCGTAAATTAAGTAATTAATTTTGTAAAGAATATTATTTTTTAATTTGTTCGTCAAATAAGTGATTTAAAAAATTATTAAGTTTCATATTGCATATAAAAAAAGGAAATTTGACAACATCGGTATCTCGTCCCTGCCAACAGTGTCAACTGTCAATACTGTCATTCTTCATGGTGTGATGTGTATGAAGCCTTTGCAGTGTTTTTTTATTAAGAAAAAAATCATAAATTGTAATCTGATTGCTTTATTTGGATCCTAGATTTAAATAAATAGCAATAGATTTTGTGTACCGTTCCTTAGTTGCTACCGAGAATTGAGAGAAACCTGAAAAAAAGAATAAAGCAGAAAGATATTTCTTTTTAGTTTGACATGTAAATATTATTGAAAATTATAGTTCAGAAAAGGTAAGTTGGATGAGTTTAAACTACACTAATTACAATTTTGGTGATTATTGTTTGATTTTAAACTAGTTTTTCTGTTCTGTAACTGAAGAAAGTGGCGAGCACCACTACACTTAAACCTGAGTATGCCCATTCTGCGCCTTTGTTTAGGAGGTAGAAGACCTCTTTCTCAGCTCCTCATCCAGCCCAACGAATTAACGAGAGTAACAAAGTCGTCGAGAAGAAACGGCATGATCTTTCCAAGGGATGGATACACTGAGAATTCTGCTGTGTATTGACAAGAGAGGTAAGTTAAGCTCGTGAGTAGATTAAGTGATCTTGTGTCACTGACTAGTAACTCTAGTGACTTCAAATAAAATTTGCTGCAGATCATTATTTAGATATTTGAACCATGATTAAGGTAATCAATGTCATATATTTTTACATTAAACTTGCTTATCTAGATATTTTGAGCGCAAATACTTTATAAGTACATTCTAATTTAAAGTATTTTTAAGTCAACTGTATTCATTGTGTTCACTGTGTTATGTCTTCATTGTCTTTTATTACAGTTATTATCTTTTCTATCACTACATTCTACTCCTTTAGTAGTTTTATGCTTTAGAGGTAATAGAAGTTCAACATTAATACTTTTTAATACATGGAAATTAGGTTAATAGATTATTTGAAAGTAGCAAGAGCTTGAGACCAAGTTATTATTAATAAGTATTAATAACTGTCTTAGTTTCTAGAAATAGTAAATACTATTACAATGATGCTGAAAGATTTACCTGTATATAGGTAGTCGAAGAGAAAAGAGATTATTTCTATATATATTATGGAACTTATTAAGAAGCTTGATTAGGAATATTAGTTTTTTTTTATTAAATCTACACAAGCAATAAAATTAATCACCGAAATATGGGAAAGAGAAAAATTACAAATGACAAGTTTACAGCTCAGCCATTTCTACATAGTTGAATATTTGAATCAACAATCAGTCTCAGAATGAATTCACAAATATCTGGAAGTTGTTTTGTGTTAAAAAGTTACATCTGAAGAATATGTTTGTTAGTTTTCAAACAAATAAAGTTATGCATTGTATCTTTAATCACACTAATATAAAAATTTTAGTAACTAAAGTTATTCTAGCTGGTATGCCCAAAAAAATATCAATATATGAATTTTACCTAAAATAAGCACAAGCAACATATCTATATTGTTTTGAGAATAAAATACAATTCTAATAAAATATACAATACTAAATACCATATCAATAAAACTGACAGATTTATGTATTTGAAGGTAGTTGAAGAGAAAAGGGAATATTTATATATATATATATATATATTATGGTACTTATTAAGAAGCAATTTTTATGTCAAAATATTTGGTTTTATTTGATGCTATCCATAAAGTGGTGAGCCCAATAAGAATTTATTATTTTGTTTGACACTGTATCTTGTATTAATGAAATCACAATAATATATGTTTAATAAAGAGAATATTAGACATCATTCGACAACCATGTGATGCTTTTCAAAATATCTGGAAGATTGTTTTGTGTTAAAAACTTACATCTGATGATTATATTTGTTAACTTTCAAACAGATGAAGTAATGATTTATATCTTTAATGGCACTAATATGGAAAGTTTAGTAACTAAAGTTAGTGTAGCTGCTATGTCCAAAAAAAAATTTCAGTATATGATTTTTACCTACTATCATAAAATAAGCATAAGCAACATATCTATATTGTTTTGAGAATAAAATTCAATTCTAATATACTATACAATACTAAATAGTATAGTAATGAAACTGACAGATTTATGTATTTATGTATATTATTCCCTTTTCTCTTCGACTACCTATATATATATATTATGGTACTTATTAAGGAAGATTGCCTTTATATCAAAATATTTGGTTTTATTTGGTGCTATGCACTGAATGTATTATGCTCTTATATTAATCAAATCATATTAATATATGATTCATAATTTCATTCAATGTGGATGGTCAACAATGTGGGCACAAGTCCTGTCCAATGGGTGACATGACAATGATATAAGTGAGCAAGAGTTGGGTCAATTAAAAGTTATTGAGAAATATGGCAGTATGTTTTTCAACTGGCGAAAATGACTTAGGGCCTACATTAAAATTTGTCAATAATCGTTTTAAGAAAAAAAAAGGTACCATGGGAAAAAACCAGTTTTCTTTTATTTTTTCCGCATTTTTACTAATATCTCGACTTCTATAGCTTCGATTCAATTCGTTAATGGTTTCTTTTATTCCTTATTCTCCTACTGTTAATTCTTTTCATATTTTAGTACAATTACCTTTCAAAACAAAACTGAAAAATGAAAAAAATTGACGTACAAACTTGGTTGTCTTATCCCTATATATAGACTCTTATGGGACCTAATATTTTCCCTTTATATTGTGGCACTCGTATAAATCGTAGAAATTTTTGTTATAAGCCTTTTTTACTAGTTTTTGAATGGTTTTTAACCACAAAAAAGAAATTTTGAATTCGGAGCATATTATGAAAAAATGCTTATTTTGAGCCTGGATTTTGCTTCAAAAAAAATCGACAAATGCAAAGAAATAGGTTTTCCGTGTCTTTTAGAGACAAATCGGTAATAATCTTTTTTAAAAGTATTCTGAAGTAGTACATCATCATAGTTCATCAGAAGAATAAAAAAATGTATATTTTTCATAGAACCCTTGATAATTCGTTATTGATGTTTCATGGTTTTTCTCTATTTTCTACGATTTTATGATCACTAGAATTGATTCGTTTTAACGTGATACTTCATAATATTTGTCATGACACAAGACAAAAAGTTATCAGTCTTATAATTTATTAAAAAAAAAAAAAAAACTATTTTTCGAAATTTTTTGTGGGTATAACTCTTTTGATTTCGGAGCAAAAAATGTTTCTTCTTTCTTGGGTTTTTATCCGTCAGGATTGTCAGTTCAAGGTTCAAGGAAAGTTACCAGTAAATAATTTAGAAAAAAAATTGTACCATGGGAAAAAAGTTTCTTTCATTTGTTTTTTCACACCCCCTGTATTATTATCGATTTTGGATCAAAAAAAAATTGTGTTGTTGGTTTATTTGGTATTTATCGTTTATTTAGAATACAACTAATAAATTATGACAGACAACTAACATTTGAGTTTCTGCGTAGGTCACGTGACTACCGTAACTTTTTGCTATTGGTCGGATTCTGTTGGAATTTGGTATTCAGGCTTTATTTAGGATACAATTAATATAGTTTGACAATTATTTGAAATATAAGACAGTATAGTGACACACAACGCGACTATATAACACATTATGGTTCTTTGAAGCATGATACCCCAACAACTGGTCCTCTCTTTCATTTGCATATAAACTTTGGCCCCCCCGACTAACCAGACTTAAGTACTCCTGATAATTTACAATTTTTTTAAAGAAATCCTCTAAGGCCCATCACTGACAGGACCTAAACGTTCCAAACTGGTCCCCACGGACCCAAAGTATAGGAGCGAAGCGACTATACTTGTTACAATACGCTTCGCGTATTGTAAGAACGCACCGGAAAAAAATGGTGGAGGTTCCGACTTGCGACACATAAACGCTAATAACTTTTGTTCTATGGTGTATTTTTTTTTCTGGTTTTCACTGTGTTATGTAGGAAAGTTGAGGCTACGTGATGATGTAAATTTTTTTTGGCAACGCCGCCCCGAAGGGGCGGGCGTGGCAAAAAACTGCTTTTTTCGCGAAAACAGGATCTTTGGCGGGTGGGGGAAAATTGACTGAGCCGAATTTTATGAAACTCATTTACATCAAAGACCTCCACGGAAACCTGCTCCCAAAGGGCGCTTTTTAAGATAAACCCTTTAGAAGTCGGATTTTTCTGTGAATGAATTTTGAACTTTTTGCGCGGTACCTCGCGGACTTAAACGGCTGTGGGGCCTAAACGGTAATGTTCCCGATAATGCGAATAAAACAGCCCTTTTCTACGTAAATGTAGCTTTCTTTTTTATTAAAACTATTTTTTTCCAAAAGAAACTCCTTCCGAGATAAACGAGCTCAAACTTAAAATTTTTTTTTTCAAAAAAAAAAAAAGTGAATTTTTCGAGAAATTAATTTTTTTCTACTTCTAAAAAATTTTTTAAATTTTTTTTGGTAACACCGTTTGAAAGCTTAATCCTTTAGGATTAAATAGAGGTATTACTCATGACGCTACGTATTATACAGGGTGAGCTGTGTTAACAAATATAAACCCATTTTTGAGCCTTTTTTTGACCGATTTTTTCTATTTTTCTTAATAACTCTTTATCGGCGGCACCTAGAGACTTCAAACTTGCAGCGTTTTAAGAACTTTTTAAATCCTATTTTTCGTCGTACTCTACAACCTTCTACGTAGAGCAGTTTTTGCTCTACACCTTTTTTTAACTTTGACGCTTTATACCGGCATACCTATGATACCTACGAAAACCATTTTTTTTCTGAAATCACCGGACACTATCTGGCTATAATCCACTAAAAACCGTTTTTCTTCAAATGTTACCGTTTTCCCGCAATGCGCTGTTATTTAAGAAAAACCCACAAAAATAAGCCGTTCCAATCAACCAGTCATACCCTCGAGACACAGGGAGCCAGCTCATGGTACAATAACGTTGGCGGTCCAGCACCAAATTGACCCAATGTAAAGGCATACGGACGACGTCACTATCGAGTCGCATATGGCCAGATGACGTAAGCGCGGGGTTTTCGGGGTATTGTGGCGGCAAATTCGGCCCGTTTGCGCTACGAGTTAGAGTAGGAAAAGCGGTTTGAGAGAAGGATGGAGGATGCCTGGCAACAATTATAAACGCGTCGTGTTCGTCTCGTGACGTCATGAGTTATTTTATTAATGAATATTATTAGTATTATGGGGACAATTTTACGCGGTTTCTTGATAAATTACTAGGATAAATTAAATGAATATGAATAAATATATATTTGTAATATACAGAGGGTATTGATATTACGGGATATTTATGCGGATAATAATAATAGTATAAAAATAGTAATTATACGGGGGGTTTTAAGGTTGAGGGCATAAATAAGGAAAATATTATTTGTCTTAATAGTAATCGGAATATACCGGGGGCGTTAAGGTTTTAAGGCGTTTATAAGGAAAATAATATTTATAATAATAGTAATATTAATCTACAGGGTGTTTTAAAGTTTAAGTGCATTAATAAGGAGAATATTATTTATAATAAAAGTAATATTAATCTTCAGCATGTTTTGAGGTTTTGGTGCTTTCATAAGGAAAATATTATTTATAATTATAGTAATCGTATTATAAAGGGTGTTTTAAGGTTTAAGGACATTTACAAGAAAGATAATATTTATAATAATAGTAATAGCAGCATAAAGGTTAAGACAAGGTATAAATATCTGGAAAAAAAATAATAGTGATAATAGTTTTATTTTAGTAGGGTTCTTTTAGTGGGGGTTGCTAAATTGGTAATAAATGTATATTAATAGTTTATCAATTTAGAAAAAAAGACATTGATGCGGTGTCAAAAAAAGGTGTATTTTTATATTTTTTTACTATATTATTGAGATCACGGCTTTCATAGCTTCAATTCAATAAGTTGATAAATTTTTTTATTCGTTTTTTTTTCCTTAAATTTTTTTTATTTTATTATAATTGCCTTTTAAAATAAAAATTTAAAAAAAAACAAGAAACAAACCACTTTTTCCTATCCTAATACATTGCTTCTTATGGGACCTGATCTTCCTCTTTAGATTGTGACACTCGTATGAATCGTGGAAAAATTCGTCATAAAGCTTTTTTACTAGTTTTTGAATGGTCTTTAACCAGAAAAAAGAAATTTTGAATTTGGAGCATATTTTGAAAAAATGGTCATTTTGACCCCGGATTTTGTTCGAAAATCGAAAATTGCAAAGAAATAGGGTTTCTGTTCATTTTAGAGTCAAATTGGTAATAACCATTTTTAAAGGTACTCTGGAGTAGTGCAAGATAGAAAAATAAAAAATTGACATTTTTCCATAGGACTCTTGATAATTCGATATTTATGTTTTACAGTTTTATTCAATTTTCTCCGATTCTATAATAGCTAGAACCAATTCGTTTTGACAGGCCAATACCTCTTAATATACCCAAGAACTTTTATTTATTACAAAAAGTTGTCAGAGTTATAGTTTATTTATAAAAAAATAAAAACCATTTTTTCGAAATTTTTCGTGGGTATACCCGTTTCGATTTTTGACCAAAAAAAAAATTATTTTTTTATTGAGTTTTTTTACTGGAAATTGTTAGTTTAGGGCTTACTTTAAAATCGGCCAATAATCATTTTAGGAAAAAAAAATTGTACGGGGAAAAAAAACCAGTTTTCTTTTGTTTTTCCCACATTTTTACTTATATCTCGGCTTCTATAGCTTCGATTCAATTCGTTGATTATTTATTTTTTTTTCTTATTCTTCTTCTGTCAATTCTTTTGATATCTTATTACTATTAACTTTCAAAAATTAACCTAAAAAATAAAAAAAATCCACGAAGAAACCCGGTTTTCTTATTTCCAAACATGAATTCTTATGGGACCTAATGTTTCTCTTTATATTGTGACACTCGTATAAATCGTGGAAAATTTTGTCATAAGGCTTTTTCACTAGTTTTTGAATGGACATTAGCTAGAAAAAAGAATTTTTGAATTCGGAGCATATTTTGAAAAAATAGTCATTTTGACCCCGGATTTGGTTCGAAAATCGAAAATTGCAAAGAAATAGGGTTTCTGTTCATTTTAGAGTCAAATTGGTAATAACCTTTTTTAAAGGTACTCTGAAGTAGTGTAGGATAGAAAAATAAAAAATTTACATTTTTCCATAGGGCTCTTTATATTTCGATATTTATGTTTTACAGTTTTTTTCAATTTTCTCCGATTCTATGATAGCTAGAACCGATTTATTTTGACATGCGGATACCTCATAAAATTCCTGAGAACTTTTATTCGAAACAAAAAGTTGTCAGAGTTACAGTTAATTTAGAAAAAAATAAAAACCATTTTTTCGAAATTTTTCGTGGGTATACCCCTTTCGATTTTTGTCCAAAAAAAAAATTATTTTTTTATTGAGTTTTTTTACTGGAAATTATTAGTTAAGGGTTTACTTTAAAATTTGCCAATAATTATTTTAGGAAAAAAAAATGGTACCATGGGAAAAAACAAGTTTTCTTTTGTTTTTTCCACCTTTTTATTAATATCTCGGTTTCTATAGCTTCGACTTAATTCACTGATGGTTTTTTTTACTCCTTTTTCTTCATCTGTCTACTCCTTTCATATATAATTAGTATTGGCTTTCAAAAATAAAACTGAAAAATTACAAAAATCCACGAAAAAACCCGATTTTCGTATCCCCAAACATCAATTCTTATGGGACCTAATCTTTCCATTTATATTGTGCCACTCGTATGAATCGTGGAAAAATTTGTCATGAAGCTTTTTTACTACTTTTTAAGTCGTCTTTAAGTAGAAAAACGAAATTTTGAATTCGGAGCATATTTTGAAAAAATGCTCATTTTGACCCGGATTTTGTTCGAAAATCGAAAAATGCAAAGAAATAGGTTTTCCGTTCGTTTTAAAGTCAAATCGGTAATAATCTTTTTTAAAGGTACTCTGAAGTAGTATAGGATAGAAAAATAAAAAATTGAAATTTTTCCATAGGGCTCATGATAATTCAATATTTATGTTTTATAGTTTTTTTCAATTTTCTCCGATTCTATGATAGCTACAACCGATTTATTTTGACATACGCATACCTCGTGATATGCCTGAGAACTTTTATTTAATACAAAAAGTTGTCAGAGTTATATTTTATTTATAAAAAAATAAAAACCATTTTTTCGAAATTTTTCGTGGGTTCGATTTTTGACCAAAAAAAAAATTATTTTTTTATTGGGTTTTTTTAATAGAAATTGTTAGTTTAGGGCTTACTTTGAAATTTGCCAATAATCATTTTAGGAAAAAAAAATGGTACGGTGGGAAAAAACCAGTTTTCTTTTGTTTTTCCCACATTTTTACTTATATCTCGGCTTCTATAGTTTCGATTCATTTCGTTTTTGGTTTCTTTTATTCCTTATTCTCCTCATGTCAATTCTTTTTATATCTTATTACTATAAGCTTTCAAAAATAAATTTGAAAAATAAAAAAAATCGACATAAAAACACGGTTGTCTTATTCCAATACTCTAATAAATGGGACCCTCTTTTTCCTTTATCTTGTGGCACGGATAAATCGTGGAAAATTTATTTATAAATCTTTTTACTTAATTTTGAATGGCCTTTAAGGTAAAAAAATACATTTTGAATTTGGAGCATAATTTAAAAACGTAAATGAAATTATCTGCATACTATGGTGAATACGCCATAACGTTCGTCAGTACAACAGTGTATTATAATTGAGAACTCTGTTTTAGCGTATTTACCATAGATGGCGCAATATAATAAAATATGAAGGTATTATTGAATATTGGTTATATTTATACGAGTTACTTGAGAGCGGAGCGTATTGTAACACATCATGGTTCTCTGAAGCATGATACCCAGAAATAAGTAAAATCTTTATTGTTGTGACGAATTCATAATGAGTTACTTATTATATTGGGTATTACGTCACTTATACCAAAAATCAATTAGAAAATTTTATCTCACACGCTCAACAATTGAAAAGAAGAAGAAAATAGACTTATTCACGTATTTAAAAGAAATATGAACTTAAATTTAACTTGAACTTGAATAAGTCTATTTTCTTCTTCTGTGAGATAAAAATTTCTAAATTGATTTTTGCTATAAGTGACGTAATACCTAATATAATAAGTAACTCACCCAGAAATAAGTTAGTAATATTTCAATAAAATGTATTTCTGATTATAATAGATAATGAGACCTTCCCTTTTCTCTCTGTATTTACTATAGATGTTAATTCTGTCGAAGTACTAAAAAAAGAAAAAGTTGGGTAGAGCACCATGCCGAGGCTAAGGTTTGAACTCAGAGCCTTATGAGGATACGGCAGGTCTCTTCCCCACTGCGTGTTTAGGGCACTCCTTGGATTATTGTAGAGATTTTTTTTTGTAGTACTGACAAAAATTTTAAAAATTTCTACTGGTCCCCACGGACCAAAGTAGACGCGAAGCGTCTACTTGCTACAATACGCTTCGCGTATTGTAAGAACGCACCGACAAAAATTGGCGGAGGTTCCGACTTTCGACACAAAAACGCTAATAACTTTTTTTCTATGGCGAATTTTTCTTTCGGGTTTTTACCGTTATATGTAGGAAGGATGAGAGTATATAACGGTGAAAAAAATTTTTCGCCACGCCCACCCCGAAGGGGTGGGCGTGGCAAAAAACGGTTTTTTGACGAAAAAAATTTGATTAAGTCGTTGTGGAAAACTGACCGGGCCGATTTTTCTGAAACTCATTGACGTTAAAGGCCTTTATATAAAGCAGCTCCTAAAGGGCGCTTTTTAAGATAAACCCTTTAGAAGTCGGATTTTTCTGTGAATGAATTTTGAACTTTTTGCGCGGTACCTCGCGGACTTAAACGGCCGTGGGGCCTAAACGGTAATGTTTCCGATAATGCGAATAAAACAGCCCTTTTCTACGTAAATGTAGCTTTCTTTTTTATCTTAACTATTTTTTTCCAAAAGAAACTCCTTCCGAGATAAACTAGCTCAAACTTAAATTTTTTTTTTTCGAAAAAAAAAAAAGTGAATTTTTCGAGAAATAAATTTTTTTCTACTTCTAAAAAATTTTTTTAATTTTTTTTGTTTTCACCGTTTGAAAGCTTAATCCTTTAGGATTAAATAGAGGTATTATTCATGGTGCTACGTATTATACGGGGTGAGCTGTGTTAACAAATATAAACCCCTTTTTGAGCCTTTTTTTGACCGTTTTTTTCTACTTTTCTTAATAACTCTTTATTGGCGGCACCTACAAATTTCAAACTTTCAGCATTTTAAGAACTTTTTAAATCCTATTTTTCGACATAGTCTACAGTCTTCTACGTAGAGCAGTTTTTGCTCTACACCTTTTTTTAACTTTGACGCTTTATACCGGCATACCTATGACACCTACGGAAACCATTTTTTTTCTGAAATCACCGGACACTATCTGGCTATAATCCACTAAAAACCGTTTTTCTTCAAATGTTACCGTTTTTCCGCAACGAGCTGTTATTTAAGAAAAACCCCCAAAAATAAGCCGTTCCAATCAACCAGTCATACCCTCGAGACACAGGGAGCCAGCTCATGGTACAATAACGTTGGCGGTCCAGCACCAAATTGACCCAATGTAAAGGCATACGGACGACGTCACTATCGAGTCGCACATGGCCAGATGACGTAAGCGCGGGGTTTTCGGGGTATTGTGGCGGCAAATTCGGCCCGTTTGCGCTACGAGTTAGAGTAGGAAAAGCGGTTTGAGAGAAGGATGGAGGATGTCTGGCAACAATTATAAACGCGTCGTGTTCGTCTCGTGACGTCATGAGTTATTTTATTAATGAATATTATTAGTATTATGGGGACAATTTTACGCGGTTTCTTGATAAATTACTGGGATAAATAAAATGAATATAAATATTAATAAATATATATTTGAAATATACAGAGGGTATTGATATTACGGAACATTTATGAGGATAATAATAGTATGGAAATAGAATTATACCGGGGGTTTTAAGGTAGAGGGCATAAATAAGGAAAATATTATTTGTCTTAATAGTAATCGGAATATACCGGGGGTTTTAAGGTTTTAAGGCATTTATAAGGAAAATAATATTTATAATTATAGTAATATTAATCTACAGGGTGTTTTAAAGTTTAAGTGCATTAATAAGGAGAATATTATATATAATAAAAGTAATATTAATCGTCAGCATATTTTAGGGTTTTAGTGCTTTCATAAGGAAAATATTATTTATAATTATAGTAATCGTATTATAAAGGGTGTTTTAAGGTTTAAGGACATTTACAAGAAAGATAATATTTATAATAATAGTAATAGCAGCATAAAGGTTAAGACAAGGTATAAATATCTGGAAAAAAAATAATAGTAATAATAGTTTTATTTTAGTTAGGGTTCTTTTAGTGGGGGTTGCTAAATTGGTAATAAATTTATATAAATAGTTTATCAATTTAGAAAAAAAAGACATTGATGCGGTGTCAAAAAAAGGTGTATTTTTTGTATTATTTTACTATATTACTGATATCACGGCTTTTATAGCTTCAATTCAATAAGTTGATAAATTTTTTATTCGTTTTCTTTTCTTTAATTTTTTTTTATTTTATTATAATTGCCTTTTAAAATAAAAATTAAAAAAAAAAAACAAGAAACAAACCACTTTTTCTTATCCTAATACATTGCTTCTTATGGGACCTGATCTTTCTCTTTAGATTGTGACACTCGTATGAATCGTGGAAAAATTTGTCATAAAGCTTTTTTACTAGTTATTGAATGGTCTTTAAGCAGAAGAAAGAAATTTTGAATTCGGAGCATATTTTGAAAAAATTGTCATTTTGACCCCGGATTTTGTTCGAAAATCGAAAATTGCAAAGAAATAGGGTTTCTGTTCATTTTAGAGTCAAATTGGTAATAACCTTTTTTAAAGGTACTCTGAAGTAGTGCAGGATAGAAAAATAAAAAATTGATATTTTTCCATAGGGCTCTTGATAATTCGATATTTATGTTTTACAGTTTTTTTCAATTTTCTCCGATTCTATGATAGCTAGAACCGATTCGTTTTGACATGCGGATACCTCGTAATATTCCCGAGAACTTTTGTTTGAAACAAAAAGTTCTCAGACTCACAGTTAATTCAGAAAAAAATAAAAATAATTTTTTCGAAAATTTTCGTGGGTATACCCCTTTCGATTTTCGAACAAAAAAATTTTTTTTTTTTATTGAGTTTTTTTACTGGAAATTATTAGTTTAGGGCCTACTTGAAAATTTGCCAATAATCATTTTAGGAAAAAAAAATTGTACGGTGGGAAAAAGGAAGTTTTCTTTTATTTTTCCCACATTTTTACTTATATCTCGGCTTCTATAGCTTCGATTCAATTCGTTTATGGTTTCTTTTATTTCTTATTCTTCTCCTGTCAATTCTTTTGATATTTTATTACTATTGGCTTTCAAAAATAAAACTGAAAAATCAAAAAAATCCACGAAAAAACCCGGTTTTCTTATCCCCAAACATGAATTCTTATGGGACCTAATGTTTCTCTTTATATTGTGACACTCGTATAAATCGTGGAAAATTTTGTCATAAAGCTTTTTCACTAGTTTTTGAATGGACATTAACTAGAAAAAAGAATTTTTGAATTCGGAGCATATTTTGAAAAAATTGTCATTTTGACCCCGGATTTGGTTCGAAAATCGAAAATTGCAAAGAAATAGGGTTTCTGTTCATTTTAGAGTCAAATTGGTAATAAAATTTTTTAAAGGTACTCTGAAGTAGTGTAGGATAGAAAAATAAAAAATTGACATTTTTTCATAGGGCTCTTGATATTTCGATATTTATGTTTTACAGTTTTTTTCAATTTTCTCCGATTATATAATAGCTAGAACCGATTTATTTTGACATGCGGATACCTCATAAAATTCCTGTGAACTTTTATTTGAAACAAAAAGTTGTCAGAGTTACAGTTAATTTAGAAAAAAATAAAAATCATTTTTTCGAAATTTTTCGTGGGTATACCCCTTTCGATTTTTGACCAAAAAAAAAATTATTTTTTTATTGAGTTTTTTTACTGGAAATTATTAGTTTAGGGCTTATTTTAAAATTTGCCAATAATTATTTTAGGAAAAAAAAATGGTATCATGGGAAAAAACGAGTTTTCTTTTGTTTTTTCTACCTTTTTATTAATATCTCGGTTTCTATAGCTTCGATTCAATTCACTGATGGTTTTTTTTACTCCTTTTTCTTCATCTGTCTACTCCTTTCATATTTAATTAGTATTGGCTTTCAAAAATAAAACTGAAAAATGGCAAAAATCCACGGAAAAAGCCGGTTTTCTTATCCCCAAACATCAATTCTTATGGGACCTAATCTTTCTATTTATATTGTGGCACTCGTATGAATCGTGGAAAAATTTGTCATAAAGCTTTTTTACTACTTTTTAAGTCGTCTTTAAGCAGAAAAAAGAAATTTTGAATTTAGAGCATATTTTGAAAAAATGCTCATTTTGACCCGGATTTTGTTCGAAAATCGAAAAATGCAAAAAAATAGGTTTTCCGTTCATTTTAGAGTCAAATCGGTAATAATCTTTTTTAAAGGTACTCTAAAGTAGTACAGGATAGGAAAATAAAAAATTAAAATTTTGCCATAGGGCTCTTGATAATTCGATATTTATGTTTTACAGTTTTTTTCAATTTTCTCCGATTCTATGATAGCTAGAACCGATTCGTTTTGACATACGGATATCTCGTAATATTCCCGAGAACTTTTGTTTGAAACAAAAAGTTCTCAGACTCACAGTTAATTCAGAAAAAAATAAAAATCATTTTTTCGAAATTTTTCGTGGGTATACCCCTTTCGATTTTCGACCAAAAAAAAAATTTTTTTTTATTGAGTTTTTTTACTGGAAATTGTTAGTTTACGGTTTACTTTAAAATTTGCCATTAATCATTTTAGGAAAAAAAAATTGTACGGTGGGAAAAAGGAAGTTTTCTTTTGTTTTTCCCACATTTTTACTTATATCTCGGCTTCTATAGCTTCGATTCAATTCGTTGATTATTTATTTTTTTTTCTTATTCTTCTTCTGTCAATTCTTTTGATATCTTATTACTATTAACTTTCAAAAATTAACCTAAAAAAATAAAAAAAATCCACGA
Source organism: Anthonomus grandis grandis (assembly GCF_022605725.1). Classification (NCBI taxonomy): domain Eukaryota; kingdom Metazoa; phylum Arthropoda; class Insecta; order Coleoptera; family Curculionidae; genus Anthonomus; species Anthonomus grandis. The sequence goes on along the minus strand of NC_065566.1, from coordinate 973,533 downwards.
AGAAACCCGGTTTTCTTATTTCCAAACGTGAATTCTTATGGGACCTAATGTTTCTCTTTATATTGTGACACTCGTATAAATCGTGGAAAATTTTGTCATAAGGCTTTTTCACTAGTTTTTGAATGGACATTAGCTAGAAAAAAGAATTTTTGAATTCGGAGCATATTTTGAAAAAATGGTCATTTTGACCCGGATTTTGTTCGAAAATCGAAAATTGCAAAGAAATAGGGTTTCTGTTCATTTTAGAGTCAAATTGGTAATAACCTTTTTTAAAGGTACTCTAAAGTAGTACAGGATAGGAAAATAAAAAATTAAAATTTTGCCATAGGGCTCTTGATAATTCGATATTTATGTTTTACAGTTTTTTTCAATTTTCTCCGATTCTATAATAGCTAGAACCAATTCGTTTTGACAGGCGAATACCTCTTAATATACCCAAGAACTTTTGTTTAATACAAAAAGTTATCAGAGTTATAGTTTATTTATAAAAAAATAAAAACCATTTTTTCGAAATTTTTCGTGGGTATACCCCTTTCGATTTTCGACCAAAAAAAAAATTATTTTTTTATTGGGCTTTTTTACTGGAAATTGTTAGTTTAGGGCTTACTTTAAAATTTGCCAATAATCGTTTTAGGAAAAAAAATTGTACGGTGGGAAAAAAACCAGTTTTCTTTTGTTTTTCCCACATTTTTACTATAGTATCGCGGGTTCTGTAGCTTTGATTCAATTCGTTTATGGTTTCTTTTATTCCTTATTCTTCTCCTGTCAATTCTTTTTATATCCAGTTACTATTGGTTCTCAAAAATAAAACTGAAAAATCAAAAAAATCCACGAAAAAACCCGGTTTTCTTATCCCCAAACATGAATTCTTATGGGACCTAATCTTTCTATTTATATTGTGGCACTCGTATGGATCGTGGAAAAAATTTGTCATGAAGCTTTTTTACTAGTTTTTGAATGGTCTTTAACCAGAAAAAAGAAATTTTGAATTCGGAGCATGTTTTGAAAAAATGGTCATTTTGACCCGGATTTTGTTCGAAAATCGAAAAATGCAAAGAAATAGGTTTTCCGTTCATTTTAGAGTCAAATCGGTAATAATCTTCTTTAAAGGTACTCTAAAGTAGTACAGGATAGGAAAATAAAAAATTAAAATTTTGCCATAGGGCTCTTGATAATTCGATATTTATGTTTTACAGTTTTTTTCAATTTTCTCCGATTATATAATAGCTAGAACCGATTTATTTTGACATGCGGATACCTCATAAAATTCCTGTGAACTTTTATTTGAAACAAAAAGTTGTCAGAGTTACAGTTAATTTAGAAAAAAATAAAAATCATTTTTTCGAAATTTTTCGTGGGTATACCCCTTTCGATTTTTGACCAAAAAAAAAAATTATTTTTTTATTGAGTTTTTTTACTGGAAATTATTAGTTTAGGGCTTATTTTAAAATTTGCCAATAATTATTTTAGGAAAAAAAAATGGTATCATGGGAAAAAACGAGTTTTCTTTTGTTTTTTCTACCTTTTTATTAATATCTCGGTTTCTATAGCTTCGATTCAATTCACTGATGGTTTTTTTTACTCCTTTTTCTTCATCTGTCTACTCCTTTCATATTTAATTAGTATTGGCTTTCAAAAATAAAACTGAAAAATGGCAAAAATCCACGGAAAAAGCCGGTTTTCCTTATCCCCAAACATCAATTCTTATGGGACCTAATCTTTCTATTTATATTGTGGCACTCGTATGAATCGTGGAAAAATTTGTCATAAAGCTTTTTTACTACTTTTTAAGTCGTCTTTAAGCAGAAAAAAGAAATTTTGAATTTAGAGCATATTTTGAAAAAATGCTCATTTTGACCCGGATTTTGTTCGAAAATCGAAAAATGCAAAAAAATAGGTTTTCCGTTCATTTTAGAGTCAAATCGGTAATAATCTTTTTTAAAGGTACTCTAAAGTAGTACAGGATAGGAAAATAAAAAATTAAAATTTTGCCATAGGGCTCTTGATAATTCGATATTTATGTTTTACAGTTTTTTTCAATTTTCTCCGATTCTATGATAGCTAGAACCGATTCGTTTTGACATACGGATATCTCGTAATATTCCCGAGAACTTTTGTTTGAAACAAAAAGTTCTCAGACTCACAGTTAATTCAGAAAAAAATAAAAATCATTTTTTCGAAATTTTTCGTGGGTATACCCCTTTCGATTTTCGACCAAAAAAAAAATTTTTTTTTATTGAGTTTTTTTACTGGAAATTGTTAGTTTACGGTTTACTTTAAAATTTGCCATTAATCATTTTAGGAAAAAAAAATTGTACGGTGGGAAAAAGGAAGTTTTCTTTTGTTTTTCCCACATTTTTACTTATATCTCGGCTTCTATAGCTTCGATTCAATTCGTTGATTATTTATTTTTTTTTCTTATTCTTCTTCTGTCAATTCTTTTGATATCTTATTACTATTAACTTTCAAAAATTAACCTAAAAAATAAAAAAAATCCACGAAGAAACCCGGTTTTCTTATTTCCAAACGTGAATTCTTATGGGACCTAATGTTTCTCTTTATATTGTGACACTCGTATAAATCGTGGAAAATTTTGTCATAAGGCTTTTTCACTAGTTTTTGAATGGACATTAGCTAGAAAAAAGAATTTTTGAATTCGGAGCATATTTTGAAAAAATGGTCATTTTGACCCGGATTTTGTTCGAAAATCGAAAATTGCAAAGAAATAGGGTTTCTGTTCATTTTAGAGTCAAATTGGTAATAACCTTTTTTAAAGGTACTCTAAAGTAGTACAGGATAGGAAAATAAAAAATTAAAATTTTGCCATAGGGCTCTTGATAATTCGATATTTATGTTTTACAGTTTTTTTCAATTTTCTCCGATTCTATAATAGCTAGAACCAATTCGTTTTGACAGGCGAATACCTCTTAATATACCCAAGAACTTTTGTTTAATACAAAAAGTTATCAGAGTTATAGTTTATTTATAAAAAAATAAAAACCATTTTTTCGAAATTTTTCGTGGGTATACCCCTTTCGATTTTCGACCAAAAAAAAAATTATTTTTTTATTGGGCTTTTTTACTGGAAATTGTTAGTTTAGGGCTTACTTTAAAATTTGCCAATAATCGTTTTAGGAAAAAAAATTGTACGGTGGGAAAAAACCAGTTTTCTTTTGTTTTTCCCACATTTTTACTATAGTATCGCGGGTTCTGTAGCTTTGATTCAATTCGTTTATGGTTTCTTTTATTCCTTATTCTTCTCCTGTCAATTCTTTTTATATCCAGTTACTATTGGTTCTCAAAAATAAAACTGAAAAATCAAAAAAATCCACGAAAAAACCCGGTTTTCTTATCCCCAAACATGAATTCTTATGGGACCTAATCTTTCTATTTATATTGTGGCACTCGTATGGATCGTGGAAAAATTTGTCATGAAGCTTTTTTACTAGTTTTTGAATGGTCTTTAACCAGAAAAAAGAAATTTTGAATTCGGAGCATGTTTTGAAAAAATGGTCATTTTGACCCGGATTTTGTTCGAAAATCGAAAAATGCAAAGAAATAGGTTTTCCGTTCATTTTAGAGTCAAATCGGTAATAATCTTCTTTAAAGGTACTCTAAAGTAGTACAGGATAGGAAAATAAAAAATTAAAATTTTGCCATAGGGCTCTTGATAATTCGATATTTATGTTTTACAGTTTTTTTCAATTTTCTCCGATTCTATGATAGCTAGAACCGATTCGTTTTGACATACGGATATCTCGTAATATTCCCGAGAACTTTTGTTTGAAACAAAAAGTTCTCAGACTCACAGTTAATTCAGAAAAAAATAAAAATCATTTTTTCGAAATTTTTCGTGGGTATACCCCTTTCGATTTTCGACCAAAAAAAAATTTTTTTTTTATTGAGTTTTTTTACTGGAAATTGTTAGTTTACGGTTTACTTTAAAATTTGCCATTAATCATTTTAGGAAAAAAAAATTGTACGGTGGGAAAAAGGAAGTTTTCTTTTGTTTTTCCCACATTTTTACTTATATCTCGGCTTCTATAGCTTCGATTCAATTCGTTGATTATTTATTTTTTTTTCTTATTCTTCTTCTGTCAATTCTTTTGATATCTTATTACTATTAACTTTCAAAAATTAACCTAAAAAATAAAAAAAATCCACGAAGAAACCCGGTTTTCTTATTTCCAAACATGAATTCTTATGGGACCTAATGTTTCTCTTTATATTGTGACACTCGTATAAATCGTGGAAAATTTTGTCATAAGGCTTTTTCACTAGTTTTTGAATGGACATTAGCTAGAAAAAAGAATTTTTGAATTCGGAGCATATTTTGAAAAAATGGTCATTTTGACCCGGATTTTGTTCGAAAATCGAAAATTGCAAAGAAATAGGGTTTCTGTTCATTTTAGAGTCAAATTGGTAATAACCTTTTTTAAAGGTACTCTAAAGTAGTACAGGATAGGAAAATAAAAAATTAAAATTTTGCCATAGGGCTCTTGATAATTCGATATTTATGTTTTACAGTTTTTTTCAATTTTCTCCGATTCTATAATAGCTAGAACCAATTCGTTTTGACAGGCGAATACCTCTTAATATACCCAAGAACTTTTGTTTAATACAAAAAGTTATCAGAGTTATAGTTTATTTATAAAAAAATAAAAACCATTTTTTCGAAATTTTTCGTGGGTATACCCCTTTCGATTTTCGACCAAAAAAAAAATTATTTTTTTATTGGGCTTTTTTACTGGAAATTGTTAGTTTAGGGCTTACTTTAAAATTTGCCAATAATCGTTTTAGGAAAAAAAAATTGTACGGTGGGAAAAAACCAGTTTTCTTTTGTTTTTCCCACATTTTTACTATAGTATCGCGGGTTCTGTAGCTTTGATTCAATTCGTTTATGGTTTCTTTTATTCCTTATTCTTCTCCTGTCAATTCTTTTTATATCCAGTTACTATTGGTTCTCAAAAATAAAACTGAAAAATCAAAAAAATCCACGAAAAAACCCGGTTTTCTTATCCCCAAACATGAATTCTTATGGGACCTAATCTTTCTATTTATATTGTGGCACTCGTATGGATCGTGGAAAAATTTGTCATAAAGCTTTTTTACTAGTTTTTGAATGGTCTTTAACCAGAAAAAAGAAATTTTAAATTCAGAGCATATTTTGAAAAAATGGTCATTTTGACCCCGGATTTTGTTCGAAAATCGAAAATTGCAAAGAAATAGGGTTTCTGTTCATTTTAGAGTCAAATTGGTAATAACCTTTTTTAAAGGTACTCTAAAGTAGTACAGGATAGGAAAATAAAAAATTAAAATTTTGCCATAGGGCTCTTGATAATTCGATATTTATGTTTTACAGTTTTTTTCAATTTTCTCCGATTCTATGATAGCTAGAACCGATTCGTTTTGACATACGGATATCTCGTAATATTCCCGAGAACTTTTGTTTGAAACAAAAAGTTCTCAGACTCACAGTTAATTCAGAAAAAAATAAAAATCATTTTTTCGAAAATTTTCGTGGGTATACCCCTTTCGATTTTCGAACAAAAAAATTTTTTTTTTTTATTGAGTTTTTTTACTGGAAATTATTAGTTTAGGGCCTACTTGAAAATTTGCCAATAATCATTTTAGGAAAAAAAAATTGTACGGTGGGAAAAAGGAAGTTTTCTTTTATTTTTCCCACATTTTTACTTATATCTCGGCTTCTATAGCTTCGATTCAATTCGTTTATGGTTTCTTTTATTTCTTATTCTTCTCCTGTCAATTCTTTTGATATTTTATTACTATTGGCTTTCAAAAATAAAACTGAAAAATCAAAAAAATCCACGAAAAAACCCGGTTTTCTTATCCCCAAACATGAATTCTTATGGGACCTAATGTTTCTCTTTATATTGTGACACTCGTATAAATCGTGGAAAATTTTGTCATAAAGCTTTTTCACTAGTTTTTGAATGGACATTAACTAGAAAAAAGAATTTTTGAATTCGGAGCATATTTTGAAAAAATTGTCATTTTGACCCCGGATTTGGTTCGAAAATCGAAAATTGCAAAGAAATAGGGTTTCTGTTCATTTTAGAGTCAAATTGGTAATAAAATTTTTTAAAGGTACTCTGAAGTAGTGTAGGATAGAAAAATAAAAAATTGACATTTTTTCATAGGGCTCTTGATATTTCGATATTTATGTTTTACAGTTTTTTTCAATTTTCTCCGATTATATAATAGCTAGAACCGATTTATTTTGACATGCGGATACCTCATAAAATTCCTGTGAACTTTTATTTGAAACAAAAAGTTGTCAGAGTTACAGTTAATTTAGAAAAAAATAAAAATCATTTTTTCGAAATTTTTCGTGGGTATACCCCTTTCGATTTTTGACCAAAAAAAAAATTATTTTTTTATTGAGTTTTTTTACTGGAAATTATTAGTTTAGGGCTTATTTTAAAATTTGCCAATAATTATTTTAGGAAAAAAAAATGGTATCATGGGAAAAAACGAGTTTTCTTTTGTTTTTTCTACCTTTTTATTAATATCTCGGTTTCTATAGCTTCGATTCAATTCACTGATGGTTTTTTTTACTCCTTTTTCTTCATCTGTCTACTCCTTTCATATTTAATTAGTATTGGCTTTCAAAAATAAAACTGAAAAATGGCAAAAATCCACGGAAAAAGCCGGTTTTCTTATCCCCAAACATCAATTCTTATGGGACCTAATCTTTCTATTTATATTGTGGCACTCGTATGAATCGTGGAAAAATTTGTCATAAAGCTTTTTTACTACTTTTTAAGTCGTCTTTAAGCAGAAAAAAGAAATTTTGAATTTAGAGCATATTTTGAAAAAATGCTCATTTTGACCCGGATTTTGTTCGAAAATCGAAAAATGCAAAAAAATAGGTTTTCCGTTCATTTTAGAGTCAAATCGGTAATAATCTTTTTTAAAGGTACTCTAAAGTAGTACAGGATAGGAAAATAAAAAATTAAAATTTTGCCATAGGGCTCTTGATAATTCGATATTTATGTTTTACAGTTTTTTTCAATTTTCTCCGATTCTATGATAGCTAGAACCGATTCGTTTTGACATACGGATATCTCGTAATATTCCCGAGAACTTTTGTTTGAAACAAAAAGTTCTCAGACTCACAGTTAATTCAGAAAAAAATAAAAATCATTTTTTCGAAATTTTTCGTGGGTATACCCCTTTCGATTTTCGACCAAAAAAAAAATTTTTTTTTATTGAGTTTTTTTACTGGAAATTGTTAGTTTACGGTTTACTTTAAAATTTGCCATTAATCATTTTAGGAAAAAAAAATTGTACGGTGGGAAAAAGGAAGTTTTCTTTTGTTTTTCCCACATTTTTACTTATATCTCGGCTTCTATAGCTTCGATTCAATTCGTTGATTATTTATTTTTTTTTCTTATTCTTCTTCTGTCAATTCTTTTGATATCTTATTACTATTAACTTTCAAAAATTAACCTAAAAAATAAAAAAAATCCACGAAGAAACCCGGTTTTCTTATTTCCAAACGTGAATTCTTATGGGACCTAATGTTTCTCTTTATATTGTGACACTCGTATAAATCGTGGAAAATTTTGTCATAAGGCTTTTTCACTAGTTTTTGAATGGACATTAGCTAGAAAAAAGAATTTTTGAATTCGGAGCATATTTTGAAAAAATGGTCATTTTGACCCGGATTTTGTTCGAAAATCGAAAATTGCAAAGAAATAGGGTTTCTGTTCATTTTAGAGTCAAATTGGTAATAACCTTTTTTAAAGGTACTCTAAAGTAGTACAGGATAGGAAAATAAAAAATTAAAATTTTGCCATAGGGCTCTTGATAATTCGATATTTATGTTTTACAGTTTTTTTCAATTTTCTCCGATTCTATAATAGCTAGAACCAATTCGTTTTGACAGGCGAATACCTCTTAATATACCCAAGAACTTTTGTTTAATACAAAAAGTTATCAGAGTTATAGTTTATTTATAAAAAAATAAAAACCATTTTTTCGAAATTTTTCGTGGGTATACCCCTTTCGATTTTCGACCAAAAAAAAAATTATTTTTTTATTGGGCTTTTTTACTGGAAATTGTTAGTTTAGGGCTTACTTTAAAATTTGCCAATAATCGTTTTAGGAAAAAAAATTGTACGGTGGGAAAAAACCAGTTTTCTTTTGTTTTTCCCACATTTTTACTATAGTATCGCGGGTTCTGTAGCTTTGATTCAATTCGTTTATGGTTTCTTTTATTCCTTATTCTTCTCCTGTCAATTCTTTTTATATCCAGTTACTATTGGTTCTCAAAAATAAAACTGAAAAATCAAAAAAATCCACGAAAAAACCCGGTTTTCTTATCCCCAAACATGAATTCTTATGGGACCTAATCTTTCTATTTATATTGTGGCACTCGTATGGATCGTGGAAAAATTTGTCATAAAGCTTTTTTACTAGTTTTTGAATGGTCTTTAACCAGAAAAAAGAAATTTTAAATTCAGAGCATATTTTGAAAAAATGGTCATTTTGACCCCGGATTTTGTTCGAAAATCGAAAATTGCAAAGAAATAGGGTTTCTGTTCATTTTAGAGTCAAATTGGTAATAACCTTTTTTAAAGGTACTCTAAAGTAGTACAGGATAGGAAAATAAAAAATTAAAATTTTGCCATAGGGCTCTTGATAATTCGATATTTATGTTTTACAGTTTTTTTCAATTTTCTCCGATTCTATGATAGCTAGAACCGATTCGTTTTGACATACGGATATCTCGTAATATTCCCGAGAACTTTTGTTTGAAACAAAAAGTTCTCAGACTCACAGTTAATTCAGAAAAAAATAAAAATCATTTTTTCGAAATTTTTCGTGGGTATCCCCCTTTCGATTTTCGACCAAAAAAAAATTTTTTTTTTTATTGAGTTTTTTTACTGGAAATTGTTAGTTTACGGTTTACTTTAAAATTTGCCATTAATCATTTTAGGAAAAAAAAATTGTACGGTGGGAAAAAGGAAGTTTTCTTTTGTTTTTCCCACATTTTTACTTATATCTCGGCTTCTATAGCTTCGATTCAATTCGTTTATGGTTTCTTTTATTTCTTATTCTTCTCCTGTCAATTCTTTTAATACTTTATTACTATTGGCTCTCAAAAATAAAACTGAAAAATCAAAAAAATCCACGAAAAAACCCGGTTTTCTTATCCCCAAACATGAATTCTTATGGGACCTAATCTTTCTATTTATATTGTGGCACTCGTATGGATCGTGGAAAAATTTGTCATAAAGCTTTTTTACTAGTTTTTGAATGGTCTTTAACCAGAAAAAAGAAATTTTAAATTCAGAGCATATTTTGAAAAAATGGTCATTTTGACCCCGGATTTTGTTCGAAAATCGAAAATTGCAAAGAAATAGGGTTTCTGTTCATTTTAGAGTCAAATTGGTAATAACCTTTTTTAAAGGTACTCTGAAGTAGTGCAGGATAGAAAAATAAAAAATTGATATTTTTCCATAGGGCTCTTGATAATTCGATATTTATGTTTTACAGTTTTTTGCAATTTTCTCCGATTCTATAATAGCTAGAACCGATTCGTTTTGACACACGGATACCTCGTAATATTCCCGAGAACTTTTGTTTGAAACAAAAAGTTCTCAGACTCACAGTTAATTCAGAAAAAAATAAAAATCATTTTTTCGAAATTTTTCGTGGGTATACCCCTTTCGATTTTCGACCAAAAAAAAAATTTTTTTTTTATTGAGTTTTTTTACTGGAAATTGTTAGTTTAGGGCTTACTTTAAAATTTGTCAATAATCATTTAAAAAAAAAAAAATTGTACCGTGGGAAAAAACCAGTTTTCTTTTGTTTTTCCCACATTTTTACTAATATCTCGGCTTCTATAGCTTCGATTCAATTCGTTAATAGTTTCTTTTATTACCGATTCTTTTCCTGTTAATTCTTTTTATATTTTATTACAATTGCTTTTCAAAATAAAAATGGAAAATAAAAAAAATCGACATAAAAACCTAGTTGTCTTATCCCAATACCCTAATAAATGGGACCCTCTTTTCCCTTTATCTTGTGGCACGTATAAATCGTGGAAAATTTACTTAATAAACTTTTCTACTAAGTTTTGCATGGCCTTTAAGGTAAAAAAAGAAGTTTTGAATTTTAAGCATAATTTGAAAACGCAAATAAAATTATTTTGAAATCAGCGATTATCTGCATACTTTGGTGAATACGCCATAACTTTCATCAGTACGACAGTGAATTAATTGATGAGTTGATTCAGCATATCCACCCTAGATGTCGCTAAAGAATTAACATTAATATTTTTAGTATATTTTTTTTTATCTTGGATGGCCTTTTTAATAGAAAGGTTTACTTTACTTACACTCATGAGACCTAAACTTTTTTGCTCTTGGTTTAACCTGGCTTTTTAGGACAGAGCCTATTCCCTTCACCAAAAATGTAGGAAATAGAGAAAATAATATTGTCATTTGCCAATAACGACCTTTATTCTCCTTAATGTTTTTAGGCTCTAATGCTACATAACATACAATCACAATTTTTAATGAAGATATTACGTGTGTGTTTATATTATGTGTTATGCTTTAATACATGTTGTCCTTATCTTAATAAAAAAATTTATATATGTACATATAATTTCTGCATATTCTATGTGAAGTATACAATTATTATTTAAATAATATATAAAACTAATTAACTTAATAAGATTACAAAAATATTTATTACATGTCAAACCTGTATACAACTGAACTTTGTCATGATTATTTTTTATGTGCTCATATGAAAAACTTAATTTAACTTCTGCACTTTTTTCTTTCACATCCTCCAGTTTTTTGCGGCAAAATAAATTTTAGCTCTGCTGTTGGTGCAAAATTGAAATCATGTCCCTTACTGGAATTTGACACCGGCTCACCTTCTACAAAATTGTTGACAGTGTTTCTGTTTGAAGTACCATGCTTCAAAGAAGTGGACGAACTTGTACTGGGTATAGATATGTTTGTACTAAGCAATTCTGTATTTACCTTGAAAAAAATCAAGCTTTGAAATAAATAAAAATAAGTTGGAAGTATATACTTACCTAGGTTTTTGACAATTTCTTTAATTTCTCCTTGGTTAACCTCTTTGCATGTGGAAAAGTAGTGAGGCCATTCATTGTATTTTTGTCAACAATTACATACCAATGCATGGACTGAAGGTTTTTTATCCATTTGCCTACAAGGAACAAAATTTATAAATTACCTCATTTAGGTATTAAAAAAAATGAAAGATTTAGTAAAAATACCTTAGTACCTATTCCTTGGCAAAGATATTCATTTTTCTTTTTCCAGGGGCTCTTTTGAAAATTTAAAGATATGACAGGTCCGTTTTTCGCTATGATGCTTTCAATCTGGTGCAAAACACATAACCTTTGTTGGTGTAGTCCACTAAAATAACAAAAACAAAATCAAATATAACAATCAAAACATTATGACATAACCTTAAAATGTATGTATTTTCATAAATTTCAGGATTATTCACTAAAAATTGGTAATTATGAAACTGAATTAAAAAAAAAAACTTGTATGTGTGTAATTGTGATACTTACATTTTATTTTCATATAGGAAAGTAAGAAAGATGCGGAGACTTAAAAATATCTTCCAACATTTGTTTGGATTTTGGGAACTTCCGTTGCCGGTGGCGTTTATGCTTGTGGGCCGGAAAGTGACATTGAAATGACAAGTGAAAGTCTCTTCGTCTTCTTCTTTTTTTCTTCGATTTTTATGGCTTAAGCCCGATAGCAACCAACGTGAGTCAGAATTAAGCAAAAACATGTTAAGGTGGCTTTACATAAAGGAATTAAGCTGTTTACCTTCCAAACAATACCAAAGTTGTTAATTCGTTTTTTTAGGAATAATTAACAATTAAATTATAAATAATGGCTAAGAGTTAAACGATACACTTTATAATATTAAAATTAATAATAGACAGAATTCTATAACTTTTATTGCTACAGAATAGATGTAACTATTTGGTAGTATAGTACTTTTTTCAATCGGACCAAAGCAAATTTTTTAAATTATTTCCAATGTTGATCTGGTTTACGATTTTATTACCGATTCATTTTAGAACCCTGACATAATTTTGATATATGTAGGTTTTGAGAATATTTTCTACTAAACTAAAATTAAAGAGCGGAGCGTATTGTAACACATCATGGTTCTCTGAAGCATGATACCCAGAAATAAGTTAGTAATATTTCAATGAAATTTATTTTTGATTATAATATATAATAAGACCTTTCCTTTTCTCTCTGTATTTACTATAGATTGACGAAAAACAAAGAAAAACACAAAGTCACGGTCTCACAACATGTAATTAAACGGGCTACACGTGTTTCGCTCTAGTTAGAGCATCATCAGTTACAGCATAAGTGTGTGGATGGCTTCTAAAGGCCTGATGATGCTCTAACTAGAGCGAAACACGTGTAGCCCGTTTAATTACATGTTGTGAGACCGTGACTTTGTGTTTCGTCAATTTTGTATGTTGGTCTCTTAGAGAATAATGGATGAGATTTTTGGATTTATTATAGATGTTAATGTTTTCCAAGTACTAAAAAAAGAAAAAGTTGGGTAGAGCACCATGCCGAGGCTAAGGTTTGAACTCAGAGCCTTATGAGGATACGGCAGGTCTCTTCCCCACTGCGTGTTTAGGGCACTCCTTGGATAATTTTGGAGATTTTTTTTTGTAGTACTGACAAAAAATTTTAAAATTTCTACTGGTCCCCACGGACTAAAGTAGACGCGAAGCGTCTACTTGTTATATAGGAGCGTCAGCGACTATATTATGCACGTCACCTAGACCTCGCGCGACCGCGTTTTTTGGGATAAAAAAATTCATAACTTTGGCTGTATGGCTAGTGAAACGATGAAATTTGGCATGTGGCCTCTCAATACATTGGGAATGATGGATCCGTAAACAATTTTTTTTTCCGACACCCGCGACGGAAACAGTTGCGAGTTGAAGTCAAAAAATGGTAAAAAATCGGATCAAAATCGAGTCAGACGCGATAACTCAAATTTAAAGCCTTTAATCGACCTGAAATTTTCAGGACATAAGGGGTCTTTGGTGATTCATATCTGTATACTTTTTGAGCCAGATCCGTATACAGGGTGATTTATTATAAGCGATCAAAGTTGAGTAAAAAAAAAATTCAAAATGATCCAGAGGCTAAAAGAAAATTTTTATGAAAAAAGTTTTTCGGCGAAAAGACTTAGTTTTATGAGAGAAATAACATATTTAAAGGTTTTTTTTCAAAAAAATTTTTTTAACGAGTTCTGGCATTTTCAGTTTTTTTGAATTTGCCGCCAAACAAAACTTATTTCGAAAAAAAAATTTTTTTCAAAAAAAAGCTTCATCTTTTGTCTTTCAAACGCCATATAATCGAAATTTTTGTGAACCATACAGGGCGAGCAATAAAAAATTTTTCCCATGAAGGTCCAAAAAATTGACAAAAAAAAATCACATTTTATTTAATAACTTTTTAAGGGTAGCACTTGGAGATTTGAAACTTTCAACATTTATAATACTTTTTAAGAGCTTTTTTTTGATATACTCTACAGTCATCTACGTAGAATAGTTTTTGCTCTACACCTTTTTTTAACTTTGACGCTTAATACTGGAATACCTATGCAACGTAGAAAGACCATTTTTGCCTTCAGACACGCGGAATTTATCTGGCTATAATGCACTAAATACCGTTTTGTTTCAAATATCACCATTTTTCAAGAAAATGCAATTTTCCATAAAAAGTCCAAAAAATCGGTCAGCTGAATATTGGTACCCCCCCGGTACCGGCTCTCAAGGTACAATAATTCGGGTGGTCTAGCACCCAACAAGCACGTCACCCAGACAATGAAACCTGCGCTGTTCGCCCGTGTCCGCTTAAAATAAGACCCTTTTTATAATCGAAATTTGACTACTAAAACCATCTGGAATCGGTCTAGAATTGATGTTAAACTGTTCCTAAGGCTTTATACTATTTTTCCATGTACAAATCATAAGGTAAAAACCTTTTTTTATACCCTAAAACATCGTCTGAAAATGGTCGATTTTGACGTTTACGGGCGATTTTAATGCAGACTTTTACCGCAGTTTTGATGACATCAGTGACGTGACGTCAACGTGAATGAATCGTCTCGGTCTTGCTTCTTATTTTCGTTGATAAAATACTTAATTTAGCTCAGAATTTCCCGAAATCGGTATGGAATAATTCTAGAGACTCTGAAGAATCCGATTATGTGCATATCTTTTACCAAGTCGCCTTCCTTTAGCTGTGATCAGTCGACAAAGTTGTAAAGTTTTAGAATTTACCGTGTTTTCATGCGACGGAAGGACTCATACATGGCATTTTGGGTGCGGGAGTGAAAGTTTAATTACTATTTATTTAACACAAAATCTAACTGTGGACTGTGGATCATTGTTATTATTTGAATTGTGAAGAAAACGCAAGCGTTAAAGGTAGGCCTTAATGTAATATGAGCTTCAATGACAACCTAACCTCTACATGTATTATGTAAATAAATAACAAGACTAAAAAGGAGAAAATATTGAACTTATTAGTTAGAATAAGGCCCAAAATGTGAAAGATTGGCAAATTTCCGCTTAACTAAACGCTGTAAATGTTACACCTTGCATATAAGCATATAATCAGTTTTCACCCAAGAGGTGTGTAACCTTAAAAGAGTAAGGAAATTCAACTACAGTTATGTGTCCCTAGTCAAATATGAATAACAAATAGATATCTGTATGGTCTAACAATTAACGTCCATGCAAGGGTATCTTAATGGTTTTGCTCATGACTGGCAGCAGGCCACTTAGTCTGAATGCTCAGGTCAGCGAGATGCCAGGCTTTAAAACATCTAAGAGGATAATCGAAGCAGTAGATAGCATCCAGTTGTGGCACTATCGAAGGGGAGGAATGCAGATTCTGGCAGCTAGATGTTTCAAGTGTTGAGTTGATGATAAAGTGGAAGATGGTGGTGAAAAGAAGCAGAAAAAGCCAGTCCAAAACTGGAGAGAGACTTTTTTTTATCTTATTGTTGTTGTTCTATATTCTATATTATTTAGATACCAAAGATAGTTTCCTTACAGAGAAGTATTTATATATCATATAGTTTAGTACATATTAAACATCATATTAGTGATTACTCCACACACAAAATTGTACAATTTTCATTTTACGAGAAATAGAGAACATATATATTCAAATTTTTATAGGATACACAAGGTTAAGTGTTGGGTTTCCTTCTTTGCTCCCAAACTCTATAATGCTCTCCCTGCTACCATTAAACTGTTACCTACCAAGTTTTTTACTGCAATATAAATTTACTATAAAACAATATCTATTGAAAAAATGTTTTTTCTCAATACAAGAATTTCTAAATGATGATTTCTCATATATGTAATTATAATATAAAACTTTTCGGCTTTAAATCCTTTGATTAATAATAATATTAAGAAGTGTAAAGATTTTCTCTGCGACATATGTGAGCACCTTTGTGTATATGGCATTAACAAATTATGTTTATATTTAAATTAGGTGTAAGAACAGCTGTTTTTGTTAAATCTCTCTTTTCTATCACATAAAGTGATGTGTAAGTGTAACATAAGTTCATGAAATAAAGATGATTTTACTTAATTATTTAACTGTGTTCATTATTTATTTTTTCTACCTAATAGATTGAAATAATATAGCAGGTTGGGTTGGGTTAGAAGGACAGGAAAACCTATAAACTTACTAGTTTTTCATGTAAACATTACAGCTATGTGGGGTTAGAGTCTGATAATGATGAGTGATCTCATCGAAACACATCAACTAGGAATATTTAAGAGAATTGGGTAAGTATTCATGTTCTTTTTCTACAGGAAAATAAAATTGTAAAATAGCTAATGTAACAAAAATATTATAAATTATTTGACATATTTATTTGACCGAGAGCATTATGAGAAACTAAAAGATAATTGTAAGTGTGCTTCAAGGGTTAGTCCTCGGATTTTTGTTGTCCTCTTTTTCAGCTAGCATACCAATTTGACAACCAGATATGTTTGCTGTTCTGCAAGACATTGTAACTTTTTAATGACCTAAGTAAATATCTTAAAAGACTTTCTAAATAAATTAAAAACATTGATTTAACAAGATGTATTATAATTAAGCAAAAGAATAAACCATTTCTTAAGTTAAGTATGTAAGAATATTCAGGTATAAATAGGACTGTCTATGAAACATTTTGGATTAAGTGTACAAATTTAAACTGATTGCCACTTATAAACAGTAGCTCTTAGAAAACTGTCCCAATAATATCTGCTTTATATGAGAGTAAAGATTGTTTGCCTAAAAAGTGTAAATTTTAATTGTATGTTTTGAAATGTAAACTATTTATTATAGACATTTTGATGAAAATTAAAGATATGTATAAAATGGATAATAACTGTATGCTAATGACTGCAAAGTAATATAAAGCAAATTTGGTTTATGCCTTAAGGAATGGAATCTTGAATAAAACTCAACCTTTATTATAGATCATTTTTCTCTTTAATTATTAAAAGTAAATAACTGTATGACAAAAGTTGATAAAACAATAAACAGGTTATGGAATATAAACATGAAATAAGTTTTATTTTCTACCCAACAATAGGGTTTTTAGCTCCAATTGAAAGATTCTCGTGCCTTTTTGCCTATTCAAGATTTGAAACAAATAAAGTATATATAATTACATATGTATATTTCATTCAAATAACATTAAGTATATAAATTATAAATGCATCCAACTTCTGGTGAAAAAATCCAGTATTAAGTGAAACTTCATTGAAATATTGCTCCGTTCCATAACAAAAAAGTTGATTGTCTACAGTTTGTGTCACAGTTCAGTTGTTATATTCCTGTTTACTTCTAATTTTTATTTCCTTCCTCATATGACTGTACCTACTCCATCAAACACATTTCATGATCTCTGGGGAATCCTAACATACTTCATGTAACTTATTTATTCCTGGTTGTGTAGTCTAATCAACAGTAAAGACAGGCAGTTCTTCCTGGTTTCCCAATTTCATCAATATGGTAGAATCTCAATGATTTCTTGATGGATGTCCTTAAGTACATGGTCTGAGCCCCATCAAACACATTTCATGATCTCTGCGGAATCCTAACATACTTCAATTAGCTTATTTATTCCTGGTTGTGTGGTATACTAATCAGCAGTTAAAACATGCAATTCCTCCTAGTTTACAACTAATGGGTCCCACAGCCGTTGAATTGTTGACCAGGATGAAAACAAATCATAGGATGTAATCATTCTATGTACACAAACGGCCACACAGGCAAGATATATATAAACTTGAATAAAGTTATGAAAATTTTATCAGTTTTATTTAGCAAAGTCATTCTGTTTTTCATACATATTTCCACACTATAAGCTGAATCTATATATTTATAAAAACAAAAACTGATAAAATACATATAGTTATGCATGTGTATGTGTATGAAGCCAAAATCGAGAACGTAGCATATGTTGGTTGTCATGTTGGTTGTCAGCTACCCATTTTTATAGTCCACGCCCGCTGTTATTTAATCGATGTAAGGTCCGTATCTCCTAAAATCCCCAAGGTAATATAAATATCTAAACCGAGTTTAGATAGTTGCAAATCTCTACAAGCTTTTTGGTAAAAAATTATTGAACTGTAAGATGTACAAAAATATAAACGGCTATGACTGTTAATACTCCCAAAGGATTCCAATGAAACTTTTTTATGTACTTAACAATAAATATTTAAATGGATTTTTCTTAAATCGACAAACGGTGTCGACTTTTTTGCTATTGATCCGATTGGTATAAAATTTGGTATTTCGAGCTTATTTAGGATGAAATAAATACATTTTGACCAATATTTGACATTTAAGGGCCAAGTCACGTGACACCGTAACTCTTTTGCTATTGCTTTGATTGGGTTAAAATTTGGTATTTGGAGTTTATTTAGGATGCAATTAATATACGTTGACTGATATTTGACATATAACATATTATATTGACATACAACGCGACTATATAACACATTATGGTTCTTTGAAGCATGATACCCCAACAACTGGTCCTTTCTTTCCTTGGCATATAAACGTTGGACCCCCGTCTGACCAGACTTAAGTACATCGGATAATTTGTGTTTTTTTTAAGAATTCCTTTATGACTCTTCACAGACAAGACCTTAAGGTTCTAAACTGGTCCCCACGGACCAAAAGTATAGGAGCGAAGCGACTATACTTGTTATATAGGAGCGTCAGCGACTATATTATGAGCGTCACCTAGACCTCGCGCGATCGTGTTTTTTGGGATATAAAAATTCATAACTTTGGCTGTATGGCTAGTGAAACGATGAAATTTGGCATGTGGCCTCTTAATACATTGGGAATAATGGATATGTAAACAATTTTTTTTTCCGACACCCGCGACGGAAGCGGTTGCGAGTTGAAGTTAAAAAATGGTAAAAAAGCCGGTCAAATTCCTTTCTCTCGCTAGAACTCAATTTTAAAGCCCTTAAATGACTTGAAATTTTTAGGACATAAGGGTCGGTGGGAGCTTAAGAGCTGTATACTTTTTGGGCCATATCCGTATACAGGGTGATTTATTATAAGCGATCAAAGTTCAGTAAAAAAAAAATTCAAAATGTTCCAGAGGCTAAAAGATAATTTTTATAAAAAAAGCTTTTCGGCGAAAAGACTTAGTTTTATGAGAGAAACAACATATTTAGAGCTTTTTTTTCAAAAAAATTTTTTTAACGAGTTCTGGCATTTTCAGTTTTTTTGAATTTGCCGCCAAACGAAACTTATTAAAAAAAAAAAAAAAATACCAAAAAAAAGCTTCATCTTTTGTCTTTCAAATGCCATATAAACAAAATTTTTGTGAACCATACAGGGCGAGCAATAATAAATTTTCTCCATGAAGGTCCGAAAAATTGACAAAAAAAAATCACATTTTATTTAATAACTTTTTAAGGGTGGCACTTGGAAATTTCAAACTTTTAACATTTATAATACTTTTTAAGGGCTTTTTTCTGATGCAGTCTACAGTCATCTACGTAGAGTAGTTTTTGCTCTACACCTTTTTTTAACTTTGACGCTTAATACTGGCATACCTATGTAACGTACGAAGACCATTTTTACTTTCAAACACGCGGAATTTATCTGGCTATAATGCACTAAATACCGTTTTGTTTCAAATATCACCATTTTTCAAGAAAATGCAATTTTCCATAAAAAGTCCAAAAAATCGGTCAGCTGAATATTGGTACCCCCCCGGTACCGGCTCTCAAGGTACAATAATCCGGGTGGTCTAGCACCCAACAAGCACGTCACCCAGGCAATGAAACCTGCGCTGTTCGCCCGTGTCCGCTTAAAATAAGACCCTTTTTATAATCGAAATTTAACTACTAAAACCAATTGGAATCGGTCCAAAATTGACGTTAAACTGTTCCTAAGGCTTTATACTATTTTTCCATGTACAAATCATAAGGTAAAAACCTTTTTTTATACCCTAAAACATCGTCCGAAAATGGTCGATTTTGACGTTTACGGGCGATTTTAATGCCGACTTTTACCGCAGTTTTGATGACATCAGTGACATGACGTCAACGTGATTGAATCGGCTCGGTCTTGCTTCTTATTTTCATTGATAAAATACTTAAATTAGCTCAGAATTTCCCGAAATCGGTATGGAATAATTCTAGAGACTCTGGAGAATCCGATTATGTGCATATCTTTTACCAAGTCGCCTTCCTTTAGCTGTGATCATTCGACAAAGTTGTAAAGTTTTAGAATTTACCGTGTTTTCATGCGACGGAAGGACTCATACATGGCATTTTGGGTGCGGGAGTGAAAGTTTAATTACTATTTATTTATTTTAACACAAAATCTAACTGTGGACTGTGCATAATTGTTATTATTTGAATTGTGAAGAAAACGCAAGCGTTAAAGGTAGGCCTTAATGTAATATGAGGAGCTTCAATGACAACCTAACCTCTACATGTATTATGTAAATAAATAACAAGACCAAAAAGGAGAAAATATTGAACTTATTAGTTAGAATAAGGCCCAAAATGTGAAAGATTGGCAAATTTCCGCTTAACTAAACGCTGTAAATGTTATATTACACCTTGCATATAAGGATATAATCAGTTTTCACACAAGAGGTGTGTAACCTCAAAAGAGTAAGGAAATTCAACTACAGTTATGTGTCCCTAGTCAAATATGAATAACAAATAGATATCTGTATGGTCTAACAATTAACGTCCATGCAAGGGTATCTTAATGGTTTTGCTCATGACTGGCAGCAGGCCACTTAGTCTGAATGCTCAGGTCAGCGAGATGCCAGGCTTTAAAACATCTAAGAGGATAATCGAAGCAGTAGGTAGCATCCAGTTGTGGCACTATCGAAGGGGAGGAATGCAGATTCTGGCAGCTAGATGTTTCAAGTGTTGAGTTGATGATAAGGTGGAAGATGGTGGTGAAAAGAAGCAGAAAAAGCCAGTCCAAAACTGGAGAGACTTTTTTTTATCTTATTGTTGTTGTTCTATATTCCATATTATTTAGATACCAAAGATAGTTTCCTTACAGAGAAGCATTTATATATCATATAGTTTATTACATATTAAACATCATATTAGTGATTACTCCACACACAAAATTGTACAATTTTCATTTTACGAGAAATAGAGAACATATATATACAAATTTTTATAGGATACACAAGGTTAAGTGTAGGGTTTCCTTCTATGGTCCCAAACTCTATAATGCTCTCCCTGCTACCATTAAACTGTTACCTACCAAGTTTTTTACTGCAATGTAAATTTACTATAAACTTATTAAACTTATATTGAAAAAATGTTTTTTCTCAATACAAGAATTTCTAAATGATGATTTCTCATATATGTAATTATAATATAAAACTTTTAGGCTTTAAATCCTTTGATTATTAATAATATTAAGAAGTGTAAAGATTTTCTTTGTGACATATGTGAGCACCTTTGTGTATATGGCATTAACAAATTATGTTTATGTTTAAATTAGGTGTAAGAACAGCTGTTTTTGTTAAATCTCTCTTTTCTATCACATAAAGTGATATGTAAGTGTAACATAAGTTCATGAAATAAAGATGATTTTACTTAATTATTTAATTGTGTTTATTTTTCCTACCTAAAAGATTGAAATAATATAGCGGGTTGGGTTGGGTTAGAAGGGCAGAAAAACCTATAAACTTACTGAGTTTTCATGTAAACATTACAGCTATGTGGGGTTAGAGTCTGATAATGATGAGTGAACTCATCGAAACACATAAACTTGGAATATTTAAGGGAATTGGGTAAGTATTCTAAGGGTAAGTATAAATTGTAAAATAGCTAATGTAACAAAAATATTATAAATGATTTAACATATTTATTTCATCGAGAGCATTATGAGAAACTAAAAGATAATTGTAAGTGTGCTTCAAGGGTTAGTCCTCGGATTTTTGTTGTCCTCTTTTTCAGCTAGCATACCAATTTGACAACCAGATATGTTTGCTGTTCTTTAAGACATTGTAACTTTTTAATGACCTAAGTACATATCTTAAAAGACTTTCTAAATAAATTAAAAACATTGATTTAACAGATATTATTGAGACAGTTTTCTAAGAGCTACTGTTTATAAGTGGCGATCAGTTTAAATTTGTACACTTAATGCAAAATATTTCATAGACAGTATTTATACCTGAATATTCTTACACACTTAAGAACTGCCTTATTCTTTTGCTTAATTATAAAAGATGTATTATAAATACTGTCTATGAAATATTTTGGATTAAGTGTACAAACTTAAACTGATCGCCACTTATAAACAGTAGCTCTTAGAAAACTGTCTCAATAATATCTGCTTTATATGAGAGTAAAGATTGTTTGCCTAAAAAGTGTAAATTTTAATTGTATGTTTTGAAATGTAAACTATTTATTATAGACATTTTTATGAAAATTAAAGATATGGATAATAACTGTATGCTAATGACTGCAAAGTAATATAGAGCAAATTTGGTTTATGCCTTAAGGAATGGAATCTTGAATAAAACTCAACCTTTATTATAGATAATTTTTCTCTTTAATTATTAAAAGTAAATAACTGTATGACAAAAGTTGATAAAACAATAAACAGGTTATGGAATATAAACATGAAATAAGTTTTATTTTCTACCCAACAATAGGGTTTTTAGCTCCAATTGAAAGATTCTCGTGCCTTTTTGCCTATTCAAGATTTGAAACAAATAAAGTATATATAATTACATATGTATATTTCATTCAAATAACATTAAGTATATAAATTATAAATGCATCCAACTTCTGGTGAAAAAATCCAGTATTAAGTGAAACTTCATTGAAATGTTGCTCCGTTCCACAACAAAAAAGTTGATTGTCTACTGTTTGTGTCACAGTTCAGTTGTTATATTCCTGTTTACTTCTAATTTTTATTTCCTTCCTCATATGATTGCACCTACTCCATCAAACACATTTCATGATCTCTGGGGAATCCTAACATACTTCATGTAACTTATTTCTGGTTGTGTAGTCTAATCAACAGTAAAGGCAGTTCTTCCTGGTTTCCCAATTTCATCAATATGGTAGAATCTCATTGATTTCTTGATGGATGTCCTTAAGTACATGGTCTGAGCCCCATCAAACACATTTCATGATCTCTGCAGAATCCTACCATACTTCAATTAGCTTATTTATTCCTGGTTGTGTGGTATACTAATCAGCAGTTAAAACATGCAATTCCTCCTGGTTTACAACTAATGGGTCCCACAGCCCTTGAATTGTTGACCAGGATGAAAACAAATCATACTGTGTAATTATTCTAGGTACACAAAAGGCCACACAGGCAAAATATATATAAACTTGAATAAAGTTATGAAATTTTTATCAGTTTTATTTAGCAAAGTCATTTTGTTTTTCATACATATTTCCACACTATAAGCTGAATCTATATATTTATAAAAACCAAAACTGATAAAATACATATAGGTGTGTATGTGTATGAAGCCAAAATCGAGAACGTAGCATATGTTGGTTGTCAGTTACCCATTTTTATAGTCCACGCCCGCTGTTATTTAATCGATGTAAGGTCCGTATCTCCTAAAATCCCCAAGGTAATAATTTTTTGTCCAGATATTTTAACTATGCATACCTAAATCGACTTATGGTGGTCTCAAACCTCTACAAACTAAGGTTTCATTGTGAAATTAATTAAAAAGTCAAATTTTAAAGAAATGAAAAGGCTCTAACTCCCAAAATTCCCAAAGGATATGGATACAACTTTTTTCTATAATTGATAATAAATATCTAAACCGAGTTTAGATACTTGCAAATCTCTACAAGCTTTTTGGTAAAAAACTATTGAACTGTAAGATGTACAAAAATATAAACGGCTATGACTGTTAATACTCCCAAAGGATTCCAATGAAACTTTTTTATGTACTTAACAATAAATATTTAAATGGATTTTTCTTAAATCGACAAACGGTGTCGACTTTTTTGCTATTGATCCGATTGGTATAAAATTTGGTATTTCGAGCTTATTTAGGATGAAATGAATAAATTTTGACCAATATTTGACATTTAAGGGCCAAATCACGTGACACCGTAACTCTTTTGCGATTGCTTTGATTGGGTTGAAATTTGGTATTTGGCGTTTATTTAGGAAGCAATTAGTATACGTTGACTGATATTTGACATATAACACATTATATTGACATACAACGCGACTATATAACACATTATGGTTCTTTGAAGCATGATACCCCAACAACTGGTCCTCTTTTTCCTTGGCATATAAACTTTGGCCCCCTGACTGACCAGACTTAAGTACACCTGATATTTTTTGATTTTTTTAAGAAATTCTATATGGCTCTTCACAAACAAGACCTAAAGGTTCCAAACTGGTCCCCACGGACCAAAAGTATAGGAGCGAAGCGACTATACTTGTTATATAGTCGCAGACTATATTATGCACGCCACGTCGGGCCCGAAAAATCGTGTTTTTTTGGAAATAAAAATTCATATCTTTGGCTGTATGGCTAGCGAAACGATGAAATTTGGCATAGAGTCTCTCAATACATTGGGAATGATGGATCCGTAAACGAATTTTTTTTTCGGTACCACCAAACGAAGCTGTACTGTCTCAAAGTCAAAAATTCGTAAAAAAACGGGTCAAAATTCATTTTTGCACGAGATCTCAATTTTAACGCTGTCAAAAAAATTGAAATTTTTAGGCATAAAAGACTTTATAGTAATTCATGTCTGTATACTTTTTGGGCCCGATCGGTATACAGGGTGAGTTGTTATAAGCGAACAAAAGTGACTAAAAAAAAAATTCAAACTTCTCCAGAGGCTAAAAAAAATTTTTTATAAAAAAAGTGTTTCGGCGAAAAGACTTCGTTTTATAAGAGATTTGACATACTTGGAGCTTTTTTTTGTAAAAAATTTATTTTACGAGTTCTGGCATTTTCAGTTTTTTGGGATTTCCCGCCAAACGATACTTATTTTGGGAAATTTTTTTTTTTCAAAAAATAACTTCATTTTTTACCTTTCTTTTGCCATATAACCGAAATTTTTGGGAACCATACAGGGCGAGCAATAATGAACTTTACCCATGAAGGTCCGACCCGAAAATCACATTTTATTTAATAACTTTTTCGTAGTGGCACCTGGACCATTTATATTCTCAGGCATTAAATACTTTAATAACCCCAGTATTTGTGTAAAATTAAAATCTTCCAACTTTAATAGGTTCTGAGCAATTCGAATTTTCGCGTTTAATTCATTTGCGGCGTCCCTGTACATGGTGAAAAGATCAAACAACATCTAAAGGATCCGAAATTTTGTTTTACAACACATACTAAAATTTCAGGGTTCCAGCGATAGTACAAGTACCCGAAAAATGCGATTTTATGAAAAAAGTCCATTTTTTTGCGTTTTTGCAGGTAATTGGAGGTGTCAACCTAAACTCTGATGAAATGGCTAGTGGGAACAATACTTTGACGCTTTGTGGTTAAAGATTTTTTGCTCGTGACAGGTGGCCGGGACTTGGTTGGGTTTTTTGTAAAATTATGAATGAAAATGAACCGAAAACGATCAGGGAAAGGAAGCACCGAATCAGAAAATGAATGGGCTTTCCGAATCTGTGCATATCAATAGGGGAAATTGTGTATTGCGGCCAGGAAAATTCGACAAACATTTTGACGTCTTCGAAAAATGCCGTTTTTTTGAAATGTCAGTGGTTTTATACCGGGGTGAGACGAAATGAAATTTGCCCGATTATTTTATTAAAATTATTCGAATATATACACGGGTCAGTCGTAATGATCTATTTAATTTAAAATAAAAATTTCGATATTAGGTGAGTTTTTACTATTTAGTTTATTATTAATATATGTTAATAATTCTTAAACATTGCTTTTGGGATATAAATAAAAATTTTTTGAAATTATCGATTTTTAAGGTTAGTCGAGTATCATAACTTTTTTGGTATTGGTGCGATTTGGTTGAAATTTGGTACCTAGTACCTATTTCGGATAAGATTAAGAAATTTTTACAGATATTTGACATGACTATGTTTTAAGGTCACGTGACTACCTTAACTTTCTTCCTATTTGTCCGATTTGATTGAAATTTTGTATTTGGGGTTTATTTAGGATGCAATTATTAATTTTTTACAGATATTTGACATTTGACTTCCAGGTCACGTGACTATTGTAACTTTTTTGCTATTGGTCTGATTGGGTTCAAATTTGGTATTTATGCTTTATTTAGGATACAATTAATAAATTTTAATAGATAATTGACAAATTATATTTTAAAGTCACGTGACTTTCATAATTCTTTTGCTATTGATCCGATTGGGTTGAAATTTAGTATTTGGGCTTTATTTAGGATGCAAGTAATAAATTATGACAGAAATTTGACATATTGAATTTTAAAGTCACGTGACTTCCATAACTTTTTTGCTATTAATCCGATTGGGTTCAAATTTGGAATTTGGGGTTTATTTAGGATGCAATTATTGATTTCTTACAAAATTTTAAAATATTAAGTTCTAGGGTCACGTGACTATCAAAATTTCCTATTTGATTAAAATTTGCTATTAGATGATATGTATATATTTGTAGATAATATTTTGTATTACCCTATTCCTTTTATCTTAATTAGTTAAATTATTTGTTAAATTTGCCATTCAAAAAAAAAATTAAAAAATCATCTGTTCGAATACATAGGCTTTAAAGGGAACTTATCTTCTTTCATAATATTGTAGCATTATTATAGATTTTAAAAAATTTTGTCATTAAGCTTTTTCATTACTTTTTGAATGGTCTTTAGCCAGAAAAAAGAAATTTTGAATTTGGAGCATGTTTTGAAAAAATTTTCATTTTGGGCCGGATTTTGTTCGAAAATCGAAAAATGCAAAAAAATAGGTTTTCTGTTCATTTTAGAGTCAAATCGATAATAACCTTTTTGAAAGGTATCCTGAAGTAGTACAAGATAGAAAAATAAAAAGTTGAAATTTTTCCATAGGGCTCTTGATAATTCGATATTTATGATTAATAGTTTTTTACAATTTTCTCCGAATCTGTGATAGCTATAATCAATTAGTTTTAACATTCAAATACCTCGTAACATTCCCTAGAACTTTTGTTTAAGAGAAAAAGTTGTCAGAGTTATAGTTTATTTAGAAAAAAATAAAAACCATTTTTTCGCAATTTTTCATGGCTATACCCCTTTCGATTTTGGAGCAAAAAAAATTTTTTTTTTCTTGGGTTTTTTTTACTGGAAATTGCCAACTTAGGACTTGCATTATAATTTGTCGGTCATCATTTTAAGAAAAAAAAATTATACCGTGTGAAAAAACCAGTTTCCTTTTGTTTTTCCCACATTTTTACTAATATCTCGACTTCTATAGCTTCGATTCAATTCGTTGATGGTTTCTTTTATTTCTCATTCTCCTCCTGTCAATTCTTTTGATATTTTATTACTATTACTTTTCAAAATAAAAAGAAAAATTAAAACAAATCGACGTAAAATCCCGTTTGTTCTATTTCAATAAATAGACCCTTATGGGAACTTCTCTCTGAATTTGGTATTTATGGTTTATTTAGGATACAACTAATAAATTATGACAGATAACTGACATTTGAGTTTCAGCTAAGGTCACGTGACTACCGTAACTTTTTTGCTATTGGTCCGATTCTGTTGGAATTTGGTACTCAGGCTTAATTTAGAATACAATTAATATATTTTGACAGATATTTGAAATATAAGACAGTATATCGACACACAACGCGACTATATAACAAATTATGGTTCTTTGAAGCATGATACCCCAACCACTGGTCATCTCTTTCCTTGGCATATAAACGTTGGTACACCTGATAATTTTTGTTTTGTTTTAAGAAATCCTCTAAGGCCCATCACTGACAGGACTTAGAGGTTCCAAACTGGTCCCCACGGACCAAAAGTATAGGAGCGAAGCGACTATACTTGTTATATAGTCGCAGACTATATTATGCACGCCACGTCGGGCCCGAAAAATCGTGTTTTTTTGGAAATAAAAATTCATATCTTTGGCTGTATGGCTAGCGAAACGATGAAATTTGGCATAGGGTCTCTCAATACATTGGGAATGATGGATCCGTAAACGAATTTTTTTTCGGGTACCATCAAACGGAGCGGTACTGTCTCAAAGTCAAAAATTCGTAAAAAAAACCGGTCAAAATTCATTTTTGCACGAGATCTCAATTTTAACGCTGTCAAAAAAATTGAAATTTTTAGGCATAAAAGACTTTATAGTAATTCATGTCTGTATACTTTTTGGGCCCGATCGGTGTACAGGGTGAGTTGTTATAAGCGAACAAAAGTGACTAAAAAAAAAATTCAAACTTCTCCAGAGGCTAAAAAAAAATTTTTATAAAAAAAGTGTTTCGGCGAAAAGACTTCGTTTTATAAGAGATTTGACATACTTGGAGCTTTTTTTTGTAAAAAATTTATTTTACGAGTTCTGGCATTTTCAGTTTTTTGAGATTTCCCGCCAAACGATACTTATTTTGGGAAAAATTTTTTTTTCAAAAAATAACTTCATCCTTTACCTTTTCATATGCCATATAACCGAAATTTTTGGGAACCATACAGGGCGAGCAATAATGAACTTTACCCATGAAGGTCCGACCCGAAAATCACATTTTATTTAATAACTTTTTCGTAGTGGCATCTGGGCCATTTATATTCTCAGGCATTAAATACTTTAATAACCCCAGTATTTGTGTAAAATTACAATCTTCCAACTTTAATAGGTTCTGAGCAATTCGAATTTTCGCGTTTAATTCATTTGCCGCGTCCCTGTATATGATGAAGAGATCAAACAACATCTAAAGGATCCGAAATTTTGTTTTACAACACATACTAAAATTTCAAAGTTCCAGCGATAGTACAAGTACCCGAAAAATGCGATTTTATGAAAAAAGTCCATTTTTTTTGCGTTTTTGCAGGTAATTGGAGGTGTCAACCTAAACTCTGATGAAATGGCTAGTGGGAACAATACTTTGACGCATTGTGGTTACAAATTTTTTGCTCGTAACAGGTGGCCGGGACTTGGTTGGGTTTTTTGTAAAATTATGAATGAAAATGAACCGGAAACGATCAGGGAAAGGAAGCACCGAATCAGAAAATGAATGGGCTTTCCGAATCTGTGCATATCAATTGGGGAAATTGTGTATTGCGGCCAGGAAAATTCGGCAAACATTTTGACGTCTTCGAAAAATGCCGTTTTTTTTGAAAAGTCAGTGGTTTTATACCGGGGTGAGACGAAATGAAATTTGCCCGATTATTTTATTAAAATTATTCGAATATATACACGGGTCAGTCGTAATGATCTATTTAATTTAAAATAAAAATTTAGATATTGGGTGAGTTTTTACTATTTAGTTTATTATTAATAAATGTTAACAATTCTTAAACATTGCTTTTGGGTTATAAATAAAAATTTTTTGAAATTATTGATTTTTAAGGTTAGTCGAGTATCATAACTTTTTTGGTATTGGTGCGATTTGGTTGAAATTTGGTACCTAGTACCTATTTCGGATAAGATTAAGAAATTTTAACAGATATTTGACATGACTATGTTTTAAGGTCACGTGACTACCTTAACTTTCTTCCTATTTGTCCGATTTGATTGAAATTTTGTATTTGGGGTTTATTTAGGATGCAATTATGAATTTTTCACAGATATTTGACATTTGACTTCCAGGTCACGTGACTATTGTAACTTTTTTGCTATTGGTCTGATTGGGTTCAAATTTAGTATTTGGGCTTTATTTAGAATGCAATTGTTGATTTCTTACAAAATTTTAAAATAGTAAGTTCTAGAGTCACGTGACTATCAACATTTCCTATTCGATTGAAATTTGCTATTAGATGATATGTATATATTTATAGATAGTATTTTGTATTACCCTATTCCTTTTATCTTAATTAGTTAAATTATTTCTTAAATTTGCCTTTAAAAAAAAATTGAAAAAATCATCGGTTTGAATACATAGTCTTTAAAGGGAGCTTATCTTCTTTCGTAATATTGTAGCATTATTATAGATTTTGAAAAATTTTGTCATAAAGCTTTTTTATTACTTTTTGAATGGTCTTTAGCCAGAAAAAAGAAATTTTGAATTTGGAGCATGTTTTGAAAAAATTTTCATTTTGGGCCCGATTTTGTTCGAAAATCGATAAATGCAAATAAATAGGTTTTCTGTTCATTTTAGAGTCAAATCGATAATAACCTTTTTGAAAGGTATCCTGAAGTAGTACAAGATAGAAAAATAAAAAGTTAAAATTTTTCCATAGGGCTCTTGATAATTCGATATTTATGATTATTAGTTTTTTACAATTTTCTCCGATTCTGTGATAGCTATAATCAATTCGTTTTAACAGTAGAATTCCTCGTAATATTCCCGAGAACTTTTATTTAAGAGAAAAAGTTGTCAGAGTCATAGTTTATTTACAAAAAAATAAAAAACCATTTTTTCGCAATTTTTCATGACTATACCCCTGTCGATTTTGGAGCAAAAAAAAAATTTTTTTTTTGGGTTTTTTTTACTGGAAATTGCCAACTTAGGGCTTACATTATAAGTTGTCAGTTATCATTTAAAAAAAAAAAATTCTACCGTGGGAAAAAACGAGTTTTCTTTTATTTTTTTTTACATTTTTCTAATATCTCGACTTCTATAGCTTCGATTCAATTCGTTGATGGTTTCTTTTATTCTTTATTCTCCTCCTGTTAATTCTTTTTATATTTTATTACAATTGCCGTTCGGAATAAAACTGAAAAATTTTAAAAATCGACGTAAATACATAGACTCTTATGGGACCTAATATTTCTCTTTATATTGTGGCACTCGTATAAATCATGGAAAATTTTGGCATTAAGCTTTTTTACTAGTTTTTGAATGGTTTTTAACTAGAAAAAAGAAATTTTGAATTCGGAGCATATTTTGAAAAAATTGTCATTTTGACCCCGGATTTTGTTCGAAAATCGAAAAATGCAAAGAAATAGGTTTTCCGTTCATTTTAGAGTCAAAATGGTAATAATCTTTTTTAAAGATACTCTGAAGTAGTACAGGATAGAAAAATAAAAAATTGAAATTTTTCCATAGGGCTCTTGATAATTCGATATTTATGTTTAATAGTTTTTTCCAATTTTCTCCGATTGTATAATAGCTAGAACCGATTCGTTTTAACGCACGGATACCTCGTAATATTCCCGAAAACTTTTGTATAAGACAAAAAGTTGTCAGAGTTATATTTTATTTATAAAAAAATAAAAACCATTTTTTCGAAATTTTTCG
Source organism: Anthonomus grandis grandis (assembly GCF_022605725.1). Classification (NCBI taxonomy): domain Eukaryota; kingdom Metazoa; phylum Arthropoda; class Insecta; order Coleoptera; family Curculionidae; genus Anthonomus; species Anthonomus grandis. The sequence goes on along the minus strand of NC_065566.1, from coordinate 942,591 downwards.
TGGGTATACCCCTTTCGATTTTCGACCAAAAAAAAAAAAACTTTTCTTGGGTTTTTTTTGTGAAAATTACAAGTTTAGGGCTAAAACTAAAATTTGTCATAAATTATTTTAAGAAAAAAAATGATACCGTGGGAAAAAACCAGTTTTCTTTTGTTCTTCCCCATTTTTTTACTTATATCTCGGCTTCTATAGCTTCGATTTAATTTACTTATGGTTTTTTTTATTTCTTATTCTTCTCCTGTCAATTCTTTTGATATTTTATTACTATTACATTTTAAAATAAAAAGAAAAATTAAAACAAATCGACGTAAAATCCCGTTTGTTCTATTTCAATAAATAGACCCTTATGGGAACTTCTCTCTGAATTTGGTATTTATGGTTTATTTAGGATACAACTAATAAATTAAGACAGATAACTGACATTTGAGTGTCAGCCTAGGTCACGTGACTACCGTAACTTTTTTGCTATTGGTCCGATTCTGTTCGAATTTGGTATTCAGGCTTTATTTAGAATACAATTAATATACTTTCACAGATATTTGAAATATAAGACAGTATATTGACACACAACGCGACTATATAACAAATTATGGTTCTTTGAAGCATGATACCCCAACAACTGGTCCTCTCTTTCCTCAGCAGGTAAACGTTAGCCTCCCCGACTCACCTAAGTACACCTGATAATTTTTGATTTTTTTTTTAATTCCCTTATGGCTTTTCGCAGACAAGACCTAAAGGTTCCAAACTGGTCCCCACGGACCAAAAGTATAGGAGCGAAGCGACTATACTTGTTATATAGGAGCGTCTGCGACTATATTATGAGCGTCACCTAGACCTCGCGCGACCGCGTTTTTTGGGATATAAAAATTCATAACTTTGGCTGTATGGCTATTGAAACGATGAAATTTGGCATGTGGCCTCTCAATACATTGGGAATGATGGATCCGTAAGCGATTTTTTTTTTCGGTACCCACAACGAGAGCGGTACCGAGTTGAAGTCAAAAATTCGCAAAAAAATGGGTACAAATTGAGTTGCTCACGAGATCTCAAGTTTAAAGCGTTCAATCGAGCTGAAATTTTCAGAATATAGGGGTTCTTGGGGGTTACGGGTCTGTATACTTTTTGGGCCAGATCCGTATACAGGGTGATTTACTATAAGCGATCAAAGTTGAGTAAAAAAAAAATTCAAAATGGTCCAGAGGCTAAAACATAATTTTTATAAAAAAAGTTTTTCGGCGAAAAGACTTAGTTTTATAAGAGAAATAATATATTTAGAGCTTTTTTTTAAAAAAAATTTTTTTAAGGAGGTTTGGCATTTTTAGTTTTTTTGAGTTTGCCGCCGAACGGAACTTATTTCGGAAAAAAGAAAATTTCAGAAAAAAACTTCATCCTTTGTCTTTCAAATGCCATATAATCGAAATTTTTGTGAACCATACAGGGCGAGCAATAAAAAATTTTTTTCATAGGGGTCCGAAAAATTGAAAATATAAAATCACATTTTATTTAATAACTTTTTAAGGGTGGCACTTGGAGATTTGAAACTTTCAACATTTATAATACTCTTTAAGACCTTTTTTCTGATCTAGTCTACAATCATCTACGTAGAGTAGTTTTTGCTCTACACGTTTTTTTAACTTTGACGCTTAATACTGGCATATCTATGCAACGTAGAAAGACCATTTTTGCCTTCAGACACGCGAAATTTATCTGGCTATAATCCACTAAATACCGTTTTGTTTCAAATATTACCATTTTCCAAGAAAATTCCATTTTTTATGAAAAGTGCCAAAAATCGGCCAATGGAATGCTGTACCCCCCCGTTGCCCGATGATCATGGTACAATCCATAAGTGGTCTAGCACCCAACAAGCCCGTCACCCAGGCAATGGAACCTGCGCTTTTCGCCCGTTTCCGTTCGAAAATAAGACCCTTTTTATAATCGAAATTTAACTACTAAAACCAATTGGAATCGGTCCAGAATTGATGTTAAACTGTTCCTAAGGCTTTATACTATTTTTCCATGTACAAATCATAAGGGAAAAACCTTTTTTATATCCTAAAACATCGTCTGAAAATGGTCGATTTTGACGTCTACGGGCGATTTTAATGCAGACTTTTACCGCAGTTTTGATGATATCAGTGACATGACGTCAAAGTGAATGAATCGGCTCGGTCTTGCTTCTTATTTTCATTGATAAAATACTTAAATTAGCTCAGAATTTCCCGAAATCGGTATGGAATAATTCTAGAGAGTCTGGAGAATCCGAATATGTGCATATCTTTTACCAAGTCGCCTTCCTTTAGCTGTGATCATTCGACAAAGTTGTAAAGTTTTAGAGTTTACCGTGTTTTCATGCGACGGAAGGACTCATACATGGCATTTTGGGTGCGGGAGTGAAAGTTTAATTACTATTTATTTATTTTAACACAAAATCTAACTGTGGACTGTAAATCATTGTTATTATTTGAATTGTGAAGAAAACGCAAGCGTTAAAGGTAGGCCTTAATGTAATATGAGCTTCAATGACAACCTAACCTCTACATGTATTATGTAAATAAATAACAAGACCAAAAAGGAGAAAATATTGAACTTATTAGTTAGAATAAGGTCCAAAATGTGAAAGATTGGTAAATTTCCGCTTAGCTAAACGATGTAAATGTTATATTACACCTTGCATATAAGCATATAATCAGTTATTGCACTGTTTCTCGCACAATGCCTAAATGTGGGTTCCAGGGTTATGATTATTAGCCTTTATTAGGGCACGCAAAGAAAACGCAGCTTTATATCGTTAAACCCAGCTTTAGTATTGAAAGATAAATCAATGTCATAATTGACAACTAATTTAATCTATAACCTCAATTCAAAAAAAAATAAATACAAAGACAGTAATGCTCTAATACTTAAGTTATAGTTATGAAATTTAAAATTATGAGAAAGAAAATAAAGTAAAATTTAGCACTTAATACTTATTCAATTGTACATCTGACAATACCTCGCATATACGTATATACTCAGTTCCCAATTTCAAATCAAATCAGTGATGGTGGTTATATAAACAATTTTACTAAATTGAATTTAAAATCTGCGATCATTTCTACATATTAATTCAAAAAAAAAATAATCTATAAATTGCGACGAACCGATAAATGAATACCTGAAGAACCAAGCCAAAAAGAAAAAGGGGCTACCTGAAATTCTGAGTCTCTCCGACTGGTAGCAGGGCCCACCTGATCTGAATGGGGCTCCTTTGTTGGCAGCTATACGTTTGGGTCAAAAGAGGCAGCAGCAGATCGACCAGTTAGGATGCTTCCAGAATGTCTAGCAGGTAGTGGAGGGCAATCGGTATTAGGTGTAGCCGATTGGAAGGAATGCAGGTTCCGGAGGTGATGATCCAAGCGACTTGATGTGGTAACACGTGGAGTAGCAAGTGAGGTGGAAGCAGTAACAATAAAAATGCAGCAAAAGCATAAGCAGAGGATAAGCAGAAGGTACAGGAAGGCCTAAAAATGGGGACCACACATGAGGTTCGACATGGCTGTCAATTTTATGGCATTTTTGTGTGGGTAAGTAAGTTAAATTTTATAAAATTGCTCTCTAAAAAGTTGGATGCATTGATGTTCTTTTGAGTTAAACCGAAAAGCATGCAAATAAGAAATTAATTAGATGAAAAAAATAGGAAAATGACTTAGGCATGTAACATGTGCTAACTTACCGAAGATGGAATGTGGCCTTTTCTGGGGTTTATTTAACACAACAAAAACAAGGAGCCCTATAAACTCTTAGGCCTACTTAGAAAATCAGCAATTAAGCTATCCTAGCACATACTAGTAACTACAAAAAAAAATAGGCTAAGATAGGGTCTACCTTTTCACATCCGCATTAAGCGAAACTATCTGTCATACTCTAGAACCAGATAAAGAATGAATCTATTAAAAATAGGATTGTCAGTTCCCTCCAAATTTTAAGGAATGCATTTATCTGTCAAGTACCTAGGTGTTGACATGCTGGGTTTAACTACTGGGTACTATCTGGTACCAATCATTGGTTTAAGTAATTTGCAACTATGGAGCAATCTATAACTTGAGGCCATGGTTTAGCAACAATAATTTACAAAAAAAAAACTGACAGACCAGATTGACATTAACATTCTTATCACTATTGATCCTTATGATTTGAACAAAATAAACAAATAGTTAATATGTGCTCAGTATTCATTAAAATCTAAAATAGGCCTGCAAGGTAAAATCAATGCAAAATCAATGGCAGTTCCTAATTCTATTCAATCAACAAAACAATGAAACAATATCCCATAATATTATTTACTTTCGTCATCCAATAATGGTTTTCCTTGCGTTTCAGATCGGGTATGTTAGGAGGGACCATCTTAACGGTATATCATATCTGTGTAGTATGTATATTTATGTATGATTTTTAAATAAATTATTTTATGAAACTATGGTTGCGATTTACTTTATCTTGGTAAAAAAAATTAATAAATCAATTAATATATCTGTTGGAGATTAAACCTGTAACACACCCCTCCTTCCTGAAAAGGAAGTTTACCTGAAACTTGCAATGGAAATTCAATCCCTAATAAAGAAAAACTAATCTAACTAAAACACTAATAAAAGAAATCCTAACTTGAAAATACTTAATATAATACAACATTATAAGAACCCTCAAAATAACTACAAAGAAACGAATCTATTATAATAATTAATTTACGCTGACTTATAACTTAGATACTAACATTAGATTTGATCTTGAACGTTATTATCAGGTGGATGTGCCTTTAAATCTTTAGCATGCCAAACTCCACGACAGCGGCCTGTCAAGTCCGAAACTTCGTAGGACCATGGAGAGAGAATTTTGCTGATCTTGTAGGGCCCAAGATATTTAGGCGTGAACTTTGAAGTAAAGTTTTTGGCAGCATTAGAGATAACATAATTTCTCTGCCATACCTCCTGACCAAGTTGAAAACGCTCATCGCGATGCCGTAAGTTATAACGCCTACTACGTTGCTCGCAAGCCCTTTTCAGTCTTTTCTGAACATCGACAAATACCTTTTCCAATGTTTTCGATCGCAAAGTTGGATCCGAATCATTAGGGTTAGATGGAGAAATTAAAGTCGGGGTGGGACACAGAAATCGAAGTTCTCTACCAAAAATTACAAAGTTTGGGGTTAGACCCGTAACTTCGTGTCTTGCTGATCGGATTGCACAACCTGCCTTAGCCAAAATTAGATCCCACGTCCTATGATCCTCATCAACATAGCTTGAGATTATGGTTTTTAGAACACGGTGGACACGCTCTACAGGGTTAGCCTGCGGGTGGTAATTAGCAGTATAACGTATTTGGATACCATACTCTTGCATTTTATTTTGGAAAGCCCCACTACGAAACTGAGGTCCATTGTCGGCAATGATTCTATCAGGGATTCCGTAAACCAAAAGTACATGGTCCTCGAGCCATTTTAATATACTGCTGGCGGTAGCCACTCGTAAAGGAAAGAAGAGAGGATACTTACTGAACAAATCATATACTGACAATACGAAGGAATATCCAGAACGAGAACGAGGCAAGGGACCCACAAGGTCTACACTGAGGATTTGCCAAGGTCTAGTCAGGGTTGGTTGTGGACTAAGAAGGTGGCCAGAAGAGACTTTTTGAAGAGGTTTAGTCCTTAAGCAAGTGTGACATCGGGCAATATACCTAGCTACGTCACACTTCATATTTGGCCAGTAATATTTCTGTGAAATACGGGAAAGAGTCTTAAACACTCCAAGATGACCACAGGTGGGAGGATCGTGATGTGCCTTTATGACATCAGATCGTTGATTTCGTGGTACAATCTGCAACCAAGCATCGTCAGGATTATCTAAAGCGGGGTATTTTGACTTAGTGCGCTTATAGAGCTTATTATTAGAAATCCACCATAGTGGGTACTTAGATGGTTGCTCTTTAACGCGTTTTAGCATGCGGGAATACCACTTGTCGATCAGGAAAGAAGAATCGTTCGTTGACATGTCATTCAGAGGTGCTACCTCATCTACCACTGGTACCGAACGAGATAATGCATCGGGGACGATGTTGTCTTTACCCTTACGATGAACTATGTCAAAATCGTACTGTTGTAGCCTTACAGCCCATCGAGCAATGCGACCAACAGGATCTTTGATTGAATTAAGCCACTTCAGACTATAGTGGTCAGTTACCACTGTAAAATGGCTACCTTCCACATATGGTCTGAGTTTTTCGATGGCGAAAATGACAGCCAAACATTCCTTTTCTGTTGTGCTATACCGACGCTCGTTTTTGGTAAGAGACCTACTTAGGAAACAAATAGCGTGCTCTTCGTCACCTTGAACCTGATAAAGGACAGCTCCAAGTCCAAAATCGGAAGCGTCACATTGGATAATAAAAGGAAGATCAAAATCTGGACATGATAAAACCGGTGCGCTGACCAGTTTCTCTTTAATAGTATTAAAAGCATTTTCACATTCAGGACTCCATACAAACTTTACGTTCTTCATGGTCAATGCGGTCAAGGGAGATACTATCGTGGAAAAATTAGGGACAAACCTCCGATACCAAGATGCGAGTCCAACAATTCTTCTAATATCAGTAACAGTCTTGGGGGTTGGTATACGCAGAATAGCCTCAATCTTATCGGGGTCCACTAGTAGACCGGAAGAATTAACAATGTACCCCAAATATTTTAACTCGGGTTTACAAAAGGTACACTTCTCTCTGTTAAGAGTTAGACCTGCCTTAACGATCCTCTGTATGACCTCACGTAAAACACGAATATGTTCCTCGAACGACGGGGTGGAAATGATTACGTCGTCAAGATAGACGAAGACGTATGGCTCCAAGTCAACACCAATAACAGAATCGATCAGTCTTTGCCACACTGCAGGGGCATTAGTCAACCCAAAGGGCATACGGGTAAATTGGAAAAGTCCTCTAGTAGGGACTGTAAATGCAGTAAGAGGGCGAGATTCTGGTGCAATAGGTATTTGCCAATACGCGGACTTAATATCCAACGTACTAAGGAACTTGGCATCTCTTAATTTATCTAAAGTGGCAGAAACAAAAGGTATGGGATAACTGTCTTTGATGGTTACACGATTTAAAGCGCGATAATCGACACAAAAACGCCATTCGCCAGTTTTTTTCTTAACCATTACTATTGGAGATGACCAGGGTGAAATAGATGGTTCCACAATACCATTGGCAATCATTTGTTCCAATTCAGTATTGACATCCTTTTGAAGGGCACGGGAAAGAGGATAATAGCGCTGTTTGATAGGTGCTGAATTTGTCCTGATTTCTAGCATGACCAAATTAGTACAACCCAATGTTGAACTCATGTTGGAAAAGACATCCTCGATAAGTCGGTCGAGAGTTTCTTTTTGTGTTGGAGTCAGAGTATCAACGGATTGAATTGCGGCAGTTTCGTGACAGTAGTATGGAGCAACATCTTTGAAATGCCATTCCCCAGTGTTAAGGTCAGGTATGATCCCCATACGAGTCCAAAAATCAATACCTAAGATCAAGGAATGGGGTAGGGAGGGAACAACCAAAACATCCATAAGGACTACGCGAGTGCGAAGCCTCATAGGTAAGGTCACAATTCCTTTTATTGAACATTGTTGTCCATTGGCTACAGTGCACTCAGTGGCCCCAGATTGTTTAAGGTTGCAATAAGTAGACAAAACAGACCATCCGGCAGAACCAATAATAGTTCGAGATGCTCCACTATCAAGTAAACCTAATAGTGATTTTCCAAAAATGTCTATGTGCAGATAAGGACGCTCATCACCTTTGGCATGTGCCAAGACGAAATCAAGGACGGCGGAAGTACGAACATGTTTGGATAGACTAATAGCCGATTGCGATTCAAAAGATAGGCAAGAGGGACGGCCTATGCTCTTGCCGATGCCTCGTTTTTTGAGCATGTTGGACAAGTCTTTGCACTAACGTCTCTCTTTCCGCATCGGAAACAAAAGAACGTTTTGGGCTTAGAACATTTACGAAAACGATATCCGCTGTCACCGCAATTCCAGCAGGTTACAACAGAAGAAACTGCATCTATAGAAGTTGAATAAGCCGAATGATTATTAGGAATAATCGGCTTAACATCACTAGGCTCTGAATAAGACTCAATTGACGCTACGTGATGATTGGGTTTTCTGTAGGCAAGTTCAGGTTCTAATAGCTGTCTAATGTTTGTGGGGGGTGGGACAAATCTCTGCACTCTGGCTTCGGTCTCTTCAATTGCTCGACTTAACCTAGTCAACTCGTGAAGATCATGGATTTCATGGGTAGCAAGCCTACTTTGAATATAAGGAAGTAAATTTCGACGAATAAGGTTAAGTTTGACTGATTCGGAGGGACTTTCTGAAAGTTTTCGAAACAGACTCTCCATTGCGACAATAAACGTAAGGACGCGTTCTTGTGATCCTTGGGTGCGCCTACGTATTTCATCCCACAAACCATATTCATAGTCATAAGGCCGAAAGGAATCTTTCAATTTAGTTACTAAATCATCCCAACTGGCAAATTTATTGGTACGATACCAAAGAAGGGCATCGCCAGTAAACAACTCTGGTGCAGACCGGAGTAACTGCTCCTTAAGTACACCTCGAGATAAACGTATTTCCTCAACTCTCTCTAGAAAGTCGTTAACACTAGTCTGTCCATTAAACTTAATATTCCATCGAAACACATCATGTGTATGGTATGAGGGATGCGATAGTTGTCTCGGATCACGCCCGTAAGTTCGATTCGATGTGTCCGTCGGAGAAAAATTTACTTCTTCCAAAGGACGAACTAAGTCGTTGATTGGTATGGACTGGGACAAGTTGTCTCCATGAGCAGTGGAGTTTGCTGGAGGAGATGCATGAACCACGGGGGGTTCAAAACGAACCTGTGATTGACGACTCATTGATTGAGACTCATTTGCTGAACTTACTGGATAACAGTTAATTTGACTTACAGGAGGTTGTGATATAGGATTCGAAGATATTGAGGACTTTGCATTAAGTTCATTTCCGGAAGACTGAAAGACTCTGGATCCGTCGCGCTGCATGAAACGACCATAGGAAGGTCTTGACTCAGATGTACTTGACGTTCTCTGCTGAGGATTAAAATAAGGACAACTGCTTTGAGCAAGCTCCAATAAATCCTGGAGTGGAAGTCTAGACTGTTGTGTCAAAGACGGATTGGAAGTAGTCCCATAGGGTACTGCATCGCTATGAGATTCAATCTGAGGCAACTCCCTATTAATAGCTGAATGTGCAAAGGACGTAGAAGTACCAGACTGGACATTATTCAAATGGTTCGACTGCTCTGCAACCTCGCATTGTGAAGTCGATGCGGCAGCAACATTGGAATTAACACGTTCCGCTTCAAATTCTTCAACAGGTGTAGATTCCTCATCACTCAAAACAATTAAGTCATTTGAAACTACTAAGTTGTCTTCTGTATTTAAGGATTCATGGGATTCGTGAGATGGAGTGGCTCCTGTTACGGTAATAGCTGGTGGTTTGTTGGCATAAGAGCAAGAAGGCATGATACCTTGAGAAGCAAGATTAAGATCACCAAAAAGTTTAGTGCATGAAGTTACAATCTCATTTTTTAAAACCGACTCTACTTCTGACACCGCATGGACTCGATTGATACGCTGGTACAAATGCAACAAGAGGGTATTAATCCGTTTGGATTCTCCATCACAATAATCCTTTCCGAGAGTCTTAATATCCCGTTCAATAGATATTAATTTACTACGACAAAGGCAAAGCTCACTATCCGTGTCGAAGGCAGTGGAACTAGGAGGATCAATGTGTTTCTCCCGTTCCAACCGCAAGGACTCACGAAGACTGGTTCGTTTTTGAGCGAAAGAACCGGTTAATGGGAGACCTCGAATGTGTAACTCATATTTTAGTTCCTCACCACCTAGATAATTAACATCCATTTCAAATGTCAAAATAGAGGGACAAAAAAAAATATATATATTTATAGATATATTATATATAATTTAATAACGTTAATTAAATAAATAAGCTAAAAAAAAAAAAATTAAAAGGAAAATATGATTAAGTATCCAAAGGACACCCCCACCCTTTCCTAAGAAAAAAAAATTAAAAAAAAAAGGAATCAAAGTCCAACAGCAAATACACTACGTATAAGAGCAGTTAAGACTATAGTTATATTTATCATTCAGACCTACTAATAAGAAGTAAGAATAGTCAGGTACTTCAAAAAAAATAAATAAATTAATTAAAAAAAAAAACCAAAAGAAGTCTTAAAAATCAATCAAAGGTAATACCAGTAAATAAGCTTATTATACACACTTACTACAGTACTGCGCATGAACAGATTTAAAAAAAAATCAAAGAAAAAAATATAAAAAAAAAACAAAATATTTAAAAACTTTTCGATTATGTTAATCACTCATAATTACTTCAACAAATAGATGTTCGCATTAAAAAAATTACATAATCAAAGTTCCAACAATTTATCTAAAGCAAATCAAACTATAATAAAAGAAAATGAAAAAGAAAATATATATCTCTATGATACTTTATAAAGTACTACTTCTTCTCGACAATACCTCTATTCAAGAATTAAAAAAAAAATGTTTTTCCTTTTCTTCCCTTTTCTTTCTTTTTCCTTTCCCTTTCTTTTTTCACCTTCACACCACCCTGTAATCCTATAACACTTGAATCATTTATCCTTCCCTACAACACCTGAAGATATTTCCTTGGTTTTTGGTAATTGGTCACCAACCTAAATAAAATTTGATAATTCTCTTTTTTTTTTTAAATGAGAAGAAACACTGAACTGATGAAAACGTCAAAAAAATAAGAATGGTAAAGTCAACCTTCTAAAACAACTAATCAAAATTAACTGCTAATGTTTAATATAATCAAGAGTTATTAGAAAAAAAAAAAATTGGTAAAGCATGAACTGACACGTTAGGCGCCAAATTTATTGCACTGTTTCTCGCACAATGCCTAAATGTGGGTTCCAGGGTTATGATTATTAGCCTTTATTAGGGCACGCAAAGAAAACGCAGCTTTATATCGTTAAACCCAGCTTTAGTATTGAAAGATAAATCAATGTCATAATTGACAACTAATTTAATCTATAACCTCAATTCAAAAAAAAATAAATACAAAGACAGTAATGCTCTAATACTTAAGTTATAGTTATGAAATTTAAAATTATGAGAAAGAAAATAAAGTAAAATTTAGCACTTAATACTTATTCAATTGTACATCTGACAATACCTCGCATATACGTATATACTCAGTTCCCAATTTCAAATCAAATCAGTGATGGTGGTTATATAAACAATTTTACTAAATTGAATTTAAAATCTGCGATCATTTCTACATATTAATTCAAAAAAAAAAAAAAATCTATAAATTGCGACGAACCGATAAATGAATACCTGAAGAACCAAGCCAAAAAGAAAAAGGGGCTACCTGAAATTCTGAGTCTCTCCGACTGGTAGCAGGGCCCACCTGATCTGAATGGGGCTCCTTTGTTGGCAGCTATACGTTTGGGTCAAAAGAGGCAGCAGCAGATCGACCAGTTAGGATGCTTCCAGAATGTCTAGCAGGTAGTGGAGGGCAATCGGTATTAGGTGTAGCCGATTGGAAGGAATGCAGGTTCCGGAGGTGATGATCCAAGCGACTTGATGTGGTAACACGTGGAGTAGCAAGTGAGGTGGAAGCAGTAACAATAAAAATGCAGCAAAAGCATAAGCAGAGGATAAGCAGAAGGTACAGGAAGGCCTAAAAATGGGGACCACACATGAGGTTCGACATGGCTGTCAATTTTATGGCATTTTTGTGTGGGTAAGTAAGTTAAATTTTATAAAATTGCTCTCTAAAAAGTTGGATGCATTGATGTTCTTTTGAGTTAAACCGAAAAGCATGCAAATAAGAAAGTAATTAGATGAAAAAAATAGGAAAATGACTTAGGCATGTAACATGTGCTAACTTACCGAAGATGGAATGTGGCCTTTTCTGGGGTTTATTTAACACAACAAAAACAAGGAGCCCTATAAACTCTTAGGCCTACTTAGAAAATCAGCAATTAAGCTATCCTAGCACATACTAGTAACTACAAAAAAAAATAGGCTAAGATAGGGTCTACCTTTTCACATCCGCATTAAGCGAAACTATCTGTCATACTCTAGAACCAGATAAAGAATGAATCTATTAAAAATAGGATTGTCAGTTCCCTCCAAATTTTAAGGAATGCATTTATCTGTCAAGTACCTAGGTGTTGACATGCTGGGTTTAACTACTGGGTACTATCTGGTACCAATCATTGGTTTAAGTAATTTGCAACTATGGAGCAATCTATAACTTGAGGCCATGGTTTAGCAACAATAATTTACAAAAAAAAAACTGACAGACCAGATTGACATTAACATTCTTATCACTATTGATCCTTATGATTTGAACAAAATAAACAAATAGTTAATATGTGCTCAGTATTCATTAAAATCTAAAATAGGCCTGCAAGGTAAAATCAATGCAAAATCAATGGCAGTTCCTAATTCTATTCAATCAACAAAACAATGAAACAATATCCCATATTATTATTTACTTTCGTCATCCAATAATGGTTTTCCTTGCGTTTCAGATCGGGTATGTTAGGAGGGACCATCTTAACGGTATATCATATCTGTGTAGTATGTATATTTATGTATGATTTTTAAATAAATTATTTTATGAAACTATGGTTGCGATTTACTTTATCTTGGTAAAAAAAATTAATAAATCAATTAATATATCTGTTGGAGATTAAACCTGTAACAAAGGCTCTACTGAACTAAAATTTAATACCAAGCAAATGCAAATTTTACCAACACAAAATTCATTGGATATCTCTACTTACCAAAGTGTAGAAGATAATAATGACAATATGGTAGTAGATATTAGTTCAGATGATGAAAACAACCCCAACTTATTTACTAAACCGCCTGCTTTATTAAATACCGATATGGTATCATGTTATGCAAATAGCATCGTACAGTCATTTTTATGTTTACCTGAATTTCGCTTTTCCATTTCAAAGCGAAATACAGCGCTAAACAGTATTCTAAATGATATTATGCTCACCAAAATTAATTCCACATTAAAAGTTCGACAATTGGTGTCTGGTCGAAATGGTGAAAATTTTGCTGTAAATCAACAAATGGATGCTCAATCATTTTGTCAATCTTTAATCAGAAGATTAGATGCAGATGATTTTAGCATTTTCATAAAAGCTAATGGTCATGAACTTTTAAATTGTCAAAACTGTAATATTAATATGAATGAAAATGAGCAATTAATATACACTCATTTTCTTTATTTTCCTGAAAACTGTGGCAATTTAATTGATTTTAATTCAATGTTAATGCTAAAAGACTCTGATAGATTATGCCCATATATGCCATAAATATTTGGTAGTATGTCTTCAGAGAATTGGCCCTCAAGGGAATAAGATAAATACCAAATTTTACAATTTTGCCTCTGAAAGTGTTATTTTGGATGAGCAAATATTCCGAGTAAAAAGTGTTGTTAAGCATCATGGACACACCATTGGATCTGGTCATTATACATCTATAGTTAATTATAACGATCAATGGTGGAAATGTGATGATAATCGCATAACTAGAATGTCTGGGTTTGATAACACTTTAGAAGATGTATACTTATTGCTCTTAGAAAAATGCTAAATTTTCTTAAAATACTAGGACAAACCTATTTAACATAAACAAAATTACAAATGAGCAAAGCAGTATTCAAATAGTATGAGCAGTGAGTTTTGCATTGCAAGCAAATAAAACATCAGTTTACTCACACTTCTAGCTTAACATGCATCCAGGGGTTATCCGGCCCCACTGTAACCGAAACTCTTGACGCACTTTGATTCAGATACTAGGTTATGATCTCCCGCCCCCCAAAAGATTTCACTACGTGATATCTTTATATATTAGAGTCATCTTATGCGATAAGTGATTAAACCTAGCTTAATGGCCAATTTGTTATAATGCATGTAATTACTTATTGCAATGGGTGACGGATTTTTCATTCGGCGAGGCAACTTTTGCTATTAATAAGTCTTGAGGTATCAAAAGTCGGAGTATAAAGATTAGTGAGTGGTAAATAGTAGATAATTGTAGAAGTGCCTTGTGCTATTGGCATGGCTTACTATTAATCATTCGCTTTCTCAATGAAAATCCCTTTTCTAGTTTTATATATATTTTTAAATATATATTTAAATATAAAAGTCTCTCTGGGAGAGTAAACTATACAATTTCATATTTATCTGTAAAACATATAATTTTGCTATGTGGCTACTAAGCACAATTAATTCTTTAATTTATATTTCATGGTTTATTTTCAATGTGATATGGAAATGTATGGTTTATCTGTAAAAATAGCAAATCAACAGACCATGTCTGTTTTGTTTAAATATGCTATATTAATTTAAAACAGCATAACCTCGTAAAATCAGTTTTCGTTATAAATGTTCATGATATAAATATGAGATATTATTATATTAATTTATTAAGAATTTTTTAGAGAAAGTCCTGGATGATTCTTAAACAAATAAAATTCTTTTTTCAGCAACATTATCTTCTGATTGTGACAAATGTTTTGTCATAGTAATTTAATATTTTTTTATCATATATTCTTTATTATATTGTATTTAGGAAATTAAGATTGAAGACGATATTACTACTTTGATACAACTCTGGTACCGCTCTTTCCAAAAATAGACTGCCAACCTGTGGAGAATATAGGTAAACGTTGCTTTTATATAATTTTTTAAAATTAATTGTCTAATTATTACAGAAAAAAGAACCTACGAGAGCAATATATGCCCTATACCCGCCTCCTCGACACCCTACCCTTATCCGACGGCTACATACTATAATAGCAGAGGCCGCCGCAGAAGAATTTACCAATACTAGTGTTTCTGAAGAGAGAAATAAAATGGAGTAAAAAATTTCATAATTCTAGATAATTTTATAATTACGTTTTCTCATTGTTGTTGTAATAATTATTTTCCCTTTCGCTGTCAACTTATGAAGCCTGAGGTTTGACTAAAAATTAAATAATAGAATACAAATAACCAATTTCGAATACAGTAGATTTTAATTATTAATGCTTTTTGTTTGTGATTCCAATATCAATATTTTTATATTTTGTTAAGATATAATTATATATAATATATACGTGTTATTACTATAGAGTTTTATTGCATTTCAGAAACACCAATGAACATCACATATATAAATATAAAAATGATCTTCCATGGAAGCTCTAGATTTATGATGTTTAAATATCACAAACATTTTATTTTTATTTTTTGTTCACTCAGATATATTACAGAACAACTAACGGAAAAACTTCTTTGAGACTCTCTTTTAAAAAATAAAAACTATTCAATCATTTATCAACACATCTCTTACCAGTAGTAAGTATGAGTTAAAATTATCTATAGAAACGCTCCACTTGCTTACTACAAAAAAATAAAGTTTAATGGATTTTTTATTTATTTACTTATGAGAAATTGGAAGCTACTGTGAACATTTGTGTATTGTCAACTTAAAACATTGAAACGTTTTCATTGTTCTTAGATTTTCATTGCGTATTTTTATAGCGTTTAGTTTAATTCAATGAGCAATATACAAGTATAACACAGATATAGCGCAGTCTATAGCCTGCCTTTAGGATATTATTAAAGTTAAAAAACCCTTTCACACTTTTCTCAAAAGACTTTCACTTTTAGAATAATACAGGCAATCCAGTATAAATAATAAACTATTTATTTGTTTTTTTTTATTAAAAAATAATAAAACGCAACAACTTATCAAGTCCAGTGCAACGATATATTAGAATGGTCACCCGTCAAAACACCATCATTCCACCTGCCAAACAATGTAAATAGAAGGTGGATGACAGTCCGTTGAACTGGACTTTACTATCTACATAACTATAACTTACATACTATCAATAACTTATTAAATAACTTAACTATAACTTAACATAAATAACATAAAAAATTACATAAACATTAATAAATAACATAAAAAATTAAATGAATCTAAAATTAAAACCTACTCTACCCTCCCCCTTCCCCTGCCACGACCTCGGCCCCTCCTCGAGCCCCCTCGCCACTGGTACCCGCTTGTAGTGGCCCCCGTGTGGTTCAACACGGCGTAGGCCACAGAGGCCATGGCATCGGTTACTACCGATAGTAATACTTCTAAAAAAAATAATATATAACAAACTTTAATCTATATAAATTTAAAAATAAAATTAGTATAAAAAAGTTATATATTACTTTGTTTATGTAGAACCGATTGTTCTTGTTGCCGCTGTATCCTTCCCCAGTTCCTTCTCCTCTGCTTCCTCCTGTAATTTTTTTCTGTAACAAAATAAAAGATTTTAATGTTTTTTGTGGCAATTGAAAGGAAAATTATAGGAGCGTCTGCGACTATATTATGCACGCGACCTCGGGTGCGAAAAATCGTGTTTTTTTGGAAATAAAAATTCATATGTTTGGCTGTATGGCTAGCGAAACGATGAAATTTGGCATAGGGTCTCTCAATACATTGAGAATGATGGATCCGTAAACATTTTTTTTCCGGTACCACCAAACGGAGCGGTACTGTCTCAAAGTCAAAAATTCGTAAAAAAATTGAAAATTCTAGGCATAAAAGACTTTACAAACGATACTAATTTTGAGAAAAATTTTTTTTTCAAAAAATAACTTCATCTTTTACCTTTCATATGCCATATAACCGAAATTTTCGTAAGCCATACAGGGCGAGCAATAATGAACTTTACCCATGAAGGTCCCACCTAAAAATCACATTTTATTTAATAACTTTTTAGTGGTGGAACCTGGACGATTTATATTCTCAGGGATTAAATACTTTAATAACCCCATTATTTATGTAAAATTACAATCTTCCAACTTCAATAGGTTCTGAGCAATTCGAATTTTTGCGTTTAATTCATTTGCGGCGTCCCTGTACATGGTGAAAAGATCAAACAACATCTAAAGGATCTGAAATTTTGTTTTACAACACATACTAAAATTTCAGGGTTCCAGCGATAGTACAAGTACCCGAAAAATGCGATTTTATGAAAAAAGTCCATTTTTTTGCGTTTTTGCAGGTAATTGGAGGTGTCAACCTAAACTCTGATGAAATGGCTAGTGGGAACAATACTTTGACGCATGGTGGGTAAAAATTTTTTGCTCGTGACAGGTGGCCGGGACTTGGTTGGGTTTTTTGTAAAATTATGAATGAAAATGAACCGGAAACGATCAGGGAAAGGAAGCACCGAATCAGAAAATGAATGGGCTTTCCGAATCTGTGCATATCATTTGGGGAAATTGTGTATTGCGGCCAGGAAAATTCGGCAAACATTTTGACGTCTTCGAAAAATGCCGTTTTTTTGAAAAGTCAGTGGTTTTATACCGGGGTGAGACGAAATGAAATTTGCCCGATTATTTTATTAAAATTATTCGAATATATACACGGGTCAGTCGTAATGATCTATTTAATTTAAAATAAAAATTTAGATATTAGGTGAGTTTTTACTATTTAGTTTGTTATTAATAGATGTTAACAATTCTTAGACATTGCTTTTGGGATATAAATAAAAATTTTTTGAAATTATTGATTTTTAAGGTTAGTCGAGTATCATAACTTTTTTGGTATTGGTGCGATTTGGTTGAAATTTGGTACCTAGTACCTATTTCGGATAAGATTAATAAATTTTTACAGATATTTGACATGACTATGTTTTAAGGTCACGTGACTATCAAAACTTCCTATTTGTCCGATTTGATTGAAATTTGGTATTTGGGGTTTATTTAGGATGCAATTATTAATTTTTCACAGATATTTGACATTTGACTTCCGGGTCACGTGACTATTGTAACTTTTTTGCTATGAGTCCGATTGTGTTCAAATTTGGTATTTATGCTTTATTTAGGATACAATTAATAAATTTTAACAGATAATTGACAAATTATATTTTAAAGTCACGTGACTTTCATAATTCTTTTGCTATTGTTCCGATTGGGTAAAATTTTGTATTTGGGCTTTATTTAGGATGCAAGTAATAAATTTTGACAAAAATTTGACATGTTGAATTTTTAAGTCACGTGACTTCCATAACTTTTTTGCTATTGATCCGATTGGGTTCAAATTTGGAATTTGGGGTTTATTTAGGATGCAATTGTTGATTTTTTACAAAATTTTAAAATATTGAGTTCTAGGGTCACGTCAAATCAAAATTTCCTATTTGATTGAAATTTGCTATTAGATGATATGTATAAATTTGTAGATAATATTTTGTATTACCCTATTCCTTTTATCTTAATTAGTTAAATTATTTCTTAAATATGCCTTTAAAAAAAAAATTAAAAAATCATCGGTTTGAATACATAGGCTTTAAAGGGAACTTATCTTCTTTCGTAATATTGTAGCATTATTATAAATTTTGAAAAATTTTGTTATAAAGCTTTTTCATTACTTTTTGAATGGTCTTTAGCCAGAAAAAAGAAACTTTGAATTTGGAGCATGTTTTGAAAAGTTTTCATTTTGGGCCGGATTTTGTTTGAAAATCGATAAATGCAAATAAATAGGTTTTCTGTTTATTTTAGAGTCAAATCGGTAATAACCTTTTTTAAAGGTACTCTAAAGTAGTACAGGATAGAAAAATAAAAAGGTAAAATTTTTCCATAGGGCTCATGATAATTCGATATTTATGTTTTATAGTTTTTCTTAACTTTCTCCGATTCTATGATAGCTAGAACCGATTCGTTTTGACATACGGATACCTCGTAATATTCCTGAGAACTTTTGTTTAAAACAAAAAGTTATCAGACTTACAGTTAATTTAGAAAAAAATAAAAATCATTTTTTCGAAATTTTTCGTGGGTATACCCCTTTCGATTTTCGACCAAAAAAAAAATTATTTTTTTATTGAGTTTTTTTACTGGAAATTGTTAGATAAGTAAGTAAGTAAGCCCTATACTTTAAAATTTGCCAATAAACAGTTTAGGAAAAAAAAATTGTACAGTGGAAAAAAAAACAGTTTTTTTTGTTTTTCCCACATTTTTACTTATATCTCGGCTTCTATAGCTTCGATTCAATTTATTTATGGTTTTTTTTTATTTTTTATTCTTCTCCTGTTAATTCTTTTTATATCTTATTACTATTAGCTCTCAAAAATAAAACTGAAAAATCAAAAAAATCCACGAAAAAACCCGGTTTTCTTATCCCCAAACATTAATTCTTACGGGACCTAATCTTTCTCTTTATATTGTGGCACTCGTATAAATCGTGGAAAATTTTGGCATTAAGCTTTTTTACTAGTTTTTGAATGGTCTTTAACCAAAAAAAAAAATTTTGAATTCGGAGCATATTTTGAAAAAATTGTCATTTTGACCCCGGATTTTGTTCGAAAATCGGAAAATGCAAAGAAATAGGTTTTCCGTTCATTTTAGAGTCAAATTGGTAATAATCTTTTTCAAAGATACTCTGAAGTAGTACAGGATAGAAAAATAAAAAATTGAAATTTTTCCATAGGGCTCTTGATAAATCGATATTTATGTTTAATAGTTTTTTCCAATTTTCTCCGATTGTATAATAACTAGAACCAATTCGTTTTGACAGGCGAATACCTCTTAATAAAGCGAAGAACTCTTATTTAATACAAAAAGTTGTCAGAGTTATAGTTTATTAAAAAATAAATAAAAACCATTTTTCGAAATTTTTCATGGCTATACCCCTTCGATTTTGGAGCAAAAAAAATTTTTTTTTCCTTGGGCTTTTATCCCTCAGGATTTTCAGTTTAAGGTTCATATTGAAATTTGGCTGTTACCAATTTTGGAAAAAAATGCTACCGTGGAAAAAAACGAGTTTTCTTTTATTTTTTTTCACATTTTTACTAATATCTCGACTTCTATAGCTTCGATTCAATTCGGTAATGGTTACTATTATTCCTTATTTTCCTCCTGTTAATTCTTTTTATATTTTATTACAATTGTGGTACTCGTATTTCGGTTACTTTATATTGTGGGACTCGTATAGCTCGTGGAAATTTTTGTTATTAGGCTTTTTTACTAGTTTTTGAATGGTTTTTAACCAGAAGAAAAAAATTTTGAAATCGGAGCATATTTTGAAAAAATGCTCATTTTGAGCCCGGGTTTTGCTTCAAAATCGAAAAATACAAAGAAATAGGTATTCCGTTTATTTTAGAGTCAAATCCATAATAACCTTTTTTAAAGGTACTTAAAAGTAGTACAGGATAGACAAATAAAAAATTAAAATTTTCCCATAGGACCCTTGATAATTCGATATTTATGTTTCATGGTTTTTCTTTATTTTCTCCGACTTTATGATAGCTAAAACCGATT
Source organism: Anthonomus grandis grandis (assembly GCF_022605725.1). Taxonomy (NCBI): domain Eukaryota; kingdom Metazoa; phylum Arthropoda; class Insecta; order Coleoptera; family Curculionidae; genus Anthonomus; species Anthonomus grandis. The sequence continues at coordinate 922,128 of NC_065566.1, read as the reverse complement.
CGTTTTAACGTACGAATACCTCGTTATATTCCTCATAACTTTTATAAAAGACAAAATGTTGTTAGTCTTATAGTTTATTTAAAAAAAAATAAAAACCGTTTTTTCCAATTTTTTTTGTGGATATACATACCCCTTTCGATTTTGGAGCAAAAAAAAATTTTTTTTCCTTTGGCTTTTATCCCTCAGGATTTTCAGTTTAAGGTTCACATTAAAATTTGCCTGTAACCAATTTTGGAAAAAAATAGTACAGTGGGAAAAAAATAGTTTTTTTTTGTTTTTTTCATACGTTTACTAATATATCGGATTCTAAAGCTAGTAGCTCTTCTAAGCGTAGCTCTTGAATAATTACTAACATTTTGTATTTTAACTTTTTTATAAGAAAAGCATTTTCTTCACTAACATTCCCTATGTCGATTAAATTATAAATAAAAAACAAATTAGACTTAATAAAGGAAATCTAAATTTTAAAAAATACTTCTATAAAAATATTGCGTTTGACAAGTTTACGTTGATGGTCACCACGAATCTCAAACACCATTGAAAGCAAAAATTGTTAACATCAACTTATATTATAATATTAATATTAAATATTACAATAATAATATTAAATATTATAACATTAATATTATATACAAAAACCCAGAAACCTATTCGTAAAATCCTACAATGAATATAACCCAAACCTAGCAAAAAAAAAGTTCGGCAGTGACGACTACGCTTAAATGTCGCCGTTGCGAATCGCTCCATTAAATTATCGCTACATAGAAGCACCTTAAAACTACAAGGACAAAGTTAACCGTGCTTTTGACAAATAAACGTATATGGAGCGGTATCCGGGGTAACCAGCGTAAATAAACATTCATTTTAGATTCCTTTGTGCATTATAAGCGTTATAAAATTTCTTTCGGGAAATTTTTAGGGTTTATTTTGTGCTTATTTTGAGGAATATTAATTATTTCGAAGTTATATTAATCGGTTTTAGTTATAAGTTTGTTCGTTTGTCATTTTTAGGTAAGTGATTTGGAGGCGTAAGCAGTTGAATTTTATTGTGCTGGCGATTGCTTCCTTTAAAGTCGTCAAACAAGCAGTTTTTTGACAAATTTGGCTCATTGAATGTTTTAGATTTTGTTTCGCCCAGTTAGTTTTATTCTACAAAATCAAAGGTAAGTTTTTATATTAATTTAAGTATATTATCTGTCATAAGTTATATTATCTGTCAATGTGGAAGATTTTGTTCAATTTTTCGGAACAGGATATGTTAATAATTTGATATTTGACACTATAAACGTCAACGTTCTAAAAGTAAACAAGACAATGTTGTTAACAAAAAGTCTTATTTTCATATTGTTATATTTTTATTTACTTATTGGAGATTCAAAATAAAAATATTTTAGATCAATAGAAAAGTCGTTAGCCCATGATAATACCATAGTATATTTCTAATATTATTGTGTTCATAAGTAAATATAAGCATAACAAATTTGTATATGGTCGAATACAACGTAAATTATCGTTTTTTTCTTAAAAATTGGTTCATTCAAGGATTTTTTTCTTTTAATATAATCGATTTAAGGTAAGCTTGCTAAACAATCAAAAAAAATCTGAAAATCGTTGGGTAGGTGAATTGCTAAATGTATATATATATATATATATATATATATATATATATATATATATATATATATATATATATTTGGTAATGAATATATATACTATATATTTATTACCAAAAAGCAAACAATAAAAAATTTAATTTAATAATATTAGTAGACACATAGTAAGTAAGTAGAGTAATAAAGGCACTTAAGGATGTTTATATTTAGATATAAAAAACTAAAAACTTGAGTCCCATTAAGTGATCATATAGTAGATATAAATTGGCATAATAATTGTCATAAAAAATACTTTGCATATTTGAAATAAACTTGTGGTACAAAATGCATTACTTCTAAAATAATTTTAGTTAAATGCAAGCAGATAAGGAACAATTATTATGACTAAAAAGAAATTATTTATATATACATTTTTCTCATTTTGCTCTTGTTCACACAATAAATTTCTTTACACTTTATGCATCTTAAAATCAATTTAAACCTCTGATTGGTATATATACTTATAGAATGCATAGCATGCAGATCTTTTTAATTTGTAAATACATATTTATAAGGAGAATGGATTTTTAAAATGACTGTTAAATGTCACAATCTTGATAATACATAAAGTTAGATAAAACTTACCTTTGATTTTGTAGAATGGAACTATGTACCAATACTATAGGATGCAATGAGTAAAATTTTTCCAAAAACCTTGCTTACTTGCTTGGTTTGTCAATGGAGCACAGCACTTTTAGATCTAATCAGTTTAATAAGTGTTGGGTGCTTCAGAATCTAGAAATGAAAGAATATAAACGTCTAACTAAAAACTGTTGATATATATTATAATATTCCTCAAAATTAGCACAAAGGACACATTAAGAAATTCCAAAGGAACTTTAACTACTCTTATGATGCAAAAACGGAATATAAAATGAATGTTTAAATTGTCTTTGTTACCTATCCATATTTATAATATAAATGGATATTAAAATTACTGTGTGGTCATATATATATATATATATATATATATATATATATATATATATATATATATATATATATATATATAGGGTGGCACAGACAAAAAGGAACACCTATTAATTTTTTTTCTTTTCAATATAAATAAATGAAATTTGGTATAGCGATAGAATAGTTATAAGAGCATCTGTTGACATATTCTATTATTTTTCATCACTTTCGGTTTAACAGGAAGTGACATGCATTGAAAGTTTTAATTTTTGATTAAGTAATCACGAAAAAATAATTTTTATGCATTTTAGGACTTAAGTCTTTTACACGCCTATTTAAAATGTCCAAACCATTAATTTTGGCATTTACTTTATTTTTTTAAATAGCATACTATTGAGAACAACCACTTTTGAAATGCGGTTTCTTTTTCCCAATAATTTGATATAATTATTTTTTAAATCGGTGGTTAAAATTATTTTTCCGTGATTTATTTTTGTCATTTAAAATTCCATCCACAATTATAGTAAATTCCTATAAGTTATATATAACAATTCTAAATAAGGCCTAAAATCTAAAATAAAAAAGTCTTTAAATTCTTATACAACATATGCATATAACTATGTTTTGGATGAGTGACATAGATTGTTATTGACTATAATATTTTCTTGCTGGACAACTTTTCAATAAATGTTCTATATTAAAATTATTGGTTAAATTGTCAATTTCTAAAATGTATCCAGGATTGTCGTTTAAGTATGCTTAATAAATTTTTCAGATGCCAAAAATGAGTAAAAAGTCCGCTAAGACGAAAAACATCCAGCAAAAAAAAAAATATTTAGCCAAAAAGTTGGAAAATACAGAAAGCGGTAACAATGGGGAAAATTTACAAAATACTAGTAAACAAGTACATGTGCAACACAAGTTGCCCATAAACAAGATCCCAGAGGATAGTACAAGTAAGGTAAAATTCAATGAAGTTGTAATAGAGTCTAATAAGCGAAAGTCATTGACGGTTATTGACAACAATGAAGTATTGTCATCAAAAACGTTAATCATAAAAAACAAAAAACAAAAGATTCTTTTCAAAAGTTATCCCATACAGGTGAAATTCAGAATAGTGACAAAATGCAGGAAGACACTACAGTCAATCATCCAACCAAGTTTGAACTAGCATTAAGAGAAGGCCCCACCATTGTTTGTAGTTGCTGCTTGCGGCTATGGTTTCCTACTTCATGTACCAAATTAAATCTTCAAAGATTGGAAAACAAATTTGGAACAGAATTCACAACAAAAATTTGCAATGATGGGGTTTTCTTCTGCAATTCTTGCTCTCAAAACATTTATAAAGGACAATTGCCAAAGTTCTGGTCCGGCAATCATAATATTGTTCACCCTATTCCAGTTGAGCTAAAAGATCTGACTATCCTTGAAGAAAGGATGGTGTCGGCCAGGTTACCTTTCATGCAAATCCGACAGGTAGGATATGCACGACAGTGTTACATAACTGGCCAAATAGTCAATGTCCCTATAAATATAGATACTTCGACCAAATTATTGCCTAGAAATGTAGAGGAGACACAAACTATTCAGGTTAAGCTCAAGAGAAAAATGAACTATAAAAATGATTATCTCCTGGAAACCATACGGCCCGCAGTTGTTCTAAAAGCGGCAAAATTTTTGTGTCAACAACCTCTTTACATACAAGAAGGCATAAAGCAATCAGATGATTGGGAATAAAATATTAATGACTATATACGATCTCAAGTAGAATCCTCTGCACAGATCTTAAATGAAGGCTCAAAAGTGGTGGAACTGGATTCTAAAACAGTGTGTAGTGAAAATTTTGAAGAATTGTTCGATAATGCGTTTTTCGAAACAATGGAAGTGCCCCTAGAATCTAAGAATGACGATAAAAATATTCAAAAAGAATCTTCAATTGAAAAAAACAATATATACAATTTAGAGGAATTCTTAGATGAAGAAGAAGAGCCTTTAAATCCTGGGGGCCAAGAAACTTTGCTTGACAAATGTAACCTAGAAAATATCTGTTTTGCCCCAGGAGAAGGTAAAACGCCAATACATTTGATGCTTGACCAGTTTAGCGATAAACTCTCATTTCCTACACTTTTCTGTGGACATGCTAAGCAATTTCTTACAAAATTCTCCTATTCTGACCAGACGAAAATACAACTCCAGCACAAAGACAGGCGATTTGCAAGGACAGACTATCTGTTGTATACATTTAAAAAACGTCAACTAATCCAATTATCCAGTGCAATTGCAACATGTCTCAGAAAAAAGAGGAATGAGGATGGAAAATATACAGCTGGACAAGTAAGACAAGCAAATTTTCTAGACCAGCTGATTCGAAGTGACATGGGATTCCATTTTCTTAGTAGAATTGCAGGTTCACCTGCTTATTGGAAGCACGAAAAGACAAAATTACTGTGTATGATTCGCCAATTTGGAATCCCCACACTGTTTTTTACCGTGTCAGCAGCCGAAACAGCATGGCCCGAATTAATCAAGGTATTAGCACAAGTTGTTGATCAAAAAGATGTTACTCTAGAGGAGGCCGCGAGTATGCCCTACTTAAAAAAAACTCGCTTAATTAGAACAGATCCGATAACTTGTGCCAGATACTTTGATTATCGGTTCAAACTGCTATTTAAACATATGAAGAGTCAAAATGGACCCTTTAAACAAAATCCCATAGAGCATCATTATTACCGCATAGAATTTCAACATCGTGGGTCTCCTCATGTTCACGGGTTATTGTGGTTATCCAATGCTCCAAAATTCAAAGAAACACCAGAAAGTTTCAAAGAGTGTGCCGAATTCGCGAACAGGTATATTACCTGTAATAGTGATTTAGAAAGTGTCCGTGATATAATTCAGTTTAATACGCATCATCATTCTAAATCGTGTCAAAAAGAAGTGCGGGGATACAAAGTTTGCAGGTATGGTATCCCATACCTTCCAATGGATAAATCGGTAATTCTAACGCCAATAAAAATTGACAAAACCAAGGAAGCGGATTTACGTAAGGCCATGTCTGAAAAGTTTTTAATGATAATCCGTAGGCTTAAGGATAAACCAGATTTATCATTCGAAAACTTTTTGGCTGACCTTGGTATGTCTAAGGATGAGTATCTTAATGTTATACAGCACAACATTTTTAAAACCACTTTATTTTTAGAAAGGCTGCCAAAAGATGGATTTATTAACAATTTTAATGCTGAAATGTTCTCCATGATGAAGAGCAACATGGACATTCAATTAGTTTTTGAGCCATATGGTTGTTGCACCTACATAGTCAACTATATCAATAAGTCTCAAAGAGGTGTATCTGATATTTTAATGAAGACTATGGAAGAAATTAAAAAAGGTAATTTAGATGTTAAGGGCAAACTTAAATCTCTTGCAGCAGCTTTCTTAAATGCGAGCGAAGTTAGTGCCCAAGAAGCCGCCTACAGCGTGTTACAACTACCGATGCATGACACCTGTACCTCCTATGTATACATCCATACAAATCCAATCAGGGAAAGGACAAAAATGTTGAAACCATTAGCACAACTTAAAGAAATGGACAATGACGATCCCAATATTTATTGTGATGGTCTTATAGAACACTATGAACAGCGGCCTGATGAGATGGAAAACATATGTTTGGCTGAGTTTGCGGCCTATTATGATTTCTTTAAGAAACAAGCAGAAACAAAGGCTAATGGTTTACCCTTAAAAGATGGAAGTGGCGTTTTAGTTAAAAGGGGTCATGCTAAAATTTTAGCCTACCGTAGTTATGGACTTCAGCAAGACCCTCTTAACTATTATAGGGAACAAATAATGCTATACATCCCATGGCGAAATGAAGTGGATGAAGTTGAAAATGAGAACATTGATCAACAGACCATATACAAAGATCGATACCAAGAGATTGTTGCAAATCGACAAAAGTTCAATGTCTTAGATGAACAGGTAATCGATGAAGCCCTGAAACTTGCCGAAGACCGATCAAATCAATTAGACGATGGTGGATTCGGTGGAGAAATCGATGATGAGTTTATGCCTTATGGACTAGACAACCCCATTTATGATCCATTCAATCACATCATCGATAAGAAAGACGACGAAGCGCCAGTAAAACATATCGCTTTTCCAACGCCTCATCAGATAAGCGATTCAGAGTATGAAGCCTTCATAAGCAAACTGAATCACAAGCAGTATCAGTTCCTTAATGTCGTGCAAGACAGTCTAATTGAAGGGGAAACTTTCTACTGCACACTTAGTGGTCCAGCAGGTACAGGCAAAAGTCACCTGATTATGGCAATAACCCAGTCGTTATTGCGCCATTTCAACTCAATACCGGGAAATAATCCTGAAAGTTTAAAAGTGTTACTTTGTGCGCCTACAGGTAAAGCGGCATTTAATATCGGGGGTATAACCTTACATGCGGCATTATCGTTACCCGTTAGTCAGTATGGTGAAGAACTAATTCCGTTACACCATGACACCGTTAATACTATATATTGTAATTTATATGACTTAAAATTAATTATCATAGATGAATATTCCATGGTTGGCGCCAGATTGTTTGACCATATTAACAGTAGATTGCAGCAAATCTTTAAATCTGACGCCATCTTTGGAAATATTTCAATAATTTTATGCGGCGATAATCGTCAATTACCCCCAGTAAGGAATATGTATATTTTTTGCCCAGTAAAAACAAATCCGTATAAAGAATTATGCGGAACGTATCTGTGGGATCATTTTAAATATTTTGAACTTTCAGAAATAATGAGACAGAGTGAAGATAAGTCTTTTGCAGTTGCCCTCAATAATATGGCGTTTGGTAAAATGACCGACGAAGATGTGCAATTGATCAAGTCCAGGGAAGTCGACAGTATTGACCAAATTCCTGAAGACACTATGCATTTATTTTGCACCAATGCAGAAGTAGATGCATTCAATGAAATGAAACTGTCTACATTTAAAACCGAGCGAGCCGTAAGTCAAGCCAGAGACGTAATCAAAGGGAGTTGCTCAGAACGACTAAAACATTTATTTCTGGAACACGCAAAAAGCTTAAAAAAGGGGGAGAGTTTTGGCCTAATGTTAAATTTAATATTGCAGGTAGATGCCAAATATATGATTTCAATGAATGTGGACACCAGTGATGGAATAGTCAATGGTGCAACAGGCATCCTACGTCAAATAGACTATGACCGAAGTAAAATTCCATTCAGAGTGTGGATGGAGTTCTTCGATTCCAAGTCAGGCCAGGAATGCCGCAAGAGAAACGAATCCCTTAGGAAGTCTATGGGTGTGTTATACACCTGGACGCCCATAGAAAGAGCTGCCAGAGCTGTTAAAATTCAAAAAGGCAGCAATGTTCACGTTGAGCGTCTTCAGTTTCCTCTTGTAATCAGTGAAGGAATTACAATCCACAAGAGTCAAGGTGCCACCTACAAACAGGTGGCTGTTCACATTGGAAATCGCATGACGAGAACCAGTACCTATGTTGCTTGTAGTCGGGCCACAAAGCTAAGTGGCCTCTACATCATTGGTAAGTTTAAGGCCCCTAAACCGGCAACCGAAAAGGATGCTGCTTATAAAGAACTGGTAAATATGCAAGAAAACAAACTTATAACATCCAGGTATGACACTCAGTATCTTAATGATTCTAATGTCAAATACATTATTGCTTATCAAAATGTGCAAAGTCTACCAAAAAATTTTAATTTTATAAAAAATAATCCCATTTTTAAAGACGCACATTTCCTAATTTTTGTTGAAACCTGGTTATTTAAAAAGAAACAAAATTTAAAAATAAATGATTTTGAAGTGTTTGCCAACCTGAATAACGATCAAACTGTAAGTAAACCCTTTGGCATAATTTGTTTCAAGAAAAAAAATGTATCAGCAAAAATAAAGTCAGTGAAAAAATACACCAAAGGTTTCTGTGGTATAGTGTTTCAAGCAATCACATTTTACTTGAATGAAATTTATGTCATAGCAGTTTATATTAAATTATATTTTTTTTTTGGAGGAGATTATTGATCAACAAAGTGATATCCTAATCATCGGTGATTTTAATTAAGATATTATCAATCAAAATGAAAATATTTTGAAAAATTGTTTAATATCTAAAGGTTTAAGTTGCAAATTGAGTGTTGGCGAATCAACTACCAAATCAAAAACTCAAATTGATTGGCTTTTTAGTAATTTTAATAATTTGAGTTACAATATTTACAATACTGTGTATAGTCACCATAAATCACTAGTGGTTAGTATTTATGATAAAGGTTTTATTCCCAAGCAGGTAAAAAACATTGATAAAAATAAACAATCTACAAAAGGCTCTACTGAACTAAAATTTAATACCAAGCAAATGCAAATTTTCCAACACAAAATTCATTGGCTATCTCTACTTACCAAAGTGCAGAAGATAATAATGACAATATGGTAGTAGATATTAGTTCAGATGAAAACCACCCCAACTTATTTACTAAACCGCCTGCTTTATTAAATACCGATATGGTATCATGTTATGCAAATAGCTTCGTACAGTCATTACATCCTGAATTTCGCTTTTCCATTTCAAAGCGAAATACAGCGCTAAACAGTATTCTAAATGATATTATGCTCACCAAAATTAATTCAACATTAAAAGTTCGACAATTGGTGTCTGGTCGAAATGGTGAAAATTTTGCTGTAAATCAACAAATGGACGCTCAATCATTTTGTCAATCTTTAATCAGAAGATTAGATGCAGATGATTTTAGCATTTTCATAAAAGCTAATGGTCATGAACTTTTAAATTGTCAAAACTGTAATATTAATATGAATGAAAATGAACAAATAATATACACTCATTTTCTTTATTTTTCTGAAAACTGTGGCAATTTAATTGATTTTAATTCAATGTTAATGCTAAAAGACTCTGATAGATTATGCCCATACTGTAACAATAATCTAAAAACACGCTCAGTGGTTATTTGCCATAAATATTTGGTAGTATGTCTTCAGAGAATTGGCCCTCAAGGGAATAAGATAAATACCAAATTTTACAATTTTGCCTCTGAAAGTGTTATTTTGGATGATCAAATATTCCGAGTTAAAAGTGTTGTTAAGCATCATAGAAACACCATTGGATCTGGTCATTATACATCTATAGTTAATTATAACGATCAATGGTGGAAATGTGATGATAATCGCATAACTAGAATGTCTGGGTTTGATAACACTTTAGAAGATGTATACTTATTTCTCTTAGAAAAATGTTAAATTTTCTTAAAATACTAGGAAAATGTCTAAATTACAAATGAGCAAAGCAATATTCAAATAGTATGAGCAGTGAGTTTTGCATTGCAAGCAAATAAAACATCAGTTTACTCACACTTCTAGCTCAACATGCATCCAGGGGTTATCCGGCCCGACTGTAACCAAAACTCTTGACGCACTTAGATTTCGATATTAGGTTATGATCTCCCCCTACCCCCAAAAGATTTCACTATGTGATGTCTTTATATATTAGAGCCATCTTATGCGATAAGTGATTAAACCTAGCTTAATGGCCAATTTGTTATAATGCATGTAATTACTTATTGCAATGTGTAGCGGATTTTTCATTCGGCGAGGCAACTCTTGCCATCGTCTTGAGGTATCAAAATTCAGAGTATAATGATTAGTGTGTGGTAAATAGTAGATAATTGTAGAAGTGCCTAGTGCTAGTGGCATGGCTTAATATTAATCATTCGCTATCACAATGAAAATCCTTTTTCTAGTTTTATATAAATTTTAAATATATATTTAATTATAAAAGTCTCTCTGGGACAGTAAACTATACAATTTCATATTTATCCTGTAAAACATATAATTTTGCTATGTGGTTACTAAGCACAATTAATTCTTTAATTTAAATTTCATGGTTTATTTTCAATGTGATATAGAAATGTATGGTTTATCTGTAAAAATAGCAAATCAACAGACCATGTCTGTTTTGTTTAAATATGCTATATTAATTTAAAACAGCATAACCTCGTAAAATCAGTTTTCGTTATAAATGTTCATGATATAAATATGAGATATTATTATGTTAATTTATTAAGAATTTTTTAGAGAAAGTTGATTAATTAATTGATTGTTGAAAGATAATTAATTAATTCGTGATTTACAAACAAACTGATTTTCGCTCTGACAAGTGCCTCTCTAGTCCTGGATGTTTCTTAAACAAATAAAATTCTTTTTTTTGGCAACATTATCTTCTGATTGTGACAAATGTTTTGTCATAGTAATTTAATATTTTTTTTTAACCATACATTCTTTATTATATTGTAGTTAGGAAATTAAGATTAATGACGATATTACTACTTTGGTACCGCTCTTTCCAGAAACGGACTTCCAACCTGTGTAGAATGTAGGTATAACATTGCTTTCATATAATTTTTTTTAATAAATTATCTAATTATACCTTTTGTTACAGAAGAAATAACCTAACGAGAAAAGTATATGCTCTATGCCCGCCTCCTCGACACCCTGCATGGGAGAGCAGAAGAACTTTTAACAATACTAGTGTTTTCTGAAGAGAAAAATAAAATGTAATAAAAAATGTTATAATTCTACATATTTTTATAGTTACGTTTATCATTGTACCATTGTTACCATAATTATCTTTTAATTCCTTTTAGTTTTTTAATCAGTCAGATTTTATAGTGTGACCATAATAAATTAAGATTTATATGCCAAATTTTGTGTTAATTTCTTAAAAGAGGCATAATATCTTTGGACAATCATGTGTCAATAATTTATATATTACATAACATAATAACTAAACAAGTAGAGTTCTATGAAATTCTTGGTTAAAATATATAAACTGCTTAATAAACTACCAACACATTTCTTACTAGTAATAATTAAAATTATATATAAAAATTCTCCACTTGCTTATAACAAGGAAAATTTAATTTTATTGAATTTTCGATATTTGTTAATGTGAAATTGACAGCTGTAATCATCATTTGAAGTATATTCTCCTTTTTTATTATTTTAACAGTAAATCCAAGATTTTAATTTTCTGCCAACATATATGGGCTGATATTAGAGATATATGTTGCCTGAATTTTCAGGTTTAAGGTGGCCCTAGACTGGAATATTTGAGAGCGATGAATGTATGACTATAGGATGTATGTAAAGTTCAGTGCAACGATATATTAGAATGGTCACCTGTCAAAACACCAGCATTCCACCTGCCAAACAATGTCATCCACCTTCTATTTACATTGTTTGAGAAGTAAAATGCTGGTGTTTTGACGGGTGACCATTCTAATATATCGTTGCACCGGACTTTATATAGGAGCGTTTTTGTTGGAGTAACATAAATATGCATTGCAGTAACATATATTTCTATTTTTAGTTTGATTTAATGAGCGACATACAAGTATAACACAAATATACCCCAGTCTACGGCCATCTGTTAGCATATTATGAAATTAAAAAAAACCCTTTTACACTTTTCTCAAAAGATCACATTCACTTTTAGTACTATACAGGCAATCCAGTACACAGAATATCCAGTCTATTCATATATTTTATGGTTTTTTAATAAGACAACAATACTTATATCAAATGTTTATAATATATTTATAAAAAAAACATAATTCAAAAAAATAAAAATAAAAAAAATTAATTTTTTCCTCTGCCACGGAAATGGCCCATGTAGCCTCCTTTATTGGTGTGCTTTAGAATAGCACTCGCCTCCGCGTCTGTTACGGCCGACAATAGCGTTTCTAAAAGAAAAAAAACATATAACAAACTTAAATACAATATAAAAACGTTATATATTACTCTGTTGGTGGAGATTGACGCGCTCCCTACGCCTATGGACCCTGCCACTCCTCGCTCTCCAGCTCCTTCCTCTATTATTTGAATTTTCTTCTGTAACGAAATAAAGAATTTTAATGTTTTCCGCAATTAGAAAGAAAATAAAAATGGCAATATCTCAGTGAATTTTATACTTACTATTATCGGTGGGTTGGGAGGATTTGGTTGGCTTGGGTTGGCTTGAGTTGGGTTGGCTTGGCTTGGGTTGAGGTGCCGACTATTCGATAAAATATAACGAACAACTAATACAAAATATAATCTAAATAAATTCTTACCGGTATACCCTCGATAGTTGCCTGTAGGCTTTCGGCCATTGCGTCAAGATCCATCGCTTCCATAGTACAAAATGAGCCAGAACAATGGTTGTTAGGAACGCTGTTTGTATCGTTCAACTATAGTTACTGTTTGTATTGTATTATTTCTATGAGACCATTAAATCAAATAATCATTTTAACGTCTTCGAAAAATGCCGTTTTTTTTAAATGTTAGTTACGTATACAGTATTGTATACCGGGGTGAATCAAAATGAAATTTGTCCTATTATCTTATTAAAAGTATTCGAATATATACGCGGGTCAGTCGTAATGATCTATTTAATTTAAAAGATGGATTTAGATATTAGGTGAGTTTTATGCTATTTAGTTTATTATTAATAAATGTTAACAATTCTTAAACATTGCTTTTGGGATATAAATAAAAAAAATTTGAAATTATTGATTTTTAAGGTTAGTCGAGTATCATAACTTTTTTGGTTTCGGTGCGATTTGGTTGAAATTTGGTACCTAGTACCTCTTTCGGATAAGATTAATAAATTTTGACAGATATTTGACATGACTATGTTTTAAGGTCACGTGACTATCAAAACTTTCTTCCGATTTGTCCGATTTGATTGAAATTTGATATTTGGGGTTTATTTAGGATGCAATTATTAATTTTTGACAGATATTTGACATTTGACTTCCGGGTTACGTGACTATTGAAACTTTTTTGCTATTGATCCGATTGGGTTGAAATTTGGTATTTGGGGTTGATTTAGGATGCAATTAATAAATTCTGATAGATTTTTGACATTTGAGGTCCAGGTCATGTGACACCGTAACTCTTTTGCTATTGATCCGATTGGGTTGAAATTTGGTATTTAGAGTTAATTTAGGATGCAAATAATAAACGTTGACAGATATTTGACAGATATCACATTATATTGACATACAACGCGACTATATAACACATTATGGTTCTTTGAAGCATGATACCCCAACAACTGGTCATCTCTTTCCTTGGCATATAAACGTTGGCCCCCCGACTGACCAGACCTAAGTACACTTGATAATTTTTGTTTTTTTTTAAGAATTCCTTTATAGCCATTCAGAGACAAGACCTAAAGGTTTCAAACTGGTCCCCACGGACCCAAAGTATAGGAGCGTCTGCGACTATATTATGCACGCGACCTCGGGTCCGAAAAGTCGTGTTTTTTTGGAAATAAAAATTCATATCTTTGGCTGTATGGCTAGCGAAACGATAAAATTTGGCATAGGGTCTTTCAATACATTGGGAATGATGGATCCGTAAACGAATTTTTTTTTCCGGTACCGCCAAACGGAGCGGTACTGTCTCAAAGTCAAAAATTCGTAAAAAAACGGGTCAAATTCCTTTCAGACGCGAGAACTCAAATAAAAAGCCTCGAAACGACTTGGAATTTTTAGGACGTAAGGGTCGGTGGGGGCTTAAGAACTGTATACTTTTTGTGCCAGATCGGTATACAGGGTGAGTTATTATATGTGACTAAAAAAAAATTTCAAACTTCTCTAGAGGCTAAAAAAAATTTTTTATAAAAAAAGTGTTTCGGCGAAAAGACTTCATTTTATAAGAGATTTGACATACTTAGAGCTTTTTTTTGTAAAAAATTTATTTTACGAGTTCTGGCATTTTCAGTTTTTTGAGATTTCCCGCCAAACGATACTTATTTTGAGAAAATTTTTTTTCCAAAAAATAACTTCTCTTTTACCTTTCCTATGCCATATAACCTAAATTTTTGGGAACCATACAGGGCGAGCAATAATGAACTTTAACCATGAAGATCCGACCTGAAAATCACATTTTATTTAATAACTTTTCAGTGGTAGCACCTGAACCATTTATATTCTCAAATATTAAATACCCTAATAACATGGTGAAAAGATCAAACATCCAAAGGATCCGAAATTTTGTTTTACAACACATACTAAAATTTCAGGGTTCCAGCGGTAGTACAAGTAAAATGCGATTTTATGAAAAAAGTCCGTTTTTTGCGTTTTTTCAGGTAATTGGAGGTGTCAACCTAAACTCTGAAGAAATAGCTAGTGGGAACAATACTTTGACGCATGGTGTGTGAAAATTTTTTTTCTCGCGACAGGTGGCCGGGACTTGGTTGGGATTTTTGTAAAATTATGAATGAAAATATACCGGAAACGATCAGGGAAAGGAAGCACCGAATCAGAAAATGAATGGGCTTTCCGAATCTGTGCATATCAATTGGGGAAATTGTGTATTGCGGCCAGGAAAATTCGGCAAACATTTTGACGTCTTCGAAAAATGCCGTTTTTTGAAATGTCAGTGGTTTTATACCTGGGTGAGACGAAATGAAATTTGCCCTATTATTTTATTAAAATTATTCGAATATATACACGGGTCAATCGTAATGATCTACTTAATTTAATACTTTATTTAGATATTTGGTGAGTTTTATGCTATTTAGTTTATTATTAATAAATGTTAATAATTGACTTGCCAATTATTTGTCATAAGAAGCAAAGTATTTGTTATTTTGTTGTATTTCAAAAATCTAATAATAAAAATCGTAGAAGTTGAATGTTTATTATTATAGTAAACAAGACACAAGAGACCAAAAAGTCGTGCATTGGAGGGTGGACATTTTGCTCATGTACTTTAAGGTCGAAATTGTTTATCGAATTAATTGGTTTTTATTTCATGTCGTCCATGGATAATTTTTAGAATGAGTTAAGGATACTTTAAATTTTTTTCTCGAAAACAAAGCCAGATATGAAGATAATAAGATAAGATACGAAAAAGTTGTATTTTTAGTTGCTTAAATATAAAAATAAATAAAAAGCTGCAAAACAATTAATTATTGGCCTTGTTTTTTTCTCAACAATAAGCATGTGGTGCCCACTGACACGCCACTGGACCTAATAATTTCAATCTAGTTACAGCTAAATAAGCGTCTTATAACTTCAAATAACTGCACCAAATCGGTTTAAGGATAGTTATACTATTTTTAAAATACCGTTATTTTTTTGAACCTTCATCCCCTGTATCTCAGAAACAAAGCAACTCCCGACATACGTTCATAAGAACTTTTTTAATAAAACGACCTAACGATTCACCCTGTATAGTTTCGTACCGTAGTTAGGAAACACTACTCTATACAACTAACACTAGTATAGTTTGTAAGGAAAATATAAGTTTTGTGGGAACAAGGAAACACTACTATAGTTTTATTGCATTTCAGAAACACCAATGAACATCACATATATAAATATAAAAATGATCTTCCATGGAAGATCTAGATTTCTGATGTTTAAATTTCACATACATTTTATTTTTTGTTCACTCAGATATATTACAGAACAACTAACGGAAAAACTTCTATGAGACTCTTTTTTAAAAAATAAGAACTATTCAATCATTTATCAACACATCTCTTACCAGTAGTAAGTATGAGTTAAAATTATCTATAGAAACGCTCCACTTGCTTACTACAAAAAAATAAAGTTTAATAAATTTTTTATTTATTTACTTATGAGAAATTGGAAGCTATTGTTCTAAGATTTTCAAGCGTATTTTTATAGCGTTTAGTTTAATTCAATGAGCATTATACAAGTATAACACAGATATAGCGCAGTCTGTAGCCTGCCTTTAGGATATTATTAAAGTTAAAAAACCCTTTCACACTTTTCTCAAAAGACTTTCACTTTTAGGATAATACAGGCAATCCAGTACAAATAATAAACTATTTATTTGTTTTTTTTTATAATTAAAAAATAATAAAACACAACAACTTATACTATCTACATAACTATAACTTATATACTATCAATAACTTATTAAATAATTTAACTATAACTTATAAAAAATCAAATTAATCTAAAACTAAAACTTATTCTATCCTCCCCCTACCACGACCTCGGCCCCTCTTAGAGCCCCCTTGCCACTTGTAGCTGCTTGTGCTTCAGAATCGGTTACTAGCGACAATAATAATTCTATAAAAAATAATATATAACCAACCTTAATCTATATAAATTAAAAAAAAAAATAATATAAAAAAGTTATATATTACTCTGTTTATTTAGAACCGATTGTTCCTGCCGCTCAAGCCTTTTCCTTCTCCAGTTCCTTTTTCCCCTTTGCCTCCACCTATTGTAATTTTCCTCTGTAACAAAATAAAAGATTTTAATGTTTTCTGTGGCAAATGAAAAAAAAAATTAAGTGTCAATATTCCAGAGAATTTTATACTTACGATTATTGGGTTGGGTTGGATTTGGGTGGGTTGGTTCGGGTTTGGTTGGGATGGAAAATGGATGGAAATGAAATAACCGCGATTCCATACTCTACAGGGGCGATCAAAACTTTGTTTTGGTTAAAATATAAGAATCGAGTTCAATTCATTTATTTGTGCAGCTTCTTTCCTTATTTTGATTTATTTCATTTTCCATTCATATAATACATACATCTATATATTTATTTGTGAATGATCGGGAATCAGATATTTTTATTTAAATTAAACTCTTTCTAAAAATAAACCGGAAAATTTTAGAGAAAGTGGCATAAGCACCTTTTATTCATTAAAAAATATAATTTATACAGGGTGGATCTTATTGATGTATTTAAATTAAAATATGGATTTAGGATTTGTTTAGGAAACAATTCATTAATTTTTAAAAATATGAAGTTTTAAAATAACATGACCATCATTACTTTTTTGTTATTTGTCCGTTTTGCTTAAAATTTGATATTTATAATTCTTTTGCTATTGATCCGATTGGGTTGAAATTTAGTATTTGGGCTTTATTTAGGATGCAAGTAATAAATTTTGCCAGAAATTTGACATATTGAATTTTAAAGTCACGTGACTTCCATAACTTTTTTGCTATTGATCCGATTGGGTTGAAATTTGGTATTTGGAGTTTATGTAGAATATATTTATTAAATTTTGCTAGATATTTGACATTTAATACATTATATTGACATACAACGCTATATAACACATTATGGTTCTTTGAAGCATGATACCCCAACAACTCGTCCTCTCTTTCGTTGGCATATAAACTTTGGCGGCCCCCCTCGATTGACCAGACCTAAGTACACCTGATAATTTGTGTTTCCTTTAAGAATTCCTTTATAGCCATTCACAGACAAGACCTAAAGGTTCCAAACTGGTCCCCACGGACCATATCTTTGGTTTCATATCTTTGGCTGTATGGCTAGCGAAACTATGAAATTTGGGATAGGGCCTCTCAATACATTGAGAATGATGGATCCGTAAACAATTTTTTTTTTCGGTACATACAAAGGGAGTGATACCGAGTCAAAGTCAAAAATTCGTAAAAAAAACGGGTCAAATTCCTTTCAGACGCGAGAACTCAAATAAAAAGCCTTTAAACGACTTGAAATTTTTAGGACATAAGGGTCGGTGGGGGCTTGAGAGCTGTATACTTTTTGGGCCAGATCCGTATACAGGGTGAGTTTTATTTATTATAACCGAACAAAAGTGACTAAAAAAAAATTTCAAACTTCTCCAGAGGCTAAAAATATTTTTTTATAAAAAAAGTGTTTCGGCGAAAAGACTTCATTTTATAAGAGATTTCAAATACTTGGAGCTTTTTTTTGTAAAAAAGTTATTTTACGAGTTCTGGCATTTTCAGTTTTTTCGAATTTTCTGCCAAACGTTACTTATTTTGGGAAACATTTTTTCCCAAAAAATAACTTCATCCTTTATCTTTCATATGCCATATAACCGACATTTTTGTAAACCATACGGGGCGACCAATAATGAACTTTACCCATGAAGGTCCGACCCAAAAATCACATTTTATTTAATAACTTTTTGGTGGTGGCACCTGGACCATTTATATTCTCAGGTATTAAATACTTTAATAACCCCATTATTTGTGTAAAATTACAATCTTCCAACTTTAATGGGTTCTGAGCAATTCGAATTTTCACGTTTAAATTCATTTGCGGCGTCCCTGTACATGGTGAAAAGATCAAACAACATCTAAAAGATCTGAAATTTTGTTTTACAACACATACTGAAATTTTAGGGTTCCAGCGATAGTACAAGTACCTGAAAAATGCGATTTTATAAAAAGTCCATTTTTTTAGGGAATTGGAGGTGTCAACCTAAACTCTAAAGAAATGGCTAGTGGGAACAATACTTTGACGCCTGGTGTGGGAAAATATTTGCTTGTAACAGGTGACCGGGGTTTTTTGTAAAATTATCAATGAAAATGAACCGGAAACGATCAGGGAAAGGAAGCACCGAATCAGAAAATGAATGGGCTTTCCGAATATGTGCATATCGATTGGGGAAATTGTGTATTGCGGCCAGGAAAACTCAGCAAACATTTTGACGTCTTCGAAAAATGCCTTTTTTTGAAATGTCAGTGTGTTTATACCGGGGTGAGTCATTTTGATTTTTCATTCAGTTTGAAATTAAAAAATCATCGGTTCGAATACATATGCTTTAAAGGGAACTTCATAATATTGTAGCATTATTATAGATTTTGAAAAATTTTGTCATTAAGAGCAATCATCAGCACGTGACTTTGCCTAAAATGGATTTAATGCGCTTTATCGGGAAGGTGAGCATTTGGCAACAACGCATCGCTAAAGCAAAGCAGAACACTGTTCGTCTCGCAGCAGACGGGTCAATGTTACCAGAGAGATTCATCGGGAGCACCGATTCGTGCATTTTTTAGTTTGCATGCGGTTGGACTTTTCTGCGTTTACTAACAAATAAGTCGCACGCGTATTTTGGTATTTCACGACGTTTGTCTCAGTAAAGAAAATAACATTTTTGTATAAGTTCAATCAAAATATCCTCATGTTCCTCTGGTAATACAGTTTATTCACTATTCAAATTAACGAATTTAATTTATTCATAAAAAATGCTTTTATATAGGAGGGTATTAGTATCACAAATTTAGGGAGAGAAGGAATGAGATATAAAAATGTTTATAATTTTGTCTCACTTTCAAATATATGTACCTAAAACAGTTTTTAGTAATTAAGATATAAATAATAAATTAGAGACATGTGAGTGACTACCGTAAAAAAAGGGTAGAAGCAACCGTATAGATCGAAAAAAGATATTATCTCATTTCCAAATATGCCTAACACTATTATATATATACAGTGAATCCCAAAAGTTATGTCTAAATTCATTTAAAATTCAGGGGTGTGACCCGTCGATTTTTATTTTAAGCTGCGCATTTTTGTACGTGAAGTTTGTATATATAGGGTTGCTCAAAAATAAATTACGACCATCAACTTCATTTTTTCAAATGAAAACACCTTTTTTATTTCATCTGTGAATTTCGCGTGGAATTCTACGTATGTTTCATGCATGTAAGGTGAACTTCAATAATAATGTTTGGTCGTCTTTTTTTCGATAACTGACTTTAGGTATAGGACATGATGAAAATTGACGGGTCCGAGCGTTTTCGAACACACCCCTGAATTTTAAATGAATTTAGACATAAATTTTGGGATACACTGTATATATTACAGGGGGGTTAACCGAAACGGCGGCCATGTTGAGCTCAACATACGCTCGGACACGTCAATTTAGATAACCAGGAGGAAACATTTTCAGAGTTTAATACCACCCCCATCTGTCATTCCTTAGCTAGGGTGAAACTATCCTCAAAAATGTATTACTATCCTTTAAATTTGTTATACATGGAATAGTGGGTCGAGTTATAGCTTCTTTTGAAAGGTCTTTTGATTCCCTTTACGGCTATACCTAGTTTAAAGGACTTTACTTTAGCGGTTCTCAAACTATTGACTATTTTAACATTTAATGCAGTTTTTTAGAAAATAATGGCAACTCTTTGTCAAACAATTAATTAAAAGCAATCATACATAAACACTAGTCCCACAAATGCTGAAAATGGCCACCGTTAACTTCTATGCAATAATACAAATTTTGTTCAAATCGACGTCGCACATTTCGTAACATATCAGGAGTTTTCTGTTGGCATTCAAATGTAATTCTTTCGCGCAATTCTTCTATTGAAGCTGGTTGGGTAGCATAGATTTTACTCTTTAGGTAACCCCACAGAAAAAAATCCAGAGGTCAGGCAACCGCACGGCCCATTAAACAGAGCCTCTCAGTCCAATCCAGCGACCAGGATAGTTCTCATTTAAATAATTGAGGACAGCTATTACCTATTGAGGGAGTGCAAAAATAATAGAGAATTACATAAAAACATCAAATGTTCAAACAACCGCCCATTAACAGCTAAACAATATCCTAACCGATCATAAAATTCATTTCTAACGTTACTAAGTTGATATTGGGAAATTTTATTACATTCTAACGAAATAGCGTTTTGTAACTGGTTTAGATTCTCAAATTTTACACTTTTATAAATGACACGTTTTAAATGACCCCACAAAAAGAAGTCATTCGGTGAAAGATCAGGTGACCTGGCTGGCCAAAGTATCCGGTACCGTGGACCAATAATATTGCCGTTAAAAGCATTTTCCAAGCACTCTCTAACCATACGGGCATTATGGGCCGGGCTACCATCCATTTGGTACCAGATCATTTGATCTTCCTGAACAACTTCTTCCAAGGCGGGTCCAATTTGATTTTGAAATAAGTTCAAATAGGTTTCAGCTGTTAGGTTATAGTCCATAAAAAAGGGTCCAATGATATGGTGTCCGATAATTCCCACGAATACATTTGTTTTTTGGGGATATTGTGTCCGACTATGAACAAAGCGATGTTTATTTTCTTGGCTCCAATACCGGCAATTCTGAACATTTGGTTCATTGTTGAGGGTAAATGTACATTCATCGGTAAAATAAATATTTTTAAAAAAATTCCTATCATTATTTGCTCTTTCCATCATTTCAAAACAAAATGCCATTCTTCGCCCTTCATGTCCTTCCTGCAACTCTTGATGTTTCTCGAATCTATACGAATAATATTTGTGTTTTTTTTAAGTGCGCAATACCGTTGTCTATTGTTTATTTACCTCTTGCCCAAGAACCCTCGTACTAACCATCTTGCTTTCCTCCACACTCAGTAGAATATTAAGATCTCTGTTCTCTCTTTCTTCGGCTCTATTTTCGATATCCTGAGTTGAACATTTACAATTATTTATTACGGTACCTTTGGACTCATTGACAGCACGTTTAATAGTTGAAATGGACGGAATGGGCTTGGTAGGGAAATAAACTGAAGACTTTTCCGATACTACTTTAAAACTGTTTCCTGCATAATGCCACTTAATTATGGATATTTTTTCGTCGATTGAATAATTCATACTTGTTTTCAAATATCGACTGTCACTGATTTATGGACACTTTTATTCACGTCAGTGACAATATTCACTTTATTAGTGCCCGTTTGGTTTTACCTGAACTGAAAATTTGCTAATTTTGCAATTACATTTAATTGAATAATTCAAGATTAGCTTATTAAAATTTTTTGAAACTTTGCACAAGGCTTTGCCAGATTGGTCTCTTCAAAGAGTTATTTTAAATTTTTTCTATATAATGTACAGGGAAGCCAATAATTGACCCCCTTAAAATTTACATGGGTTTTCCTATGTTCCGCTCGGCGACGCACCACCCGGTATATATAAATCTGTATTATTGCATGGCTTATAACGATGGCCATTTTCAGTATTTGTTGGCCTAGTGTTTATGTATGATTGTTGTAAATTAATAGGTCGATAAAGAATTGCGATTTAATACAGGTTTTCCAAAAAACTATATTAAATGTTAAAATAGTCAATAGTTTGAGAACCACTTAAGTAAAATCCTTTAAATTAGGTGTAGGCGTAAAGAAAATCAAAAGACCTCTCAAACAAGGTATAACTCAAGCCACTATTCCATTTAAAATTTTTGAGGTTAGTTCCACCCTGGCTAAGGGATAACAGATAGGGGTGGTATTATACTCTGAAAATGTTTCCTCGTGGTAATCTTAATTGACGGGCCCGAGCGTTTTCTTTTTAAAATCTTTACGAGCCCGACTTAGCCGTTTCGTTTTCGTTTAGCCACCCTGTATATACAGCTCTCGTCAAAGAGAAATAAAAAAATAAATAAATATTAATTTCTGTTATTATTAATCACCTTTAAATATGCCTTCTTAAACAGTTCTTAGCAACCAGAATACAAACAATAAATGATGACTATTTTTATACGCGTGAGCTTCATCAAAGTTCAATTAATTTTAAAAAAATGTGTGTCTCAGTTTTGAACTCGTTACATTAGATTACACTAATTTTTTTTGTGTTGTTGTGTATACTTATAATGACGTAGGTACATGTTTTAGAACAAGCTGTATAAAATATAAGACAATATTAAAAAGTTATATAAGTATACAAAAATGAAAATTATAATACAACGAAGTGGCATATTCTAATGAAAATAGAAAAACCAAACAAATGTAATACAAAAATTGTCATTTACAGCTCAAGTTCTAGATGGGTTTCGAATTTCCATGCCTCTATTATGCCTAGGATCTATGATTCTACAGGCAGTAGACATTTAAAATAAAAAATCTTTATTTTTCTATCATTTTTTCATTCCAAAATGAATCATTTATTTTCATTTATATATAAATAGTAAATGCAATGTGGCATTCTTATTCCATATTTGCAGCCATTCTAGGCCTAAACTGATCCTTTTTTGGCTTCCTACTTTTTCGTTTAGAATAATAAACTTTTGACTTTCCTTCTTTTCTTTTTCCCATTTCTTAAAAATAAACATAAAAAACCTAATAGTATAAAGAACAACGTGCAGAAAATTGGGAGAAAATACTTCTATGAGAAATGCCAATCAACATTTCAATTTTGCATAATATTGAATTATTGCTGTTGACCAGTAGCCGATACCGTCGCTTACACAGATCGGGCCGAACAAGCGTCGCGCGTTTTTTGATTTGATTCATGCTAGCCCGGCCGTGCGTTGTTGCCATATGATACTAAACTTATCGGCGGTTCAAGAAATTATAAGAAAAATGCCTGAATTTTGTATTTCCATTCTCAAACGTTTATTATTATTTTTTTTGAAATAGTTTTTTAATATAATGTTTCTAAAATCGATGTATCTAGAGACGTATGGAAAGGTTTTTTTATTTATCTTTTTGGTTTTTAAATAAAAAATCAAAATTTTAGAAATTTGAAAAACTGGCACCTATCAACTCTTGACAAAAATATGTACATTTCATTAGTGAAAACCGCATTAAAAAATATTGTAAAATAAAAAAGTTAACTTTTTGAAAGGTATCCTGAAGTAGTACAAGAAAAATAAAAAATTGAAAATTTTCCATAGGGCCCTTGATAATTCGATATTTAGTATTAATAGTTTTTAACAATTTTCTCCGAATCTGTGATAGCTATAATCAATTTGTTTTAACATTCGGATACCTCGTAATATTCCCGAGAACTTTTATTTAAGACAAAAAGTTGTCAGAGTTATAGTTTATTTAGAAAAAGATAAAAACCATTTTTTCGAAATTTTTTATGGCTATATCCCTTTCGATTTTGGAGCAAAAAAAAGTTTTTTTTCTTGGTTTTTTTTTTACTGGAAATTGCCAACTTGGGCTTACATTATGATTTGTCGATTATAATTTTAAGAAAAAAAATGGTACCGTGGGAAAAAACGAGTTTTCTTTTATTTTTTTTCACATTTTTACTAATATCTCGACTTCTATAGCTTCGCTTCAATTCGTTGATGGTTTATATTATTCCTTATTCTCCTCCTGTTAATTTGTTTTTATATTTTATTACAATTACCTTTCGAAATAAAACTGAAAAAATCGACGTAAAAACCCGGTTGTCTTATCCCTATACTCTTATGGGACCTAATTTTTCCCTTTATATTATGGCACTCGTGGTATAAATCGTGGAAAATTTGTCATAAAGCTTTTTTATTAGTTTTTGAATGGTTTTTAACCAAAAAAAAGAAATTTTAAATTCAGACCATATTTTGAAAAAATGCTATTTTGAGCCCAGATTTTGTTTCAAAATCGAAAAATGCAAAGAAATAGGTTTTCTGTTTATTTTAGAGTTAAACCGATAATAAACTTTTTGAAAGGTAATCTAAAGTAGTACAAGATAAAAAAATTAAATTTTTCCATAGGGCTCTTGATATTTCGATACTTATGATCATTAGTTTTTTACAATTTTCTCCGAATCTGTAATAGCTATAATCAATTCGTTTTAACATTCGGATACCTCGTAATAGTCCCGAGAACTTGTATTTAAGACCAAAAGTTGTCAGAGTTATAGTTTATTTTAAGAAAAAAAAGCTTTTATTCGAATTTTTTTGTGGATATTACCCCTTTCGATTTTGGGTCAAACAAAAATTTTTGGTCTTGGGTTTTTTTAGTAGGGATTGATACTTCGTGATTAACAATAATATTTCGTAGTAACCAAATTAAAATATTAAAATAGTTCTGAGGCGAAAAATGAGTTTTTTTCCCAATTTTATTAATATCTCGGCCTCTGCAGCTTCGATTCAATTTGTTGTCGGTTTTTTTAAATTTTTTATTATTATTTTTTAATTCTTTCTATGTTTTATTACAATTTCTTTTTAAAATAAAAAAGGAAAATAAAAAAATCTACCTGACAACCTGTTAACGTAGCCAATCCCAATACATATAATACTGTTATCTGACGGATCTGATCTTTTCTCTTATATTAAAATTGTGTTCGGAGCTGATTTAGGGTTCAATTATTAGATTATTTGAATTATTAGTTGAACTTTGTAATTTCATTTAATGAATTTTTAGGTTTCATATTTATTATTTTTTATTCATATTTCATATTTCTATATTAGCAGTAAATGTTTTTGGTCAAACTTCTCTTCTCTTTGGTCTTTTCTCATTGTATGCTACAGATTATGTTTTCTTTAGTTTCAAGATAAAAAATCAAAGGTAAGTTTTTAACGTAATTTAAGTATATTATAAACATGGTAATTTTAAAATCTATTTATATTTTAAATATGGGCATGTGAAAAACACAGCAGAACACCGAGTGGTAATGATGTAAACATTCATATTATATTCTGTTTTTACATTGTAAGAGCTTTAACATTTCCTTTGGAACTTAACGTTTCCTTTGTGTTAATTTTAAGGATTACTCGAAATTGTATCAACAGTTTTATTTATTTAGCTATACAGTTATTTTCTATTGTTTCTAGGTTTGTGATCTGAAGCAATAATTATTATCAGACCTATTAAATCTGCAATTGCTCTGCTGCAGTGACAGACCAAGCAAGCAAGTAAAGTTTTTGAACATATTTGACTCATTGCATCCTATAATATTGGTATTCCATAGTTCCATTCTTCAAAATCAAAGGTAAGTTTTAACTAAATTTATGTATTATCAATATTGTAACCTTAGAACATTGAATGCCTAGAATAAGCCTAGCTGCAAACCATAGGTGAGGTGGTTTGAGTTCACCATCTCTCAGACAATGATGTCAAATCGACTTTCCAATTTTTCATTCAATATATAATTGTATTATAATTTTCTTAATGCACTAATTTTTTTTTATATGTTGTATTTTGTAACATGTTAAAAGGGCACTCTTTAAAAATGTTTATTTGCTGACTAATAATATATACTTTGAGGCAATAAACAAATTCTTTTGAATAAAAAAAAGATTCCAAGAAGAACAAAAAAGTAGAATACCTCTATGTTTACGATGCACGTATTCGATGTTGCTACTTTGTGTTGTTTTTCTATATATTTTTTTATATATGTCAAGCTAGTGCCTGATAGATATCCAGCAACAAAAAATCTAATAAATATTCTCCGTGGCAAACGACATATATGCTGCGTTCTCCATTTGGTC
Source organism: Anthonomus grandis grandis (assembly GCF_022605725.1). NCBI lineage: Eukaryota > Metazoa > Arthropoda > Insecta > Coleoptera > Curculionidae > Anthonomus > Anthonomus grandis. The sequence continues at coordinate 895,582 of NC_065566.1, read as the reverse complement.
GCTGGATATCGACCAGACACTACCTTCATTTTTGCACACATTCATTTTGCGGCATTTCGGGTTCGAATAACCAATAAATTTGCTAGATTATAATAATAAACTTAATTACACATTTTTATTAATATTTTGGTATCCAATACTTAATAAATACTTCACAAAGATGCCGTCCTTTATAATATTGAACTATTATAACTTAGAAGGATGGCACCATTGACACCTAACTCGCCTGTGAAAGGAACAATTTAAATTTTCTTTTTTCCAATATATGTGACCTACTTCAGATTTCTTTATTATTTTTCGGCATAAAGAGACTAACTAAACTTTCAGTCTTAATATTAATTAAAAAAACGCACTGAAACCACTCAAAACATCCTTTTAATATTAATACTGTACGAAACGTGCACCATCCAAAAGTAAACAATGAGCGCAGTTGCCAAATACCTTTATTGCGAGAATATTTCTGGGCAAAATTTACAGCATTGCCTCCGTGTGTGAAAATTTGGTGATTTAAAGAATCTAAATTAAAAATATTAATTATTAGTGTTTAGTGTAAATATAGTACAAAATAGTTTTGGTTATTAAACGAGTTTTACTCTTTCTTTTGCTTTATAATAAAGAATGTAACTAAGTTTCTGCTAATAATAATAATTTATTATATTACTTCATTTTCTTAGGTTAAAATTGAGTAATTACTGGCAATATGGAATACTATGCATGTTTATCAACAAAATATCCTCTCTGCCCCCTGTGTAGATGTTGCGCTCAATCCAAAGTAGCCAATGTTTATTCTATTATAACATTTAATAGTTTTAAAATCCATTCTCTCCATAAATATGTGATTAAAGATTAAAAGGGTGTGCATGCTATAGGTCTATGCATTTTATAAGCACAATACCAATCAGAGGCTTAAATTACTTTTTAGATGCATAATGTGTAAATAAATTGATTGCTTGAAACATAACAAGTATAGTCGCTTCGCTCCTATACTTTTGGTCCGTGGGGACCAGTTTGGAACCTTTAGGTCTTGTCTGTGAATGGCTATAAAGGAATTCTTAAAAAAAAACAAAAATTATCAACTGTACCAACGTTTATATGCCAAGGAAAGAGATGACCAGTGGTTGGGGTATCATGCTTCAAAGAATCATAATTTGTTATATAGTCGCGTTGTGTGTCGATATACTGTCTTATATTTCAAATATCTGTCAAAATATATTAATTGTATTCTAAATTAAGCCTGAATACCAAATTCCAACAGAATCGGACCAATAGCAAAAAAGTTACGGTAGTCACGTGACCTAGGCTGACACTCAAATGTCAGTTATCTGTCATAATTTATTAGTTGTATCCTAAATAAACCATAAATACCAAAATTAGAGAGAAGTTCCCATAAGGGTCTATTTATTGAAATAGAACAAACGGGATTTTACGTCGATTTGTTTTAATTTTTCTTTTTATTTTCAACAGTAATAGTCATAAAATATCAAAAGAATCGACAGGAGGAGAATAAGAAATAAAAGAAACCATAAATAAATTGAATCGAAGCTATAGAAGCCGAGATATTAGTAAAAATGTGGGAAAAACAAAAGAAAATTGGTTTTTTCCCACGTTATCATTTTTTTTCTTAAAATAATTATTGACAAATTTTAGTTTTAGCCCTAAACTGGCAATTTGAAGTAATGGGGGAGAGGAGGAAAGAGAGAGATACACATCTCGTGAGAGTGGGGTATAGCCATGAAAAATTGTGAAAAAATGGTTTTTATTTTTTTCTAAATAAACTATAACTCTGACAACTTTTTGTCCTAAACCAAAAGTTCTAGGGAATGTTACGAGGTATTCAAATGTTAAAAACTAATTGATTATAGCTATCACAGATTGGGAGAAAATTGTAAAAAACTATTAATCATAAATATCGAATTATCAAGAGCCCTATGGAAAAATTTCAACTTTTTATATTTCTATCTTGTACTACTTCAGGATACCTTTCAAAAAGGTTATTATCGATTTGACTCTAAAATTAACAGAAAACCTATTTATTTGCATTTATCGATTTTCAAACAAAATCCGGCCCAAAATGAAAATTTTTCAAAACATGCTCCAAATTCAAAATTTCTTTTTTCTGGCTAAAGACCATTCAAAAAGTAATGAAAAAGCTTTATGACAAAATTTTTCAAAATCTATAATAATGCTACAATATTACGAAAGAAGATAAGTTCCCTTTAAAGCCTATGTATTCAAACCGATGATATTTTAATTTTTTTTTTTTAAGGCAAATTTACGAATTAATTTAACTAATTAAGATAAAAGGAATAGGGTAATACAAAATATTATCTATAAATATATACATATCATTTAATAGCAGATTTCAATCAAAATAGGAAATTTTGATAGTCACGTGACCCTAGAACTCAATATTTTAAAATTTTGTAAAAAATCAACAATTGCATCCTAAATAAACCCCAAATTCCAAATTTGAACCCAATCGGACTCATAGCAAAAAAGTTACAATAGTCACGTGACCCGGAAGTCAAATGTCAAATATCTGTCAAAAATTAATAATTGCATCCTAAATAAAGCCCAAATACCAAATTTCAACCCAATCAGACCAATAGCAAAAAGTTACAATAGTCACGTGACCTGGAAGTCAAATGTCAAATATCTGTAAAAAATTCACAATTGCATCCTAAATAAACCCCAAATACCAAATTTCAATCAAATCGGACAAATAGGAAGAAAGTTAAGGTAGTCACGTGACCTTAAAACATAGTCATGTCAAATATCTGTAAAAATTTATTAATCTTATCCGAAATAGGTACTAGGTACCAAATTTCAACCAAATCGCACCATACCAAAAAAGTTATGATACTCGACAAACCTTAAAAATCAATAATTTCAAAAAATTTTTATTTATAACCCAAAAGCAATGTTTAAGAATTGTTAACATTTATTAATAATAAATTAAATAGTAAAAAACTCACCTAATATCTAAATTTTTATTTTAAATTAAATAGATCATTACGACTGACCCGTGTATATATTCGAATAATTTTAATAAAATAATCGGGCAAATTTCATTTCGTCTCACCCCGGTATAAAACCACTGACTTTTCAAAAAAAACGGCATTTTTCGAAGACGTCAAAATGTTTGCCGAATTTTCCTGGCCGCAATACACAATTTCCCCAATTGATATGCACAGATTCGGAAAGCCCATTCATTTTCTGATTCGGTGCTTCCTTTCCCTGATCGTTTCCGGTTCATTTTCATTCATAATTTTACAAAAAACCAACCAAGTCCCGGCCACCTGTCACGAGCAAAAAATTTGTACCCACCATGCGTCAAAGTATTGTTCCCACTAGCCATTTCATCAGAGTTTAGGTTGACACCTCCAATTACCTGCAAAAACGCAAAAAAATGGACTTTTTTCATAAAATCGCATTTTTCGGGTACTTGTACTATTGCTGGAACCCTGAAATTTTAGTATGGTTGTAAAACAAAATTTCGGATCTTCTAGATGATGTCTGATCTTTTCACCATGTACAGGGACGTGGCAAATGAATTAAACGCGAAAATTCGAATTGCTCAGAACCTATTAATGTTGGAAGATTGTAATTTTACATAAATATTGGGGTTATTAAAGTATTTAATTGCCTGAGAATATAAATGGTCCAGATGCTACTACGAAAAAGTTATTAAATAAAATGTGATTTTCGGGTCGGACCTTCATGGGTAAAGTTCATTATTGCTCGCCCTGTATGGCTTACGAAAATTTCGGTTATATGGCATATGAAAGGTAAAGGATGAAGTTATTTTTTGAAAAAAAAAAATTTCCCAAAATAAGTATCGTTTGGCAGAAAATTCCAAAAAACTGAAAATGCCAGAACTCGTAAAATAAATTTTTTACAAAAAAAAGCTCCAAGTATGTTAAATCTCTTATAAAACGAAGGCTTTTCGCCGAAACACTTTTTTTATAAAAATTTTTTTTTAGCCTCTGGAGAAGTTTCAATTTTTTTTTTAGTCACTTTTGTTCGCTTATAATAACTCACCCTGTATACCGATCTGGCCCAAAAAGTATACAGACACGTAAGCCCCAAGAACCCATATATCCTGAAAATTTCAGCTCGATTAAACGCTTTAAAATTGAGATCTCGTGAGCAACTCGATTTTTACCAATTTTTTTATGAATTTTTGACTTTGAGACAGTACCGCTCCGTTTGGTGGTACCGGAAAAAAAATTCGTTTACGGATCCATCATTCCCAATGTATTGAGAGACCCTATGCCAAATTTCATCGTTTCGCTAGCCATACAGCCAATGATATGAATTTTTATTTCCAAAAAAACACGATTTTTCGGGCCCGACGTGGCGTGCATAATATAGTCTGCGACTATATAACAAGTAGACGCTTCGCGTCTACTTTGGTCCGTGGGGACCAGTAGAAATTTTTAAAATTTTTGTCAGTACTACAAAAAAAAATCTCTACAATAATCCAAGGAGTGCCCTAAACACGCAGTGGGGAAGAGACCTGCCGTATCCTCATAAGGCTCTGAGTTCAAACCTTAGCCTCGGCATGGTGCTCTACCCAACTTTTTCTTTTTTTAGTACTTCGACAGAATTAACATCTATAGTAAATACAGAGAGAAAAGGGAAGGTCTCATTATCTATTATAATCAGAAATACATTTTATTGAAATATTACTAACTTATTTCTGGGTGAGTTACTTATTATATTAGGTATTACGTCACTTATAGCAAAAATCAATTTAGAAATTTTTATCTCACAGAAGAAGAAAATAGACTTATTCAAGTTCAAGTTAAATTTAAGTTCATATTTCTTTTAAATACGTGAATAAGTCTATTTTCTTCTTCTTTTCAATTGTTGAGCGTGTGAGATAAAATTTTCTAATTGATTTTTGGTATAAGTGACGTAATACCCAATATAATAAGTAACTCATTATGAATTCGTCACAACAATAAAGATTTTACTTATTTCTGGGTATCATGCTTCAGAGAACCATGATGTGTTACAATACGCTCCGCTCTCAAGTAACTCGTATAAATATAACCAATATTCAATAATACCTTCATATTTTATTATATTGCGCCATCTATGGTAAATACGCTAAAACAGAGTTCTCAATTATAATACACTGTTGTACTGACGAACGTTATGGCGTATTCACCATAGTATGCAGATAATTTCATTTACGTTTTTAAATTATGCTCCAAATTCAAAATGTATTTTTTTACCTTAAAGGCCATTCAAAATTAAGTAAAAAGATTTATAAATAAATTTTCCACGATTTATCCGTGCCACAAGATAAAGGAAAAAGAGGGTCCCATTTATTAGAGTATTGGAATAAGACAACCGTGTTTTTATGTCGATTTTTTTTATTTTTCAAATTTATTTTTGAAAGCTTATAGTAATAAGATATAAAAAGAATTGACATGAGGAGAATAAGGAATAAAAGAAACCAAAAACGAAATGAATCGAAACTATAGAAGCCGAGATATAAGTAAAAATGTGGGAAAAACAAAAGAAAACTGGTTTTTTCCCACCGTACCATTTTTTTTTCCTAAAATGATTATTGGCAAATTTCAAAGTAAGCCCTAAACTAACAATTTCTATTAAAAAAACCCAATAAAAAAATAATTTTTTTTTTGGTCAAAAATCGAACCCACGAAAAATTTCGAAAAAATGGTTTTTATTTTTTTATAAATAAAATATAACTCTGACAACTTTTTGTATTAAATAAAAGTTCTCAGGCATATCACGAGGTATGCGTATGTCAAAATAAATCGGTTGTAGCTATCATAGAATCGGAGAAAATTGAAAAAAACTATAAAACATAAATATTGAATTATCATGAGCCCTATGGAAAAATTTCAATTTTTTATTTTTCTATCCTATACTACTTCAGAGTACCTTTAAAAAAGATTATTACCGATTTGACTTTAAAACGAACGGAAAACCTATTTCTTTGCATTTTTCGATTTTCGAACAAAATCCGGGTCAAAATGAGCATTTTTTCAAAATATGCTCCGAATTCAAAATTTCGTTTTTCTACTTAAAGACGACTTAAAAAGTAGTAAAAAAGCTTCATGACAAATTTTTCCACGATTCATACGAGTGGCACAATATAAATGGAAAGATTAGGTCCCATAAGAATTGATGTTTGGGGATACGAAAATCGGGTTTTTTCGTGGATTTTTGTAATTTTTCAGTTTTATTTTGAAAGCCAATACTAATTATATATGAAAGGAGTAGACAGATGAAGAAAAAGGAGTAAAAAAAACCATCAGTGAATTAAGTCGAAGCTATAGAAACCGAGATATTAATAAAAAGGTGGAAAAAACAAAAGAAAACTTGTTTTTTCCCATGGTACCATTTTTTTTTCCTAAAATAATTATTGGCAAATTTTAAAGTAAACCCTTAACTAATAATTTCCAGTAAAAAAACTCAATAAAAAAATAATTTTTTTTTTGGACAAAAATCGAAAGGGGTATACCCACGAAAAATTTCGAAAAAATGGTTTTTATTTTTTTCTAAATTAACTGTAACTCTGACAACTTTTTGTTTCGAATAAAAGTTCTCAGGAATTTTATGAGGTATCCGCATGTCAAAATAAATCGGTTCTAGCTATCATAGAATCGGAGAAAATTGAAAAAAACTGTAAAACATAAATATCGAAATATCAAGAGCCCTATGGAAAAATGTAAATTTTTTATTTTTCTATCCTACACTACTTCAGAGTACCTTTAAAAAAGGTTATTACCAATTTGACTCTAAAATGAACAGAAACCCTATTTCTTTGCAATTTTCGATTTTCGAACCAAATCCGGGGTCAAAATGACTATTTTTTCAAAATATGCTCCGAATTCAAAAATTCTTTTTTCTAGCTAATGTCCATTCAAAAACTAGTGAAAAAGCCTTATGACAAAATTTTCCACGATTTATACGAGTGTCACAATATAAAGAGAAACATTAGGTCCCATAAGAATTCATGTTTGGAAATAAGAAAACCGGGTTTCTTCGTGGATTTTTTTTATTTTTTAGGTTAATTTTTGAAAGTTAATAGTAATAAGATATCAAAAGAATTGACAGAAGAAGAATAAGAAAAAAAAATAAATAATCAACGAATTGAATCGAAGCTATAGAAGCCGAGATATAAGTAAAAATGTGGGAAAAACAAAAGAAAACTGGTTTTTTTTCCCCGTACAATTTTTTTTTCCTAAAATGATTATTGGCCGATTTTAAAGTAAGCCCTAAACTAACAATTTCTATTAAAAAAACCCAATAAAAAAATAATTTTTTTTTTGGTCAAAAATCGAACCCACGAAAAATTTCGAAAAAATGGTTTTTATTTTTTTATAAATAAACTATAACTCTGATAACTTTTTGTATTAAACAAAAGTTCTTGGGTATATTAAGAGGTATTCGCCTGTCAAAACGAATTGGTTCTAGCTATTATAGAATCGGAGAAAATTGAAAAAAACTGTAAAACATAAATATCGAATTATCAAGAGCCCTATGGCAAAATTTTAATTTTTTATTTTCCTATCCTGTACTACTTTAGAGTACCTTTAAAAAAGGTTATTACCAATTTGACTCTAAAATGAACAGAAACCCTATTTCTTTGCAATTTTCGATTTTCGAACAAAATCCGGGTCAAAATGACCATTTTTTCAAAATATGCTCCGAATTCAAAAATTCTTTTTTCTAGCTAATGTCCATTCAAAAACTAGTGAAAAAGCCTTATGACAAAATTTTCCACGATTTATACGAGTGTCACAATATAAAGAGAAACATTAGGTCCCATAAGAATTCATGTTTGGAAATAAGAAAACCGGGTTTCTTCGTGGATTTTTTTTATTTTTTAGGTTAATTTTTGAAAGTTAATAGTAATAAGATATCAAAAGAATTGACAGAAGAAGAATAAGAAAAAAAAATAAATAATCAACGAATTGAATCGAAGCTATAGAAGCCGAGATATAAGTAAAAATGTGGGAAAAACAAAAGAAAACTTCCTTTTTCCCACCGTACAATTTTTTTTTCCTAAAATGATTAATGGCAAATTTTAAAGTAAACCGTAAACTAACAATTTCCAGTAAAAAAACTCAATAAAAAAAAAATTTTTTTTTGGTCGAAAATCGAAAGGGGTATACCCACGAAAAATTTCGAAAAAATGATTTTTATTTTTTTCTGAATTAACTGTGAGTCTGAGAACTTTTTGTTTCAAACAAAAGTTCTCGGGAATATTACGAGATATCCGTATGTCAAAACGAATCGGTTCTAGCTATCATAGAATCGGAGAAAATTGAAAAAAACTGTAAAACATAAATATCGAATTATCAAGAGCCCTATGGCAAAATTTTAATTTTTTATTTTCCTATCCTGTACTACTTTAGAGTACCTTTAAAAAAGATTATTACCGATTTGACTCTAAAATGAACGGAAAACCTATTTCTTTGCATTTTTCGATTTTCGAACAAAATCCGGGTCAAAATGACCATTTTTTCAAAACATGCTCCGAATTCAAAATTTCTTTTTTCTGGTTAAAGACCATTCAAAAACTAGTAAAAAAGCTTCATGACAAATTTTTCCACGATCCATACGAGTGCCACAATATAAATAGAAAGATTAGGTCCCATAAGAATTCATGTTTGGGGATAAGAAAACCGGGTTTTTTCGTGGATTTTTTTGATTTTTCAGTTTTATTTTTGAGAACCAATAGTAACTGGATATAAAAAGAATTGACAGGAGAAGAATAAGGAATAAAAGAAACCATAAACGAATTGAATCAAAGCTACAGAACCCGCGATACTATAGTAAAAATGTGGGAAAAACAAAAGAAAACTGGTTTTTTCCCACCGTACAATTTTTTTTCCTAAAACGATTATTGGCAAATTTTAAAGTAAGCCCTAAACTAACAATTTCCAGTAAAAAAGCCCAATAAAAAAATAATTTTTTTTTTGGTCGAAAATCGAAAGGGGTATACCCACGAAAAATTTCGAAAAAATGGTTTTTATTTTTTTATAAATAAACTATAACTCTGATAACTTTTTGTATTAAACAAAAGTTCTTGGGTATATTAAGAGGTATTCGCCTGTCAAAACGAATTGGTTCTAGCTATTATAGAATCGGAGAAAATTGAAAAAAACTGTAAAACATAAATATCGAATTATCAAGAGCCCTATGGCAAAATTTTAATTTTTTATTTTCCTATCCTGTACTACTTTAGAGTACCTTTAAAAAAGGTTATTACCAATTTGACTCTAAAATGAACAGAAACCCTATTTCTTTGCAATTTTCGATTTTCGAACAAAATCCGGGTCAAAATGACCATTTTTTCAAAATATGCTCCGAATTCAAAAATTCTTTTTTCTAGCTAATGTCCATTCAAAAACTAGTGAAAAAGCCTTATGACAAAATTTTCCACGATTTATACGAGTGTCACAATATAAAGAGAAACATTAGGTCCCATAAGAATTCATGTTTGGAAATAAGAAAACCGGGTTTCTTCGTGGATTTTTTTTATTTTTTAGGTTAATTTTTGAAAGTTAATAGTAATAAGATATCAAAAGAATTGACAGAAGAAGAATAAGAAAAAAAAATAAATAATCAACGAATTGAATCGAAGCTATAGAAGCCGAGATATAAGTAAAAATGTGGGAAAAACAAAAGAAAACTTCCTTTTTCCCACCGTACAATTTTTTTTTCCTAAAATGATTAATGGCAAATTTTAAAGTAAACCGTAAACTAACAATTTCCAGTAAAAAAACTCAATAAAAAAAAAATTTTTTTTTGGTCGAAAATCGAAAGGGGTATACCCACGAAAAATTTCGAAAAAATGATTTTTATTTTTTTCTGAATTAACTGTGAGTCTGAGAACTTTTTGTTTCAAACAAAAGTTCTCGGGAATATTACGAGATATCCGTATGTCAAAACGAATCGGTTCTAGCTATCATAGAATCGAAGAAAATTGAAAAAAACTGTAAAACATAAATATCGAATTATCAAGAGCCCTATGGCAAAATTTTAATTTTTTATTTTCCTATCCTGTACTACTTTAGAGTACCTTTAAAAAAGATTATTACCGATTTGACTCTAAAATGAACGGAAAACCTATTTTTTTGCATTTTTCGATTTTCGAACAAAATCCGGGTCAAAATGAGCATTTTTTCAAAATATGCTCTAAATTCAAAATTTCTTTTTTCTGCTTAAAGACGACTTAAAAAGTAGTAAAAAAGCTTTATGACAAATTTTTCCACGATTCATACGAGTGCCCCAATATAAATAGAAAGATTAGGTCCCATAAGAATTGATGTTTGGGGATAAGAAAACCGGCTTTTTCCGTGGATTTTTGCCATTTTTCAGTTTTATTTTTGAAAGCCAATACTAATTAAATATGAAAGGAGTAGACAGATGAAGAAAAAGGAGTAAAAAAAACCATCAGTGAATTGAATCGAAGCTATAGAAACCGAGATATTAATAAAAAGGTAGAAAAAACAAAAGAAAACTCGTTTTTTCCCATGATACCATTTTTTTTTCCTAAAATAATTATTGGCAAATTTTAAAATAAGCCCTAAACTAATAATTTCCAGTAAAAAAACTCAATAAAAAAATAATTTTTTTTTTGGTCAAAAATCGAAAGGGGTATACCCACGAAAAATTTCGAAAAAATGATTTTTATTTTTTTCTAAATTAACTGTAACTCTGACAACTTTTTGTTTCAAATAAAAGTTCACAGGAATTTTATGAGGTATCCGCATGTCAAAATAAATCGGTTCTAGCTATTATATAATCGGAGAAAATTGAAAAAAACTGTAAAACATAAATATCGAAATATCAAGAGCCCTATGAAAAAATGTCAATTTTTTATTTTTCTATCCTACACTACTTCAGAGTACCTTTAAAAAATTTTATTACCAATTTGACTCTAAAATGAACAGAAACCCTATTTCTTTGCAATTTTCGATTTTCGAACCAAATCCGGGGTCAAAATGACAATTTTTTCAAAATATGCTCCGAATTCAAAAATTCTTTTTTCTAGTTAATGTCCATTCAAAAACTAGTGAAAAAGCTTTATGACAAAATTTTCCACGATTTATACGAGTGTCACAATATAAAGAGAAACATTAGGTCCCATAAGAATTCATGTTTGGGGATAAGAAAACCGGGTTTTTTCGTGGATTTTTTTGATTTTTCAGTTTTATTTTTGAAAGCCAATAGTAATAAAATATCAAAAGAATTGACAGGAGAAGAATAAGAAATAAAAGAAACCATAAACGAATTGAATCGAAGCTATAGAAGCCGAGATATAAGTAAAAATGTGGGAAAAATAAAAGAAAACTTCCTTTTTCCCACCGTACAATTTTTTTTTCCTAAAATGATTATTGGCAAATTTTCAAGTAGGCCCTAAACTAATAATTTCCAGTAAAAAAACTCAATAAAAAAAAAAAATTTTTTTGTTCGAAAATCGAAAGGGGTATACCCACGAAAATTTTCGAAAAAATTATTTTTATTTTTTTCTGAATTAACTGTGAGTCTGAGAACTTTTTGTTTCAAACAAAAGTTCTCGGGAATATTACGAGGTATCCGCATGTCAAAACGAATCGGTTCTAGCTATCATAGAATCGGAGAAAATTGAAAAAAACTGTAAAACATAAATATCGAATTATCAAGAGCCCTATGGAAAAATATCAATTTTTTATTTTTCTATCCTGCACTACTTCAGAGTACCTTTAAAAAAGGTTATTACCAATTTGACTCTAAAATGAACAGAAACCCTATTTCTTTGCAATTTTCGATTTTCGAACAAAATCCGGGGTCAAAATGACAATTTTTTCAAAATATGCTCCGAATTCAAAATTTCTTTCTTCTGCTTAAAGACCATTCAATAACTAGTAAAAAAGCTTTATGACAAATTTTTCCACGATTCATACGAGTGTCACAATCTAAAGAGAAAGATCAGGTCCCATAAGAAGCAATGTATTAGGATAAGAAAAAGTGGTTTGTTTCTTGTTTTTTTTTTTTAATTTTTATTTTAAAAGGCAATTATAATAAAATAAAAAAAAATTAAAGAAAAGAAAACGAATAAAAAATTTATCAACTTATTGAATTGAAGCTATAAAAGCCGTGATATCAGTAATATAGTAAAATAATACAAAAAATACACCTTTTTTTGACACCGCATCAATGTCTTTTTTTTCTAAATTGATAAACTATTTATATAAATTTATTACCAATTTAGCAACCCCCACTAAAAGAACCCTAACTAAAATAAAACTATTATTACTATTATTTTTTTTCCAGATATTTATACCTTGTCTTAACCTTTATGCTGCTATTACTATTATTATAAATATTATCTTTCTTGTAAATGTCCTTAAACCTTAAAACACCCTTTATAATACGATTACTATAATTATAAATAATATTTTCCTTATGAAAGCACTAAAACCCTAAAATATGCTGACGATTAATATTACTTTTATTATATATAATATTCTCCTTATTAATGCACTTAAACTTTAAAACACCCTGTAGATTAATATTACTATAATTATAAATATTATTTTCCTTATAAATGCCTTAAAACCTTAAAACCCCCGGTATATTCCGATTACTATTAAGACAAATAATATTTTCCTTATTTATGCCCTCTACCTTAAAACCCCCGGTATAATTCTATTTCCATACTATTATTATCCTCATAAATGTTCCGTAATATCAATACCCTCTGTATATTTCAAATATATATTTATTAATATTTATATTCATTTTATTTATCCCAGTAATTTATCAAGAAACCGCGTAAAATTGTCCCCATAATACTAATAATATTCATTAATAAAATAACTCATGACGTCACGAGACGAACACGACGCGTTTATAATTGTTGCCAGACATCCTCCATCCTTCTCTCAAACCGCTTTTCCTACTCTAACTCGTAGCGCAAACGGGCCGAATTTGCCGCCACAATACCCCGAAAACCCCGCGCTTACGTCATCTGGCCATGTGCGACTCGATAGTGACGTCGTCCGTATGCCTTTACATTGGGTCAATTTGGTGCTGGACCGCCAACGTTATTGTACCATGAGCTGGCTCCCTGTGTCTCGAGGGTATGACTGGTTGATTGGAACGGCTTATTTTTGGGGGTTTTTCTTAAATAACAGCTCGTTGCGGAAAAACGGTAACATTTGAAGAAAAACGTTTTTTAGTGGATTATAGCCAGATAGTGTCCGGTGATTTCAGAAAAAAAATGGTTTCCGTAGGTGTCATAGGTATGCCGGTATAAAGCGTCAAAGTTAAAAAAAGGTGTAGAGCAAAAACTGCTCTACGTAGAAGACTGTAGACTATGTCGAAAAATAGGATTTAAAAAGTTCTTAAAATGCTGAAAGTTTGAAATTTGTAGGTGCCGCCAATAAAGAGTTATTAAGAAAAGTAGAAAAAAACGGTCAAAAAAAGGCTCAAAAAGGGGTTTATATTTGTTAACACAGCTCACCCCGTATAATACGTAGCACCATGAATAATACCTCTATTTAATCCTAAAGGATTAAGCTTTCAAACGGTGAAAACAAAAAAAATTAAAAAAATTTTTTAGAAGTAGAAAAAAATTTATTTCTCGAAAAATTCACTTTTTTTTTTTCGAAAAAAAAAAATTTAAGTTTGAGCTAGTTTATCTCGGAAGGAGTTTCTTTTGGAAAAAAATAGTTAAGATAAAAAAGAAAGCTACATTTACGTAGAAAAGGGCTGTTTTATTCGCATTATCGGAAACATTACCGTTTAGGCCCCACGGCCGTTTAAGTCCGCGAGGTACCGCGCAAAAAGTTCAAAATTCATTCACAGAAAAATCCGACTTCTAAAGGGTTTATCTTAAAAAGCGCCCTTTAGGAGCTGCTTTATATAAAGGCCTTTAACGTCAATGAGTTTCAGAAAAATCGGCCCGGTCAGTTTTCCACAACGACTTAATCAAATTTTTTTCGTCAAAAAACCGTTTTTTGCCACGCCCACCCCTTCGGGGTGGGCGTGGCGAAAAATTTTTTTCACCGTTATATACTCTCATCCTTCCTACATATAACGGTAAAAACCCGAAAGAAAAATTCGCCATAGAAAAAAAGTTATTAGCGTTTTTGTGTCGAAAGTCGGAACCTCCGCCAATTTTTGTCGGTGCGTTCTTACAATACGCGAAGCGTATTGTAACAAGAACGAAACGAAAATAATGTATATATATTTTCTTTTTAGTCAAGTGGTGTTTTTAAAAGTACTTATTCTTTACAGAAACTTAAGTCTTTTCTAAATTAACCTTATAATTGTTCTTTATCTGCTTGCAACTAACTCAGATTATTTTACAAGTAATGCATTTTGTTCTCCAATTATTTATTGCAAGTCTATTTTAAATATGTAAAGTATTTTTCAGTTGCCAATTAATGTCTACTATATGATCACTTAGTGGGACACACTTTTTAGTTTTTCATATCTATAAAATATATTAAAGTATAAATATAATAATAAATAATATATTTAATATAAAATATATTAAAGTTATAAATATATACATTTTTAAGTGCCTTTATTACTCATTTGTCTACTAATATTAACTTAATTTTTTTATTGTTTGCTTTTTTGTAATTAATATATAGTACAACTAAGATTTATATATAATAAAAACCATATTCAAATATTTAAAATAAAAATAATAATAACAGTCCTAATCATATTTTTTTATATTCACCTTAATATTATTCACATCCTTCCGAGCTCTAATAAACTATAGTTGTATTGAAGATGTTATTGAATTTATGTCCAAAAAACTTTGTTTACAATCGTTTTGAATTATAAAAAATTATTCCTAATTATTCATTATTAATTATGAAGTCTCGATTATTTATTTCATTCACCTAGATTTTTATTACCTTTTAATTCATTGCATTTTAATGCGATTTAATTCCTATTTAACATTAGTTAAAGGTTCATTTTAGCCAATTTATAAACAAGAGCACTACTTTTATATTTAAGTATAATATTTTTGCCATTTAAACTTCCATCCACTAATATTGTAAATTCCTCTAAGTTATATATAACAATTCTAAATAGGGCCTAAAATCTAAAATAAGAACGTCTTTAAATTCTTATAGAACATATGCATATAACCATGTTTTATATAAGTAATATAGATTGTTCTGTAATGTTTTCTTGCTGGGCACTTTCCAATAAATATTTTATTAAAATTACTGGTTAAATTATCAATTTCCAAAATGTAGCCAGGATTGTCATTCAAGTATGCTTAATAAATTTTTCAGATGCCAAAAATGAGCCTGCTAAAAAGTCCGCTAAGACAAAAAACATCGAGAAAAACAAATTTCTATCCAAAAAGTTGAAAATACAGAGAGCGGTGACAAAGAGAAAAGTTTATAAGATACTGGTAAGCAAGTACATGTGCAACACAAGTTGCCCATAAGCAAGATAGAGGATAGTACAAGCAAAGTAAAATTCAATGAAATTGTAATAAGGTCTAATAAGTGAAAGTCATTGACAACAATGAATTATTGTCATCAAAAACTGTTAGTCAAAAAAAACAAAAAGTTATTCATTCTTTTAAAAAGTTATCCCATACAGTTGAAATTGGCAATAGTGAAAAAATTCCGGAAGATACTAGAACCAATAATCCAACCAAGTTTGAACTAGCTTTAAGAGAAGGCCCCACCATTGTTTGCACATATGTCTGCTATAATTTCTCTCTCCTCAACAGGCCTCAAGTACATTAAAGAGTTTGGACTATCAGTTTTAATTAAGTTATATAGAAGTTGCTTGCAATTATGGTTTCCTACTTCATGTACCAAATTAAATCTTCAAAGATTGGAAAACAAATTTGGAACAGAATTCACGACAAAAATTTGCAATGATGGCATGTTTTTCTGCAACTCTTGCTCTCAAAGCATTTATAAAGGACAATTGCCAAAGTTCTGGTCCGGCAATATTGTTGCAATTTCCAACAATAATATTGTTCACCCTATTCCAGTTGAGCTAAAAGATCTGACTATCCTTGAAGAAAGGATGGTGTCGGCCAGGTTACCTTTCATGCAAATCCGACAGGTAGGATATTCACGACAGTGTTACATAACTGGCCAAATAGTCAATGTCCCTATAAATATAGATACTTCGACCAAATTATTGCCTAGAAATGTAGAGGAGACACAAACTATTCAGGTTAAGCTCAAGAGAAAAATGAACTATAAAAATGATTATCTCCTGGAAACCATACGGCCCGCAGTTGTTTTGAAAGCGGCTAAATTTTTGTGTCAACAACCTCTTTACATACAAGAAGGCATAAAGCAATCAGATGACTGAGAAAAAAATATCAATGACTATATACGATCTCAAGTAGAATCCTCTACACAGATCTTAAATGAAGGCTGAAAAGTGGTGGAACTGGATCCTAAAACAGTGACTAGTGAAAATTTTGAAGAATTGTTCGATAATGCGTTTTTTGAAACAATGGAAGTACCCCTAGAATTTAAGAATGACAATAAAAATATTCAAGCAGAATCTTGAATTGAAAAAAACAACATATACAATTTAGATGAATTCTTAGATGAAGAAGAAGAGCCTTTAAATCCTGGGGGCCAAGAAACTTTGCTTGACAAATGTAACCTAGAAAATATCTGTTTTGCCCCAGGAGAAGGTAAAACGCCAATACATTTGATGCTGGACCAGTTTAGCGATGAACTCTCATTTCCTACACTTTTCTGTGGGCATGCTAAGCAATTTCTTACAAAATTCTCCTATTCTGACCAGACGAAAATACAACTCCAGCACAAAGACAGACGTTTGCAAGGACAGACTATCTGTTGTATACATTTAAAAAACGTCAACTAATCCAATTATCCAGTGCAATTGCAACATGTCTCAGAAAAAAGAGGAATGAGGATAGAAAATATTTCTAGACCAGCTGATTCGAAGTGATATGGGATTCCATTTTCTTAGTAGAATTGCAGGTTCACCTGCTTATTGGAAGCACAAAATTACTGTCTATGATTCGTCAATTTGGAATCCCTACACTGTTCTTTACCGTTTCAGCAGCCGAAACAGCATGGCCCGAATTAATCAAAGTATTAGCACAAGTTGTTGATCAAAAAGACGTTACTCTAGACGAGGCCGCGAGTATGCCCTACTTAGAAAAAACTCGCTTAATTAGAACAGATCCGATAACTTGTGCCAGGTACTTTGATTATCGGTTCAAATTGCTATTCAAGCATATGAAGAGTCAAAATGGACCCTTTAAACAAAATCCCATAGAGCATCATTATTACCGCATAGAATTTCAACATCGTGGGTCTCCTCATGTTTACGGGTTATTGTGGTGATCCAATGCTTCAAAATTCCAAGAAACACCAGAAAGTTTCAAAGAGTTTGCCGATTTCGCGAACAGGTATATTACCTGTAATAGTGATTTAGAAAGTGTCCGTGATATAATTCAGTTTAATACGCATCATCATACGCATCGAAATCGTGTCAAAAAGAAGTGCGGGGACACGAAGTTTGCAGGTATGGTATCCCATACCTTCCAATGGATAAATCGGTAATTCTAACGCCAATAAAAATTGACAAAACCAAGGAAGCAGATTTACGTAAGGCCATGTCTGAAAAATGTTTGATGATAATGCGTAGGCTTAAAGATAAACCAGATTTGTCATTCGAAAACTTTTTGGCTAACTTTGGTATATCTAAGGATGAGTATCTTAATGTTATACAGCACAACATTTTTAAAACCACTTTATTTTTAGAAAGGCTGCCAAAAGATGGATTTATTAACAATTTTAATGCTGAAATGTTCTCCATGATGAAGAGCAACATGGACATTCAATTAGTTTTTGAGCCATATGGTTGTTGCACCTACATAGTCAACTATATCAATAAGTCTCAAAAAGGTGTATCTAATATTTTAATGAAGACTATGGAAGAAATTAAAAAAGGTAATTTAGATGTTAAGAACAAACTTAAATCTCTTGCAGCAGCTTTCTTAAATGCGAGCGAAGTAAGTGCCCAGGAAGCCGCCTACTGTGTGCTACAACTACCGATGCATGACATGTACACGATGTATACAGCCATACAAATCCAATCAAGGAAAGGACCAAAATGTTGAAACCATTAGCACAACTTAAAGAAATGGATAATGACGATCCCAATATTTATTGTGATGGTCTTATAGAACATTATGAACAGAGGCCTGATGAGATGGAAAACATGTTTGGCTGAGTTTGCGGCCTATTATGATTTCTTTAAGAAACAAGCAGAAACAAAGGCTAATGGTTTACCCTTAAAAGATGGAAGTGGCGTTTTAGTTAAAAGGGGTCATGCTAAAATTTTAGCCTACCGTAGTTATGGACTTCAGCAAGACCCTCTTAACTATTATAGGGAACAAATAATGCTATACATCCCATGGAGAAATGAAGTGGATGAAGTTGAAAATGAGAACATTGATCAACAGACCATATACAAAGATCGATACCAAGAGATTGTTGCAAATCGACAAAAGTTCAATGTCTTAGATGAACAGGTAATCGACGAAGCACTGAAACTTGCCGAAGACCGATCAAATCAATTAGACGATGGTGGATTCAGTGGAGAAATCGATGATGAGTTTATGCCTTATGGACTAGACAATTTTATAGTAATTATCTATATATATATATATCTAATTCTATGGACTAGATCCATTCAATCACATCATCGATAAGAAAGATGACGAAGCGCCAGTAAAACATATCGCTTTCCCAACGCCTCATCAGATAAGCGATTCAGAGTATGAAGCCCTCATAAGCAAACTGAATCACAAGCAGTATCAGTTCCTTAATGTCGTGCAAGACAGTCTAATTGAAGGGGAAACTTTCTACTGCACACTTAGTGGTCCAGCAAGTACAGGCAAAAGTCACCTGATTACGGCAATAACCCAGTCGTTATTGCGCCATTTCAACTCAATATCGGGAAATAATCCTGAAAGTTTAAAAGTGTTACTTTGTGCGCCTATAGGTAAAGCGGCATTTAATATCGGAGGTATAACCTTACATGCGGCATTATCGTTACCCGTCAGTCAGTATGGTGAACAACTAATTCCGTTACACCATGACACCGTTAATACTATTTATTATAATTTGTGTGACTTAAAATTAATTATCATAGATGAATGGTTGGCGCCAGATTGTTTGACCATACTAACAGTAGATTGCAACAAATCTTTAAATCTGACCCCATATTTGGAAATATTTCAATAAGTTTATGCGGCGATAATCGTCAATTATCGTAACAATTACCAATATATTTTTTGCCCAGTAAAAACAAATCCGTATAAAGAATTATGCGGAACGTATCTGTGGGATCATTTTAAATATTTTGAACTTTTAGAAATAAGGAGACAGAGTGAAGATAAGTCTTTTGCAGTTGCCCTTAATAATATGGCGTTTGGTAAAATGACCGAGGAAGATGTGCAATAGATTAAGTCCAGGGAAGTCGACAATATTGACCAAATTCCCAAAGACACCATGCATTTATTTTGCACCAATGCAGAAGTAGATGCATTCAATGAAATGAAACTATCTACATTTAAAACCGAGCGAGCCGTAAGTCAAGCCAGAGATGTAATCAAAAGGAATTGCTCAAAACGACTAAAACATTTATTTCTGGAATACGCAAAAAGCTTAAAAAAGGAGGAGGGTTTTGGCCTAATGTTAAATTTAATATTGCAGGTAGATGCCAAATATATGATTTCAATAACAGGCATCCTACGTCAAATAGACTATGACCAAAATAAAATCCCATTCAGAGTGTGGATGGAGTTCTTCGATTACAAGTCAGGCCAGGAATGCCGCAAGAGAAACGAATCCCTTAGGAAGTCTATGGGTGTGTTATACACTTGGACGCCCATAGAAAGAGCTGCCAGAGCTGTTAGAATTCAAAAAGGCAGCAATGTTCACGATGAGCGTCTTCAGTGTTCTCTTATAATCAGTGAAGGAATTACAATCCACAAGAATCAAGGTGCCACCTACAAACAGGTGGCTGTTCACATTGGAAATCGCATGGCGAGAACCAGTACCTATGTTGCTTGTAGTCGGGCCACAAAGCTTAGTGGCCTCTATATCATTGGTAACTTTAAGGCCCCCAAACCGGTAACCGAAAAGGATGCCGCTTATAAAGAACTGGCAAATATGCAAGAAAACAAACTTATAACATCCAGGTATGACACTCAATATTTTAATGATTCTAATGTCAAATACATTATTGCTTATCAAAATGTGCAAAGTTTACCAAAAAATTTTAATTTTATAAAAAATAATCCCATTTTTAAAGACGCACATTTCCTAATTTTTGTTGAAACCTGGTCACTTAAAAAGAAACAAAATTTAAAAATAAATGATTTTGAAGTGTTTGCCAACCTGAATAACGATCAAACTGTAAGTAAACCCTTTGGCATAATTTGTTTCAAAGAAAAAAAATGTATCAGCAAAAATAAAGTCAGTGAAAAAATACACCAAAGATTTTTGTGGTATAGTGTTTCAAGCAATCACATTTTACTTGAATGAAATTTATGTCATAGCAGTTTATATTCCCCCTAAATTGAGTATTGCACATGCTCAATTTTCAATTACCTGAATTTCGCTTTTCCATTTCAAAGCGAAATACAGCGCTAAACAGTATTCTAAATGATATTATGCTGACCAAAATTAGTTCCACATTAAAAGTTCGACAATTGGTGTCTGGTCGAAATGGTAAAAATTTTGCTTTAAATCAACAAATGGACGCTCAATCATTTTGTTAATCTTTAATCAGAAGATTAGATGCAGATCATTTCAGCATTTTCATAAAAGCTGATGGTCATGAACTTTTAAATTGTCAAAACTGTAATATTAATATGAATAAAAATGAACAATTAATATACACTCATTTTCATTATTTTCCTGAAAACTGTGGCAATTTAATTGATTTTAATTCAATGTTAATGCTAACAGACTCTGATAGATTATGCCCATACTGTAACGTAACAATAATCTAAAAACACACTCAGTGGTTATTTGTCATAAATATTTGGTAGTACGTCTTCAGAGAATTGACCCTCAAGGGAATAAGATAAATACCAAATTTTACAATTTTGCTTCTGGAAGTGTTAATTTGGATGATCAAATATTCCGAGAAAGTGTTGTTAAGCATCATGGAAACACCATTGGATCTGGTCATTATACATCTATAGTTAATTATAACGATCAATGGTGGAAATGTGATGATAATCGTATAACTAGAATGTCTGGGTTTGATAACACTTTAGAAGATGTTTACTTATTGCTCTTAGAAAAATGTTAAATTTTCTTAAAATACTAGGACAACAAAATTACAAATGAGCAAAGCAATATTCAAATAGTATGAGCAGTGAGTTTTGCATTGCAAGCAAATAAAACATCAGTTTACTCACACTTCTAGCGTTGTTTAAGAATATGGGAAGGTGCGCAACGTTACGGGCAAAATCGTGCCACTAAAAACTGCTGGCGGATAAATGGCGCAACAAGAAGCGCGCCCCAGTCTCGTTTAAAAATCTCGTGTATCATTTCATTGTCTAGAGAGCGGACGAATGGGCTTAGGAGTTTTCACACACACCTAGATTATTAAATTTGAATTTCCTTTATTATTTTTTAATACTTTTAATTGAGCAGATTTATTTTGCTTGTTTTTACATAAAACTTGTTAATAGGTCGTCACTTTAAATAAGGCGGTTGTTCCCAAATTTTGGAAAGGCAAGTAATCTTTAATAAGAGGATATTTTAACATTCAGTTATTTTCTGTGTGACACTAACTTTCTTATTTTATATGGGACACTTGGTATGGTAGTACGTATTTCATTAGAAAATCATATTCATAAAACAATGATTCCCCATTTGCTACTTTTTTCTATTATAATCATAGAAATTTTTTTTTAAATTTGAAATAGGGTGCCATGAATGAATTAAAGTCTTAATTTTCAATTAAGTAATCACGCAAAAATAGTTTTCACTGTATTTTATTACTTAGATCTGTCATGAGTTACTTATTTTATTGGGTATTACGTCACTTATAACAAAAATCAATTTAGAAAATACTATCTCACACGCTCAAAAATTGAAAAGAAGAAAATAGACTTACTTACGTATTTAAAAGAAATATGAACGTAAATCTTTAATGATATCTTTCGTTATACTTAATTTAAGTTCAATAAGTTTAAAATACAATAATTTACTTAAGGTATAATAGATTCTTTTTATATACCTAGGAGCTGAGGTTTAATCTATTAATCTCTGATCTCGTTTTTTCTTTTCAATATCCTATCTAACTTTGTTATGAATACCTAATGAATTTAAAAACGATAAAAACAACGAGAAGACCTGCTTTTTAAATAAAAATACCTAATTTGAACCAACGTTTCAGTAGTTATATCTACTACCGTTATCAAGGTAAATAAAGTTAAATTAAAGGCATGAACAAAATATACCTATGTTTTTAATTTCTCGTTAATACTTCCTTTACAATTCCTCCCTTTAAATACTTTTAATAATTACTTTTTTATATAATTTCACGGTTGATTAATAGCTTGACAAACTATTTTAAAAGATAACAAAAAATTCAAAGGTTACTTCTATTAAAATTAAAGGTGTGATCATGATCGCCAAACACCTCTTTATGTTCTTGAACATTATGGAGTGGAAGGCATTGTGTTGGAAGTCACTGAAAGTTATTTATTCTCAAGAAAGCAATACACTAAAGTAAATAACAACTTAGGTTCTCCAGAAATAAACTCCTGGAAAAAATTATCGAACCACTTGATTTTTACAGATGTTTTTTAATAAAGATAAAAAAAATGAATAATAAGCATTGTTAACTTATTTATTAACAAAAAAAAATATTCTATTTAACAAAACAAAATTTAAGTAACTTAATTCAATACAAGAAAAAAACATCGATTTCAACTTCAATTTTGATGAAAAAATAAAACAATAGACCCATATGAATTCTTAATATCGTGTTTTGCCACCTCTAGCTGCTTGACTGTGACTCAATTACCGCTCGAGTCTTCGCGACATTCCTCGTATCAAATTTTGAAAACTTTCCTGCGGAATGTTTTCCCACTTCTCACAAGCAGCATGTTCCATGATAGAACATAAACATAGTTTTTGTCTAGTTCTGCTTTTTGCATGAGAAAAGATATATAACTGTTTTAACTGATATTTATCTTTATTTCAATTTTCTTGACAAAATATTCAGTGGTGCGATAATTTTGTCCAGGTATTTATACAAAAATCGGCGTTCCTTGGGAATCCGCCGATTTTAGGTTAATATAATGGGACCTATTCTTTTCATTACCTATATAAATTCATTACTTGAACTAATTTTAACTTCTTGCAGTATTTGCAGTTTATAGGGATATAACTTATGAAGTTTAAGTACCTTTCTGATTTATTCATGCCAGCATATTTGAATATATTATATATTGAATATTTGATTCCTTTTGAACATTTAATTAAATAATATTAAAAAATTTGGTTTCATTGATAAATAGAGTAGAATTTTCTAAAATGTGATTTTCTCTAGTATCATTGGAAAGCATTTGTCAAGAGGTTCGAGATGATGTATCTTTGATTTGACTATGTACCTTTCTATTTAAGATTTTAGGGCTGTATCTCAGTATGTCCAAAAGGGTCACCCTGTATATATTTTCCATTATAATGGTTGGTTTTTCTTATGGTCGCCGTATTGGAATTTTAATATTTTAAACAGCTCTTTATTTTAAAACTTTAAACAGCGGTAGAGAGATAGGTATATAATATTTTAGGTGACCCTAAATCCTCATTGGAAATACAAGATACCTCATTAAAAGAGCTATTCGAAACTGCAAATGGTCAATATAGCGCCGACAAAGAAAAACAAAGTTGATGATGGCTCTTTAAAGAAAGAATGTCGTATAGGCAAGAAAAAGTGATCACAATAATTTATTCATTTAATAAATACTTTTGTTGTATATTTTTTAATAACACCAGAAAAAATTAAAATGATTTTCCCAAATTTCAGTTTTTTGTAAAATTTAGGAAGTATTTGGATTTTATTATAAAAGGAAACTATATTGCTCAACTTTCTAATTATACCACCTCTATTGACGTCCTGTATAATCGTGATGCGGGGTCTTTAAACAAAATGTTTTTTTTTTGTTGTTCCTAGGTATCTTTTTATAGTTCTAAGTATAGTTGTAACAAATGGTAATTGAGAATTTGCCTGTGTCGCTTAAAACTTAAGATGTGCCCTATTTTCTATTTCTATTAACATCCTCACTCAAAACCCCTTACTTTTTACAAAATATTGTTGAACAAGAAGTTATATTACCATAGGTATTAAGTCTTATGAATTATTTCAATTATTCTTTATAACATTTACTTGAAACCTACTTATATCTTAAAATTTGTTCCACATATTTTTTGTTGTTGGAATTATAACTTGTATTAAACTTTGTTGGTAATTCTGTAAAAATAGCTTTTTATATATATTTTTGTATTAATTTTTGTCTCAAAAACTTATTTAAGTAAGTAATTATTTGTTTATAAAATTTAAATTTGAAGAAATTTCAATGTCTCCACCCTTAAGTAGATTACTCATCACTTGACCACCTAAATGACACCACTGTGTTTGTTGTTAAAAAAAATAATAAAAACATAGTTGGCGGCATCATCCCATGTCTTAAAAAAATATCCAACACGGCCACGCAGCTAAAATAAATCGTTCCTAGATTTGACACTTCGCGGCAGCACCACACGGTGCACGAAACTGAACGGCAATCCCATAGTCGACCGGGTACACTTTTTAACACAGGATTGCGTATCTTTCTAAATATTCAATCAACGCTTCTAGCTCAACATGCGTCCAGGGGTTATCCGACTGTAACCAAAACCCTTGACGCACTTCGATTCAGATATTAGGTTATGATCCCTCCCTCTCCTCCCCCTCCGCCCAAAAGATTTCACTACGTGATATCTTTATATATTAGAGTCATCTTATGCGATAAGTGATTAAACCTAGCTTAATGGCCAATTTCTTATAATGCATGTAATTACTTATTGCAATGGGTGGCGGATTTTTCATTCGGCGAGGCAACTCTTGCTATCGTCTTTAGGTATCAAAAGTCGGAGTATAATGATTAGTGTGTGGTAAATAGTAGATAATTGTAGAAGTGCCTAGTGTTAGTAGCATGATTTACTATTAATCATTCGCTTTCACAATGAAAATCCCTTTTCTAGTTTTATATAATTTTAAATATATATTAAATTATAAAAGTCTCTCTGGGAGAGTACACTATGCAATTTCATATTATCTGTAAAACATATAATTTTTCTATGTGGTTACTAAGCACAAATAATTCTTTAATTTAAATTTTATGGTTTATTTTCAATGTGATATGGAAATGTATGGTTTATCTGTAAAAATAGCAAATCAACAGACCATGTCTGTTTTGTTTAACTATGCTTTCGTTTCAAAACAATCCACCCCTAATACCTTTCTTAAAAAAAAAAAAAACACATCAAATTAAATCTACAGGGGGACGATTAATTATGCATTTACTGAAGTTCTGTCAATCACCTCCTCACCTCCAGCTAACCTCACTTTAATATGTCAAATGGGAACCCCATCGTGTGATACATCATAGTAAGGAGCGTAAAATTCTCTATTCAACGGTACCAAAAAAATGAAATCGGTAAATGTGTAAGCAAATAGTTAGCGAAAATGTCTAGAAATAATAAATATTTTATTTACGCCAAACTTATTTGAAATGAATACTTTTAGTGTGGTACCTACATCATTTTAAAATTCTTACATTTTTTATAATAGATCATCAAAAAAAAAATACAAGCAATTTAGATGTGCCAGCGAATTGAAAATCCGGTCGGCAACCAGTTCACAGCCCAATATTCTGCTTCTCTGCAAGGTAACAAAAAAGCATTTCTTTTAAATTAAAATTTGTATTTTATTATTTTTTTTTTAAAGAAATGTCATGATCGTCGTTAAGCAGTTTATCCTTGACCGCATCTTCATTAGAATCTGATGAAGAGCATGACTAATTTTGGTTGGGGAACCATTATATACAAATTTCGATTCATCAGATGATAAAGAGAAGACCCACCCAAAGAAAAAAAATTTAAATCAGACTGGGCACAATCAACGGGATCTATTAATTGGTGTCGGATACATACGTCACCAGGCCAGTAGATACATTCTCCCTTGTTGAATATTTTTAGTGAAAAAAATACCACGCCACTGCTTTTTCTCAAAATAAAAATTATTTTTAAAATTCTCAATCACTTTTTTAGCAAATCTGGTCTCATTATGAGGATTTTAAAAATACAGCTAAGACAGACCAAACAGTTAAGACATTTAGGACAAATGATCATAATTTTTTTTTTAAATGGATCTAGAAATTACGCCTTTAAGGAACACTCTGCATACTACCTTAAACATTTCGATTGATATCTGAAATCAGTATTTGAGAACTCTAAAACTCAAAAAATAATTGTCCAACCTAAAAATGTCATCTTTGGTAAAGGGTATTTTAGCATAAGAAAATTACCATGCCTTTATAATAGAAAGAAAGAAAATGTGCTATATTACGTAAGACAACAAAACCTTGTGTACAAGCATCCTAAAAACTAAAAAATTCCAAATTCACTTTAAATTTCAAATTTCAAACAAACATAACATCTAAAACACTTTACCATAAAATTTACACACATTACCAAACTTAATCATAACAAAACAGATTGAGAAAAAAAAAGCATCTTTTTGATAAATTTCATTAAAAAATAAGTAAAGCTGTCAATAAAACAGAATTTAGAAGAAGTAAACTAAATTATTTAACAGGAAACAAAACTAAAACACTAAAATAATGTCAGAGCACAGGTTAAAAGGAATCATTAAAAAAATCTTCAAGGCTATAATATGCCCTGGATAATACAAGTGTTTTTAATTCCTTTTTGAATCTCTTAACTTCTAAAATTTGTCTGATACATAGAGGAACATGGTTGTAAATTTTTTTGCTAAGGTATATAAGTGAGTTCTTGGTGAGGGAGGATGTAGGGATTGGTAAGGGAAAATCGTTAACCTGGCGAGTCATATGACCAGTGTTAGAGGGAGGTTTAGAACATCTATGAATAAGAGTAGCTGTTCCTAAGATAAAAAGAGAAAAAAGAAATAGGATTTTTTGAGATATAAAGAGAGGTTTACAAGAATCTCTTAACCCAGCGGAACATAGGTATCTAACTGCCTTTTAATAAGTCCCAAGTTTTTATTTCTTTGACCTTATTTTCTCTGCAAAACTTTTGATAATTTATCTATTCTGTCGCTTTGGCTCCTCTTCATTAAGGGAGATTATTTTAAGAAATTATGAGCCAATATTTGATTAAAACTTTATTAATTATATAGGACTATCTGCGACATATGCAAAGTGCAACCCTTAACATGATGTCGCTCATTCTACATTGACACCGAAAAGAAAAATCATTACTCTTTTATGTTTGGAGAGGAATCTTTAACAAGAAAATCACTGTGTTCCTGTGAACATCCATTCCATAGGCATAAACCCTCTCCCTAATATATCTTTTAATACATGGTAATAGAGCTATACTTTAAGACTTCAATAGAATTTTATGTACTTTTTAGTGTTTAGTCTATTATTTTTGTCATGTTTTTTATCTATTTATTGAATATATGTTCTTGACTACTAATAGTTCTGTGTATTTTGGAAATATTGATTGTTTTTATAGCATATATAACAACATAATATATTAACATAAAACATGTATTGCTCATCAGAAATGTTGTTTATTTATAATAATAAAGTATGTTTTTAGTTCTTATACAGATTATTTTAACTTTATTGCTCTGACAAACATATAAACAATGTTAAAAATATATATTGTATTTATTTATTATCAATAATTTGTGGTCAAAATGTAGAAGTATACAAGTCAGTTGGCTTATTTTAAAAATTTGAATTTCACAAATTTTTCTATTTCAATTGTGATAATTATCAAGATCTCTAGCAGAAGCTTAGTAAATATTGCTTTTGTTATTATCCAAGCTTTGCCTAAACAACTATTTTCGTTTACAAAAATAAATCTATGATGAAAAAATAAAGAAAAAATTACCTATACCTATGTTTATGTTGTGAAATTAACGAAATATAAATATAAACGATATAATATTGCCATTACTGGCGAAATTAGATTTCCTAAATTTCAATAAATTTTTGGCTTAACATTCTATTCATGAATGAGTAGTTTGGACTACTTAACTGTTACTAGTTCCACATGCAAATCCTAACAAAGTGAAGTTGGTTTAATTTGTCTCGTTTATCTTGATAATTATTTAATGTATTTGCAAACTAAAATATCAAGATAATTTGATAGTTGTAAGACTGACCCAATTGTGAATTTTTGGTAAATATGAATTAAAATTTATTTAACTTGTTTATTTAGTAAATGTTGATATTTGCTATTCAAAAAAAAAACTGTTGCAAGTAAACTCGAAAAATTCATCCATTATCCCAAAGATGCTGGTCATAAGCTTTTATAAAAGGTAAACAAACAAAATCTACAGCATCACTAATACATTTAATAAAACGACAAAGGTTACATGTTTCGCTCGACTAGAGCATCATCAGACCATAACATACACAAAACCCCTAACATAATGTAACCTTTATCGTTTTATTAAATGTATTTGTGATGCTGTAGATTCTGTGTGTTTACCTTTTATAAAAGTGTTGCAAGTATCAAAGTATGTTTATAGCAGAAAATGCAGACCGAATATTATAGTGGAATGTTAGTTTCCAAGAGTATCATTACCACTAATCTAAACTACACAAATAATGCAACAAAATCTACTTCATATATTTTTTTGACTTGATGATCTTAATGTTTAACAGCCTTAAATTGTAGTATAATACTTGAGTGTATATCTGCTATAATAATAAACAAGTGTATGAGTAAATCAATAATAAGATTTATTAGTATTAATTTATTATTCATATTACAAGCATTAATACTTCTGCCTCTTGGTACCTTGTTTAATTGTAATTAATTAAGAGTTTAAATCATGGGAATATTTTTTTTCAATTATTTTATATATATTAAATTATGATTTTAAATTCACCTAAGTAGATCTAGTCCCTGATAAATTTACAATTACAAACCGATTCTTAAGAAGTATGAGCACATTACATATATGTACATGTTGGGATTAACAGAAACATAACTATCAAAGTGGTTACACACATTAAAACTTTTCATAAGCCTATTTAATATGTTTGATAATGGGATAAAAATGTTTTATCCAAGAATTATTTGTTGGGAAAAATAAATGAGTTCTATCATTTTGGCTTAAATCTATTTTTGTCTTTACCAGATTATGTGATGATTTTATTAATTTAAATTTTAATAATTTCTAAAAAGCAAAACGAAGCTTGAAATTTATTGTGAAAACCTCTCTCTTTTATTTTTTTTTGCTACTGTTCCTCTCTTTAAATATTTTAATTCCAATTAAAAATTGTTTTACATTTTTATTTTATACAAACTTTAATTATTTGTTTATGTATATCTTTTTTTAGTTTTGTTTTATTTTCTAATGCTTTCAAATTGGCCTTTTATTAACTTTATTACTTTCAGATTTATTTACTTTAAATTTGTGAAACGCCATTAATAAATTTTAACGTCCTTAGTGTGAAATGGAGAGAAAGTGTCACAGCTTTAGGACTTCAAATAACACTTATTTAGAATAATAGAATGCCCATGGTTCGGTCTTTATTTAATAAAAATAGTATATAAAACAGGCTGAATTCTTCTGAAATTAAATCAGTTTTATTTGAAGTCCTAAATCTGGGCACTTTATATCCAATTTTAAATAAAATTTATAATAAATAATTCAAACAAAAAGGTAAATGATTCAACATTCAACCATTAAATTTAAATTTTATTTGAAATTTACCAAGAAATAAATGTTTTACTAATAGTTTACAATAAGGATTTACAAATATAATTTTCAATTTCACTTATCCATTTCATAAGCATTATTTATGCAGGTATTTCAAATTCAGTATAAAAAAAAATTAAGAAACATAAAATTATTAAAGAACTACATCTGTTTTAAATCAAGCTAGTAAACAAAATAGGTTCAAACAAGGCATAACAAAAGTAAACCAAATGACATTTAGTTAAGTTCCCCAGAAGCATAAGTAACTTATTCTTGTAATACTGGCTTATAATATTAATAATAGAAAAATATACAGCTTAGTCTTTATTTACCCATACACTTGTTTTCTTTTTAATTATAATTATTATAGTACACTAAACTTGTTTATAGGAGGTATACACTCATTTTTCAACATTTTGCTCAAAGCAAAACAAAACTTACAATGGCATAGTTGGGTAAATCTTACAAACAAAAAAAATTAAAACTTAACTTTGTAAATTAAACATTTTATGATTTGCACAATAGATTGGATTGGAACACCAACACAAACAACACACTAGATAAAATGAGAGTGTTTAACAATTTTTTTTAATGTAAAAGTTAATGACAAGTTAACATTGGTGTATGTAAATGACGGTATGCATGTCATAGTTTCAAAAAAAGGGGGAAAGGAAGACTTTCAAAAACATTTACCAAAGTATTAGTTCTCTCATTAAATTGAAATAAAATCATAAAATATTAGTAGTTTGCCCGCAAAACTTCCACAATTTTCTGAAATTGAGTTAGGATGGGAATATGCTATATAAGGCACATTAAAATCCATTAATATATGAGTATTTCAGCAAGACTTGACTGTGTTTTGATAGAAAGATACCTACCATATTTTAAAATAAGTTGTTTGTGTTCCATGTTTGTTCACATTATAGTAAGATTTTGTCCTTTTGTTTTGAAACTTTTAATAATATGGATGAAAAAACCTTAGTATTAATTGGAGAAAAGTCTGTAGGCACTCATAAGTGAAAAAATCAATGTATAAAAGAGATGCGGTGAAAGTTTATTTGGAGGTTATATTTTTCTCTGATTTAGTTAACACATTTTTTAGAAATACTTAAGAAATTAAATAAGAAATAGTAATCTTTATCCTCTGCTCACAAAAAACAAAAGCAACTATTACTATTAAGGATATCAATAATGAAGAGTTTTTTCTAATGTGAAAGACTTGCTCCTAAAAATAACTCACTACTTGAATAGAAGGCCAGAATTTAAAGGATTTCAAAAGTATTATTATAGAGTAAAACTCCAAAGAAACTGAGAGGTGGTGAGAGTTTTTAAAGCTTTTAATCATGTAAAAAAGAGCATTCAAAAAATGTTATAAAGTAAATTCATACATTTATTCTTTTTATAAATTTGAGAGGTACTAAGAGTTATTACTTTTATAAACAGACAAAAAGAATTTACCTTAGAGCTGATTAAAGAATAAAAAACTATATGAAATAATATAATACCATCTGCAGCAACTTGCTTTTAAAAACAAAATTTTCAATGTTCTATAAAAACTTTGGAATGTAATATTGGTTTTAATTATTATTGATATTATTAACCAGTATTCCAAGAATAAGTCACTTATGCTTCTGGGTAACTTGTTTATGATCAATTAATTACAAGTTAGGTTTATAGGAAATTATTTTGTAAATTGGGAAATAAATATTATTTTAGTTTTTATAGGTATAAAGTCACCAATTAATTATTAATTAACCAAGAAATACGTTGAATTTTCTATAAATAATAATTGAAAGTTCAACATAAATTCATAAGACATTGCTTACAAGCTTAATATTCGTTGTATTGATATTAATTACAGTGAAATGTATAGATTGCTGAACATTGAAAAGTTGGAGACTCGATGTAAAAACTGAGATATTGTCACAACATACAAGATTCTTAACAATGTAAGTAATACAGACTCCTGAGTTGATGTGTCAGCTTAATTTAAATGTTCCTCCTACTACAGTGCTCAGACAGACTAGATTATTCTACCTTGAACAACATCGTACACTGTATGGTGAAAACTGTGCAATAGTTAGAATGATGATTAACTCAAATAGTGTCAGTATAGATTTGTTTCATTGTTCTCCAAGTTCACTTCAACAAGTTTTAAAATCTGCTTTGACTTTGCTTAAAGTGTGTCTTCTTTTCTATTGCAGTTACTCTGTTTTAAACCATTGTTGTCCTTATATTTTATTTAATTTTATTGATGTTACCTGTTATCTGTTATTTATGCTAGATATTTAATGATAGTACTAATACTTCAAGTGCTTTATTGCGAATTGTGATATAAAATCTTATTTTGTTGAATATTTTATATACTATAGTTATTTTGTAAATTGGTTAATTACCATAATATATACTGAAATTTGCAATTCCATACGCACCTTTAAACAAAAAGTCCTGCAGATGTATGCAGCTACTCTATCCATTAGAACTAATACAGACCTTAAAAAATTTAGGCGGGATCTAAAAAATATCAATCTTACCAAAAGCTACTATGGCATTGTATTTTAATGATTTAGTTTGATACCTAAAATTAATCATGTATCTGTTGATAAAATTTTTTTAAGTCTTGTTTTATGTTAGTTCTTGCCTTTTCCTTGCTTCTCTTTTTGGTTTTTATTTCTTTAAGTTTTTTGTTTGTCTGATAGGAAAAAAATACAAAATAAAAAAAGCATAATATATTGCTGAAAAAAAGTCATATAATAATGGCTAATGCATTTTATGACCTTTTAAAATATGATCCTAGTAATTGAATATCAGTTTGTTTTGATAAGAAACAATGGCTCTTACCAAAAACTCCAATAGGTGAATTATTTTACTTAAGGCAAATTAGCTACTACATCTTTTGCTGTGTTAAGACAAATTATTGTTCAGCCAGTTTTTTACACTTGGACTGATGATGAAAGTGGCCGCGAAGAAGTTCAGTCCTTTTTGACTATATTAGAAATCTTGAAGTAGGCCCAACTATTGCGTGCTAAGATTATTTGGTGATGAACTTGCATACAGTTCAAAGATTAAAAATATATATCTGCATTTTCCAGTGTGTGGATATGGCTTTTTACCCACAGATAGAGTTTTTGGAGTAGTTGAGAGAAAATGAAAATGCGAGTCTGTTTTTAAAGTTAAAGAAAATTACAAAGCAACATATAGAGAAATAGGCTTTGTTAAGGTATTAGAAAAAGACTAAAAACAAACAATACATATATAGTCTTGTTATGCCCTAATTTTTGTAAAAAAGTTAATTTTGTAATAGTCAAAGTCAAAGTCAAAATATACTTTATTTGCTAAGTTTACAAACTTATGCTAAAAGCTTCCTAATCCTAGAATTTATAATACAAGTATTTATTTTGTTATACAGGACAAAAACAGAATGCAGAATCGATTTTGATTGTACATAGAAGCATATTTTATATAAACAAAGACAAAACCAAATAATTTTAAATATTAAAATGAATTGTTAAAATACTCTTCAATGCTGTAGTAAGCTTTTGGTAAGATTAATTTCTTTAGTTCTCTCCTAAACTTTTTAAGGTCTGTAACAGTCCTAATCAAAAAAGGAACATGATTAAATATTTTACAACTAATAAATATAAGAGAGTTTCTCGTAAGTGAGGAGGTGGGGATTGGAAGAGATAAGTTGCCCACTTAACGAGTATTATGACTGGTGCAGGATGGTGGACTTATGGACTTATGTACGAGTGTTGCAGTTTCCAATATAAACAGTGAGAAAACTGTTAAAATTCTTTCAGCTACAAAAAGAGGTTTACAAGACACTCTCAGACCAACACCACACAGATATCTTAATGCTTTTTTCTGAATAGTAAAAATTATGTTAAGGAGTCTCTTGGTGCACAATCCCCAAAATGGCAACCCATAACAGATATGAGAGTCTATTAAGGCGAAATAAACTGAACGAGCAAACAACCCCCCCAACGCATGCCTGGCAACCCTGACTGCAAAACAACCAAAAGAAAGTTTAGCAGCGAGGCCCAAAACATAGTTGTCAAACCTTAAACTCTCATCAATGAAGAGGCCGAGAAATCGACAATAATCCCTACCATGTAGTGGGCTCTGCTCAGCAAACAAAAAACCCTCTACATTACACATAAAGCCCAGAACAAAAGTCTTATCAACATTGAATACAAGCTGATTGCAGATGCACCAATCTTTAATTTTGTGAAGGTCCTCTACTATGAGAGATCTGACTACTTTTTGATCTTTGTTATGCCACAGAATTGTAGTATCATCGGCAAACTGAACCATTAGTCCATGCAGTGATAGAGAGCTTAAGTCATTAACATATAATAAAAACAAGATAGGACCCAACACTGACCCTTGAGGTACACCACATTTAAGATGTGCTATCCCTGACAAAAATCCAGATGCAACCACCCTCTGTGTGCGGCCAGACAGGTATGACTTCAACCACCCTAAAGAAGTAATACATTCGTTTTACTTTCTTTACCAACAAATAGAAAATTTCTGAGAAAACTTAGCAAGTCTTTAGACCTGTTGCTGCAAAACTGAACAAGTCAAAACTTTCTTGTAAACATTATCATTAAAAGAAAATGTTTGTGCCTCCCAAAAAGTATATAATATCATAGTTTGATTTTTTATTATGTTATTAATGAAAAATCAAATTTGCTATAGAACTTCTATCAATTCTATATGAATTATTAAGTTCATGTAAAACTTAGTGCAATGGCCTTGTTTATTTTTTGTCGGCTAGCTACTCATATATGATGCCAAACAAAATTCTAGAAAATTTACTATTAGCTGTAAAATACCACATTCACAATTTTTAGTCACTAATTCACAAGAATAAATAACAATTTTTTTTATGAAAAAAATCTTGAATAAAATAATATTCATAAAAAATAAAATAAGTTAAAGTAATAAGTCCCCAGTATAAAAGGAAAAGTGCCATTTTAATTTTAAAAATTAAAAGGTTATAATGTGAAATCAAAAATAGAAATCATGCAGTGTCTTTACCTGTTTTACTTTTTTGTCTTAGTGTTTCTGCGCCGCTATTTGGCTGCAGCAGCAAAGCCTTCCAAAGTTGTTCCTCCGAAATTGTGTCCCACGTGGTGCAAAAAAAACTGAGTAAAAGGGCAATTACCTTATTGTATTGAGCTGAATTGGGCAACAAAGCTCGCAAAACGGTTATTTAGACAAGAAAATTAACAAAATAAAATCTGGAAATGTCGAGAACGGAGATAGGAAACAATCAACCCTCGCCAACCCGAAGAAAAGAGTCGCGTGGGCGTCGCCCGGTCGAAAGAAATATCAACGTCACCATACTGTCAAAGAAATGTAAAGAATAAAGCCGCATTCACAATGAACTTTTTCGGACTTAGCGGAATAAAACACTACGATAAATGAAAAAGAAATAGAAGAAAATAAAATTAAGTTAACAACTCAACCACTGTAAAAAATTTAAACCAAATGACCTAATAATTCATTAAAATCTATATTATTGTGACAAAATTATAAAAAATTACTCTTAATTCATATTTATTAATATTGAAAAAGTAAAATCACCAGATAAAAATAACCGTAACACACAAACCAAACCATCATTCTTCAAAAACTGCTTGAACATTAAAACTTACTAAACTTAATAGGATAAAAAGCGTAAAAAAATACAAGATTATAAAGTCTTATATCATATTTGTGAGTCAATCGAAAGACCTATATTTTGGCCAATTTTCACCTGATTATGATATGAGGTTTTTTTTTCTTTGATGTTACGAGGCCTTCGAACACCAAAACGCGTTTTCATTTGGAAGCCTCATATTTGAAAAAAAGGGTATATGTCAATAAAAGTTGTTAAATTACTTTAACTAAAATTTTTAACATCGGACAGGAGTTAATAAAATTATTATTCAGTAATAGCCTTTTTATGGCTATTTTTATAAACATAATAACTTTAATATATGTAACTAATTTTTAAACTTATTTTAAAAACTATAAGCTACTTAGTTGATGTTTCAAATTTAATTAAATCTTAACCTTTTTATAATCAGGACCAGCTTCAAAACCAAGTTTGAATGTCGATAATATAAGCTATGCTAAAATATAGGTATTATACATTGTTTATACTACATAGTTTTTATTTTTACTACTTTGTTTTATAGTGATTAAGATGATACTAGTAGTAGTATATCACCTGATTATACGACTTAGACTAGAAGACTTAGGAGTGCCTATTTTTCTTTATAAAAAAATCATTTTAGCGATCAAAGTCAAATCCAAAATACCATAGTAGGAAAAAAAATTGATGTTTCAAGTCTGTTCAATACCTATTATTTCAAATATTCAACAATAAACATATTCATTTAGGATATGGAAGTTGTAATAGAGCAACAAAAGGAATTATTTACACTTTTTATATTTAAGTGTAGAAAAAATAAAAAAGACTTACAATATTAAAAACATATCGATAATATCTGCCATAACATAGGGGAGGGAGGATGTATCATCGGAAATAGGATATTTCCAATTTGCTGAAATTAATGCAGCAATTACTATGTCCATAATGATTTGTGAAAGTCAATGGAGGCTGCAGCTCAAGAAGAAGCCAAAATTGCCATAAGGAAGATGAATAATTATGAAAATAGAATACCTTGTATTACCGGTGAAGTTTGGTCTAAAAGCTAATACATACACAGAATGGTAGCGATAAACAAAGCTGTCATACATAAACGAGGTGAAGTTAACGGTTTTTTAGAAAAAAAGTGCATGAGACTGATGAGAGAAATAAGAAATGTGGCATTTCATGTATTTGGAGAATATGAGATGTGTACCTCATTGGCACACTCTTTGCATGTACGAAAAGAGATATTGAAAATAATTTTATTCTTAAAATGAAGAAATTTGGTTTATTTCAGGATATTAAGATTTGAACGAGTGGTAACACAGGAAAATAATTTGGCGGAGCCCTACAATTTCATAGTTTGTGAATGATCTAATAAAAAGGTCTAATGATTATTATGATATTATTCATAGAACTGTTGTACATAGAAGTATAAAATCTTATAAAGAATATTTAAAAATTTAAAGCTTAAGCGTAGAATTTCTTTAAAAAAAGGCGAATGTTTTAATGATATTTTTACCAACTTAACCCAAACCCAAACCCAATGGACGCAAACGATATAAAAATTTATTTTTTAAAAATTATATCTAGAGTTTACAGAAATCATCCGGAGAATTAGGTAAAAGGTGTGAAAAAAACAGTTGTTTTGAATGAACCCAAGAGAAATTCATAACAATTAGCGCATCAATTAAAAAAAATATGCGCAAGCTATAAAAAAACAATTTGGGCCCTTAAACAATTCAAGAATATATTACACTCCAATTTCAGAAATTAAATAAATAAAGAAGAATACGTGACTGTAGACGAAGAAGTATATACGAAAAAAATTAACCTAACCTCGAAAAAAGGAGAAATGAAAAAAAAGAGTATCATTATCAGAACTAAGGATAATTAGCAGTAACAATGAAATGAAATGTAATACATTTTTTGATGAAGATTGTAGGAATACAAATATATTTCAAATACTAAAAATATTTTAATTTAAATGCAGTGGCGGCTCCTTCTTAGGGTCAATTGGTCAATGACTCCCCTAAAATAATCTCATAAAAATACCAATTTTATTAAAAATATCTTTTATCTAAAACTTCACTGTGAATTATAAAATTCTCTAAGCAGTCTGCATTGGCAAAACATAAATATATTACCAACGTCGCGCCTCGCGCTCATCACACAAGCCCGTGGCTGGGCCGTATTTTAAATTGTCCCTATACAGTTCTTATGGCTTATGGAGAAATGCATGTAAAATAGAACAAAGAGGGCAGATTCGCATTTCGTGAGCGGGAGTGAGAGTCACCTTTCAGTCCTATATCTCTAATGTAGTCGACGGCCCGACTGGATGAATGTTTTGTTTTAGTTAGTTGTTTGCCGCCCGCACTTTGACGGTTTGGTTATGCATTTTTTTGCTACCCGTGTTTATTGTTTTAGAATGACGCTGTATGGGCGAAAAATGGAATAACTGACATTAAGCATTTAAAAGTGAAAATTACAAAGCATGCTTCTTCCACTACTCATATAAATTCATCAATGAGTTACGCAAGTTTAAGACGTGTTAACATAAGACGGGAACTTGATAGTATATATCGTAAATCTGTGCATGACTTTAATGAATCGGTTTCTAAAAATAGGTATATTTTAAACAAACTAATCGATTGTGTAAAATTTTGCGGAGTTTTCGAAATTGCATTGTGCGGTCATGACGAAAGTAACAGCTCCAATAATCCTGGAATTTTTCTGGGCCTTATCGATTTTGTTTCTGAACTGGATTTAATGTTTAAAGAACATATTGAAAAAAGTACAGTAACCCTCCAGGTACCACAGCACAACATTTAACTAATGTAATATTGGAAGAACTTCAATTATTAAAAATTAATGAAGCACCTGAAAAATTGATTGCCCAAAGTTACGATGGTGCATCAGTCATAGCGGTAAACTGGAAGGAGTACAAACAAAAATTAAAGAAATATACCCAAATGCACACTTTATTCACTGCTATGCCCATCAACTTAATCTTATCCTGCAAAAAGCGGCGAGTCAACATAAACCGATAAAAATATTTTTTGCAAATTTACACTCATTTTCGTCCTTTTTCGGCCGATCTCCAAAACGTACGATGGTTCTGGATAGAGTGGTTAAAGTAAGGCTACCTAAAGCTGCACCCACTCGATGGGCTTTCAATACAAAATGTGTTGAAATTGTATACACTTATAAAGATGATTTAAAATTTTGCTTAGAGGAAATTATTGATGAGCAAGATGGTAACAATATAAATCAAGCAACTGGTTTAAAAAGACATTTGGAAGATGAGCTTTTTTTATTTTGATTAAATTTTTTCCATAAAATCATTTCCCATGTTGATATATTGTTTAAACAATTGCAAATGCGAGATATTGATGTCATATCTGTCAAAAATTATATACTGTCTTTTAACAACAATATCCAAATAATTATAAATACTATATTGGAATCAGAAGAACCAAGCACATCAACAGCAAAAAAAAAGAAAAACTACTACAGCTACAGAGGATTCAAAGCGACGAACTGCACTGGAAATTTGTGATATTATTATATCTGAAATAAATCACAGGTTTGGTTTCAATGATCATCTCATGATTTCACAGTTATTCTACACAGAGAAATTTGAAGCATACACTACCAACTTTCCGCAAAATATT
The DNA here is from genome assembly GCF_022605725.1 of Anthonomus grandis grandis. Taxonomy (NCBI): domain Eukaryota; kingdom Metazoa; phylum Arthropoda; class Insecta; order Coleoptera; family Curculionidae; genus Anthonomus; species Anthonomus grandis. The sequence continues at coordinate 856,240 of NC_065566.1, read as the reverse complement.
TTAAATATGGTGAAGGCTCATTATCCCACAGTAAATATTTCCAAACTAAAATCTGAACTTGAAGTCATATATTGTCGTGAGGATTTTCGCAATAGTGCCGGTGCAGTAGCCATACTTCAGCTTTTTATTAACATGAATTTGTCTGAAACATTTTCTGAACCAGTGAAATTATTAAATATTTTGTGCACACTCCCTATGACAACCATGGAAAGTGAGAGATGTTTTTCTACTTTAAAAAGAGTAAACACATTCCTGCGTAATACGATGGGACAATCTAGACTTAGTGCCTTGTCTATGTTGAGCATCGAGAAAACGCTTGTCAAAAGCATTCCAAATTTCAATGAGAAGGTCATAGACTATTTTGCAGAACTAAAGGATAGGAGAATTGACTTAAAATATAAAAATATTTAAGGTAAGTTTCATTTTAATAAATTTACAATTTATTATATAAATATTCCTTTATATCAGTCGATAACCTGTTTATACTCTTTTTCCTATATTTTTATTTAAAATATTTACTCTAATAAAAAGGCAAAGTTAATTTTTGGAAAACGATTAAAGCATTTAAAGTTATTTTTACCCGCTTAATAGGGTAAATATCTCGGTAAATATTATTGAGTTTTATCTAAGTCTGTATTTTCTATCTAAAATATAAATGCTAAAAGATCTTTCAAATACTTTAAAAAATCAATAGTTTGATTTGTTTTTTTTTATTAGAGTAAACTAAGTTTTCAAACCAAAATGACCCCCCTGAAGATTGACCCACGAGCCGCCACTGTTTAAATGAATTCCCAGAATTAATAGACCCGCAATACCCAAAAGAACTACCAATAAGAAATCCTTCAGGAGACTTATAAAATAGTGTTTGGTAAATAAGAATATAAATATAACTATTTTAATGCGTTAAAAAATAATGAAAATTTTAAAAAATCTAGAAATATAATATAGAACTTTTTTATTTAAGAAAAAGTAACTTGATTCACTTAGCAATTCGCAAGTACTTCCGCTATGGCCGGAAGCATCATTTATTATAAAATGAGCTTATAACTTACTCGTAATTACTCCATTTTGTGCTAGATTGAGATTCATAATTATAAAATAAAGTAAAAATAAATACAAATGCGAACAGGATTTTGAAAGGCTTGAATTTTGCGATGGGAAGAAGAAATTACATAATATTCTAAGATCAGAAAGCATTCAGTGGGAGCTTTCAAACAATGTATCGGATACATAAAATTTGAAGTCCTTGGTTTAATTAAATAATAATTGTACGTGGTCAACACTTCTAAAGACCTCTTAAACTGGAGTTATTAAAACACCTTTAACTTGTTTAATTTACCGGGGGCGCTCAGATTGTACATTATTATGTCAAGATTTTTAACACCTATGATATTCTCTCTAAACTAATAAATATGGATAGCTTAAACCTTAAACTTAAGAAAAGGCACTCTGTTTCATTATTGATAAAATGAACCGTTTTGGTGAAAAAAATAATTAAGAAGTCACTCTATTATTTTAAATAAAAAAAAAACATGATATGTTCCTTTTTTCAACGATGCTACAGTTATTCAAACAACAGATAAGCCATAAAAGAAATAAGTACTATGAAAAACCGAGTGGAAAACCTAGTAGGAATCAATATGATTTGTCTAATAAAAGCAAAAAAAATTAAAACGAGTTCATATTAAAAATAACATTCAACAAACTTGCAAAACCTTTCTGAAAACTTAAAAATTAAAAGAAAACATTGTCTAGCTACTATAGACAAAATAAGTGTAGTATTAAAACAAAGAAGTCCTTTGGATACATTGTCCAGAGTGTAATTTTGAGTGGAGATCTTACTGCCAAATTAATCAAATTCTAATATCAAAAATGAGTTTGCTCAAATTTCAACAGACATTTCAAAACATAATTTTCTGAAGTGATTCCTTAAATTTAACGCCAAATGGAAATATCTACTAGACTATTACGAACTAATAAATAAGTCTTCAAAAGCTAATTAATAATAGATTTACATTACAGACTCATTGGTTTGAACCAATAATCCAGCAAATATCTTATGATTTTAAAACCTAGATTAGATACGCCAATTTGAAATCATTTGCTAAATAGTGAAATAATTTTCTTTTCCGGGACAGTTAGTTAAAATTGGGATGTTAATGATGGTCAAAAGACACAATTTTTAATACAATTTAAGCAAAAATTTCGTTTTAAAGGTGAGCTAGTGATAAATAGTTGATAAATAGTTGGTAAATAGATATTTATTATTTTATATATATTAGTGCTAAATATAGCTATAAAACTAAATTTAATAATATAAATACAGCTTAATATTCAAATATCTTAACAAACATAAACATACCATTAAACAAATACTGAATAAGACATTCAAATCCTTAAAGATCATAAAAAATTATTGCTAAGATACTCCCTCGGGAGAATAAAATGACTTACCAATTAGATAATTTTTCATTTTCTTCATAAAAATCCTATCGCGTATATAAGTTGCCTGAGATGGGGTGGTAGAACATTGTATAGCATTACAGCATAGTAGTCATTACCGCTGCGTGCACGAGTGAGTCTGTGATAGGGAGAAATAAAATTGAAATTATAACGAGTAAGATAATTATGTATGTCTTGGGGTGTAAGTATTAATGTTTTTAATGATATAGCTCAGATACTGAAAAATAAAAATACATGGAAATATAAGTATGCCAAGATCTGAGGAGTATATTGCTCCTCAGATCTTCAATCACGATAACCTATACCTGACATTATAGACAGACATCTCTGCACTCCAAAGATTCCTGACGTCTGTGTAGAATGGCCCCAGATTAAAATTGCATAACTCATGGAAGAAGATAAAAATATTCATGATATACCATCACAAATGTCTTTTTACTGACAGTGATAGGAAGACTTTGTATGAAATAATTTATTTGAGAAAGTTTGAAGGCAAGATATGTCATGATCTGTCCAGATTAAACCAGGATCGTCAAGATGAACTTCAAGAAATTTTACAAAATTATCCATAGAAAGATCGGATTTCACATAGAGAACTGAGAAGTTTACGTTCCGCGTCTTTAAATGGTTGGGACCAATTTTATTTGTAAAGAACTAATTCTGTTTTTCTATCCGATTATCAGTAACCACACGTGTAGTTTTAGAAAGAGAACAGCAATAATATTTCTGTAAGCTGGTTGTATCATCCGCAAAAAGGGATTAAATTGGAAATGATAATGACAATCAAAGCCAATGAGTTACTTATTTTATTGGGTTTTACGTCACTTATAGCAAAAATCAATTTAGAAATTTTTATCTCACAGGCTCAAAAAATTGAAAAGAATATGAAAGTAAAAAAAGAAAAAAAACAAAGCCAATGCTTGTCAAATCAAAAAAAATGAGGCATATGTGTCCAGCTCCTTATCCAAAACCTCTGCGACATACCCAACTAAGCCATATATCGCTAAGTGGCAGATTCATTGTTAATGTCTTTAAAATTAGTGTTGATTTGCTCTTTCATAAGCAATTTCCGAACTTTGAAAAATACCGGCAGCAATAAAATCCAGCAAGCCCTAATTAAAAAAAAAAGAATAATTTTTTGCTAGGTTTAATACAAAAGAAAAAGTGTTAGAAAAAATACGAAGACTAATTAACTTTGTTAAGGGATATATAATAATATTTGTTCATGATTTTAAGATTCTTGAGGTAATTTTATAACAGTCTCAGCTTTTAGTACTTTTAAAAGTGAAGACTGAAAATTAAAATTAAAATTTTGGGTGTTGAAATTGCCATAAAAAAAATCATTTACAGTTTTTGTTGAAGTAAGAAGCTTTGCAACTAAATTTCTGATATATTAATAAAATATTGTTGAATTATTCGTCATTAGGGTTAGTTGATGCGCTAGGGTTCGAGTTAGAGTGTGTTTTAATACTGTACTGTATAGCAGATTTATTCATTTGTAGAGATCATTATAAAATTCTCATAAGAAGCCCTCTTAATCCTAGATACCTGGAACCGTTACCACTTTCTACATTCAGTCACTATTTTTTATCGTGGCATTAGAACAGAGTTTTGAATATTTATAGTATTTAACATTTGTAGTTTATCTCTCATATATTTTAGCTGATCATTAAGCCTTAAGTCAAAATGGTGGGAAGTGAATCAGAAACTGGTGAAAGTGATAGCTCAGCAAGAGCAAAAAAAGTGGGTTTAACTTGCTACAAAAAAAGTGGTTCAATCTGTGTTTGCATAAGATGCCACGCAATTTACCACATAGTTGTGTTCAAAATCAATTGTTGTGATGCCATTAATTGGCTAGGAAACAGCGATGAGGTGGCGATTGTAAACAAAACAGTAAGTAGAACGCAAATGGAAATTTCCTATCTTAAAAAGATGCTAGAAGAGACATCAGACAATGGATAAAAATAACATCCTGAAAATGACCAGATGTAAAAAAAATTAACCTGATGTTAATATATACAAAATAATATCGGATGCCAAAATAATACAAAAGTAATTTGAACCCACTCTAGAGTTCGACTTTGTTAACAGAATAGAAAAAAATAATAATTAATAATTATAATTAATAACAATTTAATACTTTAATTTATAATTTGATACTTTATTAAACGAAATTTGAATGGACGGATGGGTAATAACAGGAAGGAAAAAGGAGAGTAAAGGTATGGGAAGTGAGGGTTAGAAAATGAGTACAAGGGAACCAATGGAAGGAGGGAGACTTACTATAGACTATAGAGGTGATGGCTCAGGGGATCTTCTCAAAGGAAAGCCGACTAGCACTAACCACTTTGGTAGAGTGGCATGGATTCCACAAGAGTTCAATAAAATATAAGCGCCACCTGTTTTATCCCAGATGGATAAGAAAATCCCGATGACCAAGAAAACAGGAAATTACTAAAAGCACTATATCTATAAACCTGAAAGACCACTATATCTATAAACCTCACAAGGAAGGACAGGGAGATTTATAAATACAATTAATTATATTGACCCTTAATAATGGCTTTTGGGGTTGAGCCACAGTGCCATGGCTCTACCTAATAAACGTTGAAAATAAAAAAAAAATTATTTTTTAAATTTTTACTTCAGTCCAAAAAAATATCTGTATATTAATATTTATAATACCAATTATAAAATTAAAATACTGGAACGCAGCCAGTGCAAGATTCCGCAAATTCCGCTAATGCCAAATCGAAGACGTAGTTGTCGCGCCAGGCCCCGTGTCGATGCGTGTTACATCAAATAATCACAGCAAATGTCCTTGAAACAATATGGCAAAGCTACGGCAAATTAAATAATTTTGAGCCGGGCTCCAAACCAACAGAATATTTTCTAGCAAAACGTGCGTGATATTGTTTGTTTTGATTATTCATCGGGCATTCGCGGTTCCGTAGAGATCTTTTATTTAATTTAGCTGGCGTTTTCGGCTTTATTGGTGTTTTTTATTTTTATTGAATATTAAAAACAATGAATAAAATTAGTTTTTTAAAAGCAAATCCATTTTCCACTTTATTATTGGAACAAAAAGTAGAAATAAAGGAGTTAGGGCGACCGTTGCCCGATTTAAATATAGAAAATTTTTTTTGAGTTATTAAAAACAATAAAATTACTTATTTGTTACCTTACTGTAAATATGGAAAACTGTATGTTGCCTGTGATCTGAAGTATTGACATTTCCACGTAGTTTTTGTAAGTTCATTTCCTTAAATTTCAAAATTTTTAAAATGTATATTTTTATCTACAAAAAAAATAGAAGACTTATTGCGTTATTATAATTTTGATAATAAAATGTAATAATTTCGATCACTCGTTCGGTCATGATAAAATTAGATCAAGGTCTGGCCCTACCTCCCTGAACTGTCAGGAGCCGCCACTGCTTAATATTATGTACAAGTATCATGGTGTCCAAATGTTTGGCTATTAAATTATATCCTATTAAATTACGGCTTTAATGTGAGAGCACCTTAAAACTCATGGGCTCACACCAAAAGTCGTTTGTATAACTTAGAAAGTTAGGTTATCTTTCAAAAATCAAAATAAACATAAAAGAAAAGCTTTAGTTCTGAGATACATTCAAGTGAATCTATTTTAAAAGAAAAGTTAATAATCAAACTTATTACTTTAAAAACAAGTTATGTTGCCCTTCCTGAATATAGTGTCTATATCAAGAGTAAAATCTCATATTATGTTGTTTGGGGCTAAAAGTTCGCGTGAGTACTGTCGAAATAGGCCTATTTATCCAGTTTACAAGGAGATCTATACGGACTATTTCAATAAAATAACTAATGTACACCTAGTTATTATGAAACTATTTAAAGCAATTGTGTAGTAGTGAAATCTAATAATGAGAGTGATAACAAGGTAATTTTGAGGTTAGTATTTAGTATAATATACTACAGTAAAGCTAATAAATGTTGATAGGACTTAGGTTTACTGGTTAGGTGGTTTACTGACTGCATGGTTTACTATACATCAGAAACATTAATCAAACCCGGCTCCAAAAGGGCTGCATGATTGAGATGGAAAACCTGGGTGGATCGGTTTAACAGTGAATGTCAATGTAGATGTTGTGGACGTTACTGAAGTAGATGAGTGGAGATTTCTACCTCTTATAATAGTGGATAAAGACCATACCGGAGAGAGAAAAGAAGCCTGAAAGTGGAAGAATACCCAGATTGAGGAATCGCAACTTAACGGTATGCTTGAGTCTACTTATATAAAATTACATGTGTAATATGTAGAGTATCATAAACCAAGATACCAAATCCAAATATTAGGACTTACCAATGGAATTGGCCTTTTCTCGGAAACACAAAACTAGACACTTAAACAAAGAACTTTGAAAACGTTGTGATTTAACTACACCACTTATAATCCTGTACTATTGCAGTATGGCATTTAGTATCCAAATAAAAAGTATAAAATACCCAAAAGGTGAGTTTTCAACTTTTCATTGGAGTAAAACCGGCAAAAATACCAAGAAACAACCTTCTTCAAAGGCTTGTTCTTCAAGACTCCTAGAGGTCAAAGATTTTCGCGCCAGAAATGGTTTTAGTAGGGATATAGGAGAATGAGCTGGGATCTTATTGGTTAGGATATGACTTCTGACATTAGTAAAATCAAAACAATTAAAAAAATTAATATTATGATTAATAATTTGAGTTTCATCATAAGGGTTGAAAATTATTGATATCAAAAATAGAATTAATACTGAAATGATAACTGTTTTATTAACTTTAGCACCAGAATAACTTAGAAATTGCCTCTTAAAGCTCTATAATCCAGCTATGCTTTCGCTAACATTCTGGATTCATTTTATTTTCTTATTCTTTATGTATCTGAAGAAAATAAACTGTAACACCTTCCCTTCCTCAAAAAAAAATTTTTTTTTTGAGAAAAAAATTTTGACCAAGAAGACAAAAAGAATTATGTGCTACATATTGTAATTACTACAAAAAAAAACACGAAAATTTGGCCTAACTCAGTTAATTTACCTAAACCTTTTAATTAATTCACCCAATTAATTTACTCTAATATATCTAACCTAATAAACCTAAATTAACTTATTCTAATCCCAATCTAAAGTCAAATCGGGGTTTAAAGTCAAAAATTGGGGGTTTAGTCTGAATCAGGAGGATGTGCTTTGAGATCCTTTGCGTGCCAGATTCCTAAATTCTTACCGTTATCATTAATAAGTTCGTAAGTCCAAGGGGACACAATACGATGTATAGAGAATAGTCCAGCGAATTTTGGTGCTAACTTAGACGTGAAATTTTTAGTGGCATCCGAAAGAACGATGTTGCGTTTCCAAACCTTTTGACCAACGGTGAATCTATCATCGCGCTTTCGCAAATCATAAACGTGCTTTGATCGGTAGAAAGCTTGTTTAGTTCGCTTTTGGACGTCGCCAAAAATCTTCTTGAGTGTTTCAGATCTCCTCAAAGCATCAGATTCACTATTAGGGTTAACATTTTCGGTGTCATGGTCAAAGAAGATTTCACGGCCGAACATGATAAAATTGGGGGTGAAATCGGTGACTTCATGGCGAGAGGATCGAATTGCACAACCAACTTTTAAGAGATATTATCCCATTGACGGTGGTCATCAGCAACATAGGCTGACAAACTGGACTTTGGAACTCTATGTACTCGTTCTACTGGATTTCCTTGTGGGTGGTAATTCGCAGTGTACTTTATTTTAATATGGTACTTAGCCATGAGTTCCTGAAAAGATTTACTTCGAAATTGCGCGCCATTATCCGTGGTAACAGTTTCAGGTGCACCATAGATCAGAATGACATGATCTTCCATCCATTTAAGTATTTCTCTTGAAGTAGCTGAACGTAAGAGATATAATAATATGTATTTACTAAATACGTCACACACAGAAAGAACGTAACTATATCCAGATGTTGATCGTGGTAAAGGACCTACAAGATCTATGCTGATGGTCTGCCATGGTCTAGAGTTACTTGGTTGGGAGCTAAGCATATGACCTGCAGGGGCTTTTTGTTGTGGCTTTGTTCGCAGTCAAACATGACATCGCCGAATATATTTGGCTACGTCAGACCGCATACTTGGCCAGTAATAGCGTCTCGCTATTCTGGAATATGTTTTGAAAACTCCACATTCTGGGGGATCGTGGTTGGCTCGTAATATAGCGGATCGTTCGTGTTTTGGTATAACTAATAGCATTGTAAAGGTCCTTCCTGTAAGCTCGGGGTACCTTTCTTTGACTTTTTTGTAAAGTTTCCCATTCTCAACCCACCACAAAAGATATTTTAAAGGGTCCTGCTTCACCTTTTGGCACATACCCGCATACCAAGGATCGGAATTAATTGGATCGATGGTGGCGATGAAAGGAAGAATGGAATCCACGGCAGGTACAGAGCGACACAGGGCATCAGGAACAACGTGTTCTTTTCCCTTTCTATGTATTATATCGAAGTCGTATTGCTGCAATCTTATGTTCCATCGGGCTATTCTACCCATAGGATCTTTAATGGAATGTAATCATTTTAGGCTATAATGGTCAGTTATTACAGTAAATTTTGTCCCTTCCAGGTAAGGTCGTAACTTTTCTATGGCAAAAAGGACTGCCAAACATTCCTTTTCAGTGGTACTGTATCGTCTTTCGTTCTTATTAAGAGATCGACTAACGTAGCAGATAACTCGTTCTTCACCACTTTGTACCTGCGACAATACAGCTCCAAGTCCATAATCAGATGCATCGCATTGTACAGAAAAGGGAACACTAAAGTCGAGACACGATAGTACAGAAGCTTGGACAAGATGTTCTTTGATTTTCTTAAATGCAGCATCACAGTTTAAATCCCAAATAAATTTTGCATTTTTGCGCGTCAGGGCAGTAAGGGGTGCAATAACTGTAGAGAAATTCAGCACAAAGCGACGATACCAGGACGTCATACCAACTATGCGTCGAACCTCTGTAGTATTTATAGGAGAAGGTATATTTAAAATTGCCTCTACTTTCTCAGGATCAACTAGCAGTCCTGAAGCATTGACTATATATCCCAAGTATTTTAGTTCAGACTTACAAAACTGACACTTATCGGGGTTAAGAGTGAGTCCTGCGCGAGTTATTCGCTTAATCACTTCTTGCAAAATCTCTATGTGTTTTTGAAATGTTGGAGTGCAGATGATTACGTCGTCAAGATATACAAATACAAACTGTTCGAGATTAACGCCGACTACACGATCGATCAATCTTTGCCATAAGGCGGAGGCATTTGTCAATCCGAAAGGTATACGTTTAAATTGAAAGAGACCTCGAGATGGAACAGTAAATGCAGTTAAAGGACGTGATTCTTTTGATATAGGGATCTGCGTACTGGCAGGGGTAGTGACCTTGTTAAGGACACGGTAGTCGACACAGAATCTCCAACCTCCGGACTTCTTCCGTATCATGACTATTGGAGACGACCATGGAGAGTTCTATTATGTCTTCAGACAACATTTTTTCTAACTCTATATTAACTTCCTTCTGAAGAGCTGGGGACAAAGGATAATACCTCTGCTTGATAGGGGGTGAATCTGTCTTGATGACAAGTTCGATGAGTTTTGTACACTCAATTCTACTTCCTATAGCCGAGCGAGTGTCCTCAATAAATATGTCTAGGATTTGTCGTTGCTTGGAGGTGAGCGTGGCGATTGACTGAATGGCTGACAAATGACTAGTTTCCTGCAGATCGGAGCGAAAACTCCATTCTGAAGAATAAAGATCAGAAATAATCTTCATATTCCTCTAAAAATCTATACCTAGAATGACGTTATCGGATAGAGACGGGACAATGATAACTTCTAGTAGGATCACTCGATCGCGAAGCTGGATAGGCACTTGTGCAGTTCCTAATCCTTTAACACTTTCGCCATTTGCTACAATACTAGGATTTATGCAACAGAGTGGTTCTAAAATCTTCCATCCTTTAGAACCAATAATAGTTCGAGTAGAACCGCTATCTAATAAGGCAAGAAAGGATTTTCCATAAATTTTTATTTCTAAATAGGGTCGTAAATCGCCTTTGGCGTGTGATAAGATAAAGTCAAGGACTTCACTTTGGTTGGCCGATATATTAGAATTAACTGAGGAAGACGGAGGGCCTACTGACGTCTTCCGATCTTGGAGTTTTTTGTACACCTGCTACATTTTTTGGAAATAACATTTGGAGAGCCACATCTGAAGCAAAATTTCTGGCGAGGCTTCTGGTTCTGCCTGAAATTATGACCAACTTCTTGACAATTCCAGCACTTTTGTGTTGAAGAAACCGAGCAAAGATTAGTCGTGTCTTCCTCAAAATGGAGAAGATCTTCTGACCTAGCTGGTTTAATTGAAGCTAACTGTGAAGGTTGCCAAGAGGGTTTATGATAAGCTAACGATAGTTCCAACAAATTCCGGTAATTTGTGGGAGGAGAAGCAAATCTTTGAACTCGTGCTTCAGTTTCCTCAATTGATCTAATTAGATACAATAGTTCATCAATATCAGTGTTGATACGTTTTGTAGCAAGTCTTCGCTGAATGTGAGGTAACAGATCTCTTCGATAACTTGTAACCGGGTGGTTTCTGATGGCAAATTTGGGAGTTTTCTAAATAATGCTTCCATAGCTACGACAAAACTAACCACACGTTCGTGGGAACCTTGAGTTCGGGAATGAATCTCATCCCAAAGCCCAAACTCATAATCAAAAGGCTGGAATGCAACTCGTAATTGAGCTGGTAGATCATCCCATTGGGAAAAGCGTTTTGTCCGAAACCAAAGGAGAGCATCTTTTGTAAAGAGTTCTGGGGCAGACTTTAAAAGATGTTCTTTGGAGACTCCTCTAGAGACACGAAGCTCTTCAAGGCGTTCGAGAAAGTCTGTCACACTAGACTGACCATTATATTTTAAGTTCCACGACGACACATCGTGATACTTGTAAGGCGGAGAATTTATATAATATCGACTTGGTCAGACTCATAGTCCTCGTAATGGAGAAAACTCAAAATTGTCAAGTCGATTGGCAAGATCCACATCTGGATTAGGGTGACTTAAAGTTTTATCTATGATATGAGATGCATCAGTATGCACTTGTCGTGAGGCATCTATTGCCGAATCCATAAGCCTTATTTGAGAACATCTTTCATTAGGTCCACCATGTTCGAAATAACCTGGATCATACTGATCATAAGATGTGGTACCTAACTGAGTATTTACACGCCCGTTAGAAGATGAGTGAGGAACTTGAGAGGAATGTCCTAAAAACTAACGGTAATTGTCTGATACTCCATTTGTCTGATTCAAAGTTGCTGAGGGTGGAATTTGTTCTGGAATTCCTTCTGCGATCATTGAGTCACGACGTCTCTGAGATACAGGTAGGGAAGTATCTACACCTTGGGGAAAAGACAATTGTAAAGAAGGAGGTTGAATATCAACAGGCCTAAAAGAAGAATGTGGAATATTTGTGTGACTATTAGGGTCAGATGACTCCGGATAGTTTTCTCTTAGTAAGTGAGATGGCGGATGGATCACTCGACGGTTATCAGTTGCAGGCTCTAATCTATCGTGTTAAAGCAGACTGAATAGATGACTGTCTCTGATTTTCATCTAAACTAATCAGATCATGAACGATGGCTGGGTCTTCGTGGGTAGTTGTATGAGGAACTAATAATGGTTGAGAATCATTGGGGTTATTTGTATCCAAGATACTGTGATTAGCGGATTCAAGTCGATGATGGTTGGCTGCAGAATGGTGAGTTTGTACAGGAATATAGATTCCTTCTTTTACAAGCACCAAGCGATCGAAAAGTTCATGGCAATTCTTCTCAATCTTTATTTTCGCATATCGTTCGGATCTTTCTATGCATAAAATCCGATTTAGGCGAGATTTAGTATGCGTAAGTAAGGTAAAAATGCGACGAAATTCGTTTACTCTATTATTAAAATCAAAATTTGTTATATCGTGAGAAAGGGTGATTAATTTTGCTTCACAAATTGACAACTCGCTGTCAGAATCGTAACAGGAAGTAGTCGGTGGTGGCATACGTCCATCACGTTCTAATTGTATGACCTCGCGCAAAGTAGTACTTTTTGAGCAAAAGTACTCGATAATGGAAGACCACATATCGCTAGTTCATATTTAATTTCTTCCGTGCTAAGCAAATTAATATCCATTTTATTTAAGCCGTGTACTAAAGACACATTATAAAAGAAAACCCAAGCTATTCGTAACCAGTATCTATCATAAAAAATCACTAAGGAAAAGTAGGCTAAAATTTTATTTAAAAAGAATGAGAAAAGAAAACAAAAATATTAAGTCCTTAAAGCAAAAAAAATATTATTATTTTCTTTTGTTAACAGAACTTCAAAAAAAAACAACGTTATGAGTTGTGAATAAATTCACAAACCCGTCCAACAGTTCAAAAAAAAAACAAAAAAAAAGAACAAAAATTGTTAACGAAACAGAAAAAAAAAACAAAAATATAAGCTGGAATTACCCAAAAATTAAAGGTAAAAGCTAAACCACCTAAAACTAAGGAAAAAAAATGAACTATCATTACGAACGCATATATCATTAACGCCCATCACTTTAAAATACATAATAATACAAAATAATATTACCAAAAACTGCAATACAACACCTCAACAAACAGTAAACCTGAATCGCAAAAAAAAATCGAGTTGCAATAACAAGTCTGCTAAGATATATTTATATCGATACTCAAACAATCCTATTCTCAAGTGGTCCCTACACTGTAGTAACACCAAATATAAGGCTGAGTATTAATCGAAGAAGTAAGGATGCGCTAACCTATAAATTTTACTTGTCAAAACATATTAAACGTATTTAAAAGATACAAAAAAAAATGTGGCAAGAAAAAAAAAACAAAACAATAGCCGTTGTCAGGCGCCAATTTGTTAACATATAACAAAAAAGAAATTATTATATTTTAACAGAATAAAAAAAATAATAATTAATAATTATTATTAATAACAATTTAATACTTTAATAATACTTTAATTTATAATTTGATACTTTATTAAACGAAATTTGATTGGACGGATGGGTAATAACAGGAAGGAAAAGGGAGAGTAAAGGTATGGGAAGTGAGGGTTAGATAATGGGTATAAGGGAACCAATGGAAGGAGGGAGACTTATTATAGACTATAGAGGTGACGGCTCAGGGGATCTTCTCAAAGGGAAGCCGACTAACCACTTTGGTAGAGTGGCGTGGATTCCACAAGAGTTCAATAAAATAAAAGCGCCACCTGTTTTATCCCAGATGGATAAGAAAATCCTGATGACCAAGAAAACAGGAATATACTAAAAGCACTATACCTATAAACCTGAAAGAAAATCTCACAAGGAAGAACAGACAGGGAGATTTATAAATATAGTTAATTATATTGACCCTTAATATTATGTACAAGTGTTATTGTGTAATTAATAAATTAACAATAAAATAAATATTAACCCTTTATTCCTATTAAATTACGGCTTTAATGTGAGAGCACCCTAAAACTCATGGGCTCTCACCAAAAGTCGTTTGTCTAACTTAGAAAGTTAGGTTATCTTTCAAAAATCAAAATAAACCTAAAAGAAAAGCTTTAGTTCTGAGCACAGAACACAAATATAGAGAAATGCGTGTTGCCTAATGAACAGACAGAAATTCTGTTGACAGCTTTATTGACGTTGTTGACAAAGACGGGGGCAACCATCTTGGGTGGCGTGTGGCGGGAAATTTAAGCCTGATCTTTTGCCTGATATTTAAATTTCAAGTAATTTGCAGAATTACAAAAGTTGATGTGTTAACTGACGAGTGATGAGATATATTTAAATAGAATTTTATTTTATTTTATTTAAAAAAAAACAATATGCTTATCAGTTTAGAAATACCCACATGTAATTAAAATCGTAAATTTTAAATGTTGAGAAAAAATAAAAATATTGCATCTCAGACATCCCTCATCACTTAAATCAAGAATTAACACATCAACTAAAATATTATTTAATTTAAATTTGGTTCTCAAGACATTGCTTATTAAGATATTTAGCTATAGATACTTACCAAGAATTATAAATTGGCACGATAGATGTGGGACCAAATGTTAAATAAAAAAAACAAAACTAAATCGTCTTGTAAATATTTTATTTTAAGATGAAATAAAATAAATTTAACAAAGGGTTTTAAAATGCATTAAAAAAGTTACAATATATTCTAAATTAAATACTGCAAACTGTAAGTATGGTATTAATAGGATCTTTTTATGTAAAAAATAGAATTGTTGCAGGTATAAACCATATTTTAACTGAAAATCCTAATTCCTGGATTTTCAAAAAAAAATTATTTGCTTTTTTTGGTTTCCATAAGTGTATAAAACATTATTTAAGAAACAAGTAACAAACATACCTAAATAAAAAATTAAACATATATATTTTTCAACCATCTATACAATTGTAATAAAATAATATATATCCACATAGTAAGTATTGATTATCACATTAGTTATGATTACAATTAAGGTTCTAAACAATACTTTAAACGATTTTTATAACATATTTTTAATTATGGGTCAGTAAATAAAATAAGACTGTAAAGAGCATAGCATTTACTATCAAAATATCTGAAGTAATTTAAGAATTAAAAAAAATAAGATATTGCTAAAATCTTAATATCATTGGCTAAAAAGTGAAAAAATAAAATTATTTTGATTGTGTATCATGAGTATTAAATGAGGATATTCAAGATCAAATTTTAGATTGTCAAAACTTTCTCTTTTCTAGAATGACCAACACTTAAAGATTGTCAATTGTGGTTTTGAGGTTGTCTTTTGGTTTTATCTTTTAAATATTTATAAACCAACCAAAATTTTTCTCTAAATTGACTAAATGTCTAAAGTGGATTAGGGAAAACGACAGTTTTTGAGAAGGATATGTCAATCTGGATGTGTCATAATTTTCTTTAAATTCAACAAATAGGTGTTTCTACTCCATGTGAATATCAATTCTACCCAAGAACCAGAAAAGTGTTTAGAGCAAACTTGATAATTGGTGACATTTTTAGTCGGACTTACATGACGGACAAGATTTTTGTAAGGATGGATTCAATGAAAATTAAAAAATTCTATTATTTCTGTGACTGTCTGGGCAATTCCTAATATACAAACTAGTTGTTAAAGGATATTTGCATGAATATCTTAATCTAGATGCAGACAAGGATAGTTAATATTTTCCTAGTGAAGGTTCAAGAATTAAAACTGAATTGTAAAAAAAAAGTTAAATTGAGAACAGTGAAATAGATATGTCCAAAATAGGATTAAATCTATAATTATATCCTGGAAAATAATAATACATCCAAGATGCACCTAAACATTATTAGAAAACACTTAGGTATGTCATAATTGAAATTTACCTGTCTCCTGCTCTATGTAGTTGCACGATGATTCGACGTTGGCATGTTTGTAAAATAATTTATTAACCCAGGACTCAAAAAAACTACAAAAAGCTATAAAATTACTAAAAAACTTTAAATTGTAAGAAAACCATGAGGCTTGGCTTGTTTTCCACCCAAAGAGAACTTAAAAAAGACAATCGTCAAATACGACAGTTAAAATGTCATTAACGTCACTAATGTCATAGTTGATGTACGTCAAAAATTAGACAATCAGAATGAATCGGCCATCTTGGGTGGCACACTATTCTACCCCGCCACATTCAACCTTCATACCGGTGGTTCTGAGATACATTCAAGTGAATCTATTTTAAAAGAAAAGTTAATAATCAAATGTATTACTTTAAAAACAAGTTATATTGCCCTTCCTGAATATAGTGTCTATATCAAGAGTAAAATCTCATATTATGTTGTTTGGGGCTAAAAGTTCGCGTGAGTACTTTCGAAATAGGCCTATTTATCCAGTTTACAAGGAGATCTATACGGTCTATTTCAATAAAATAACTAATGTACACCTAGTTATTATGAAACTATTCAAAACAATAGTGTAGTAGTGAAATCTAATAATGAGAGTGATAACAAGGTAATTTTGAGGTTAGTATTTAGTATAATATACTACAGTAAAGCTAATAAATGTTGATAGGACTTAGGTTTACTGGTTAGGTGGTTTACTGACTGCATGGTTCACTATACATCACAAACATTATTCAAGCCTGGCTCCAAAAGGGCCGCATGATTGAGATGGAGGACCTGGGTGGATCGGTTTAACAGTGAATGTCAATGTAGATGTTGTGGACGTTACTGGAGTAGATGAGTGGAGATTTCTACCTCTTATAATAGTGGATAAAGACCATACCGGAGAGAAAAAAAAAGCCTGAAAGTGGAAGAATACCCAGATTGAGGAATCGCCAATAGAGTAAGTAGATATAAGCATTGATAGTTAAACTTAACGGTATGCTTGAGTCTACTTATATAAAATTACATGTGTAATATGTACAGTATCAGAAACCAAGATGCCAAATGCAAATATTAGGACTTACCAATGGAATTGGCCTTTTCTCGGGAACACAAAACTGGACACTTAAGCAAAGAACCTTGAAAAAGTTGTCATTTAACTACACCACTTATAATCCTGCACTATTGCAGTATGGCATTTAGTATCCACAAACTAAAATACCCAAAAGGTGAGTTTTCAACTTTTCATTGGAGTAAAACCGGAAAAAATACCAAGAAACAACCTTCAAACAAAGGGCTGAAAATTATTGATATCAAAAATAGAATTAATACTGAAATGATAACTGTTTATTTTATTAACTTTAGCACCAGAATAACTTAGAAATTGCCTCTTAAAGTTCTATAATCTAGCTACGCTTTCGCTAACATTCTGGATTTATTTTATTTTCTTATTCTTTATGTATCTGAAGAAAATATACTGTAATAACTTGTTTAATAAATGTCTCCTCGGAAAGGTGTAGAGTGTGTTGAATGTTAAAGAAAGTTGAAAAAAATCTAAAACCTGGAGTAACATTTATGATTTCAAGGTCTATATAATACCTTAATCTAATATTTAAATCAGTACTTAGAGCTTAAACAATTTTTTGCACCATTATTTTATAATTTTATATGATAAATACATTTATACTTTTAATTTCATATTCTCGCCATAGGGTCTAGTTTTTAGTAGTTTTTTTTTTTTGAACACCGAATTTAGGAAAATTTGATTATTTTATTGTAAATCTTGCTAATTGAAGTTTATTAAATTTTTTGTACTATTTTATTTCCCTGAGTTTTCCTTAAAATGATTCACAGATCTTAAAGTCAAAAGGCATTGCGTTTTATGACATTTTAATAGTCATTTGTGGTGATTATCTTTAAACAACTAAACGTCGTGTTAGTAAATAGTTAAAGTTAATAGTTAAAATCTTTTCTGACTTGAAGATGTATTTCTAGGGTAGATATGTTCGAAATAAGAGTATACAGGGTGGCCAAATAAGCGAGGTAAGCGGCTGTATCTCAGGACCTGTACATCTGGCAACAATGGATTTTTTTTTATTATTATAAAAGTGGCCATGAGAAAATTCTGGAAATTATTTTTAAGTTCCGTATTTCACCGCAAGAGGGCGCAACTAAAAATTAAATAAAAGAAACGTCTTTTTCTCCAAAAACTTAAATATTAACTTATACTTTTGATATTATTTTTAGTAAGCCTAGATAATTTGCTATTATTTTGGTTTATGAATTATTGATATACGAACGATAGTAGAGGTGGGGGAAGCTATTGAAAGTGGAATCATTAAAATCGGTGTAAATTCTAAACCACTTATTCGATTTGAGCAATTCAAAATTTATTTGCAAGATAAATATAGCTGCTTTAAAAGTCTGATCTCATCACTACCCTGTAGTTCCTAATAAAACCGCCAGAGGGCACAATTTGTAATAATTCCAGTTTTTTTCATTTGGCTCCAAAAATTCTAATTAAATAGTATATTTTTGACATCCTATTTAAAAAGTAAATAAAATTTGCAAAAGTACTGTGAAAACCGCACGATTATATCTTTGCTCGTTTTAAAGTTATAGCGAATTAAAGTTTTTTACGCACCGAGCTTAAACTTACGTACCGCCATCTAGTGTCTCGCCTAAACATCTCTAATTAGTATTACCACAACTATGATACCATGATGTTGTCATAATTAATAAATTATGAAAGTAATAATTGATTGACAAATTATAAATTAATAATACCTATGTATCACAGAATGACTGGAAGTTTATGTGACTTTCTTAAGGCGAATAATTTTATTAACGAATTTCTTTTTATATTTAAATTATGGTCCTGAAAAGAACCGATCTTAAACCCAAACATATTTGGTATTTAATGCCTCGATAAATGTTCAAACTGCTTTCCATCACATTCCAAACAAGCTTCCAACCTTCTTTGGGTGGATAAAACTGCTGTTTCGATTTCAGCAGCTGATATTTCATTTATTGCACCACGGATTCTGTTTTCCATATCCTGTCTTGTTGTAGGTGGAGTTTGATACACAATATCTTTTAAACGACCCCATAAGTAAAAGTCTAGGCATGTTAAGTCGGGTAACCTGGCCGGCCAAGGATATAGACTTCCCCTTCTGATCCAGCACCCTTGAAAGTAATTATTTATATGATGCCGCACCAAACGGGAAAAATGTGCTGGGCACCCGTCCAATTGGAAATACATGGTCCGTCTTACTTCCAATGTCAAATCTTCCATTAAAATAGACAAGGAATTTGTTAAAAATTGCAAAAAAACATTACCGGTTAATGTGCCTTAAAAAAAAAAGGAGAAATTTATTTTCATTCCGATAATGCCACACCACACGTTTACACTCCAGCGGCCTTGGTGCTGGACTTCTCGCATCCAACGAGGATTTTCAACCGACCAATAATGCATATTATGCCTGTTGATTTTCCCATCGCTACAAAAAGTGGCTTCATCGGTCCACAGAATCTGTGACAAAAAATCCCTGTTTTCGCGAATCATTGCTAGTATCCATTGGCAAAAATCAATTCGGCGCTCAAAATCATGTTCGTTTAGAGCTTGGTGTAGGATTATATGAAAAGGGTGTAGCCTTAAAATAAAAAGAAATGCCTATATTCGAGAAGAAAATTATAATAAAAAGATGTATTACCTGTGGTCTTTAAGTATATTTTGAACAGTAATTCGAGCTATTCCCAAATCTAAAGATAACGCACGAGTTCCAATATGCCTATTAAACTCTACGTAGGCCAACACATTAATAATGTTTTCTTCAGTTCTTCCAGTAGAGCGACGCTTTCTAAATTTGGGCCGACTAAAACTCCCAGTATCGCGTAGTCGCTGTACCAACCGTGGAAAATTTCTTCTGCCATAATGGCGGCGATCTGTATAGCGAAGGGCATACTGTCTTTCAGCTATTGCTGCATTTTGAAAGCACTCAAAGAAAACCGCAATCAAATCCACAGCTTCATTATTTGTTAAAGGCATTTTACAAAAAATCGAGCAAAGAAAATTGAAAACAGAGTTAAACTGGCCGTCTAATAAATATTTGACGATAAATATTTAATTGTTTCCATAGAATCCTTTTTAAAAGTTTCTTTGGTTTTTGCTGCCTACTATACGTTAACTAGACATTCTAAGGCCGAGCGCTAGATGGCATTATATAAGTTTGGACTCGGTGCGTAAAAGATTTTAATTCGCTATAACTTTTAAACAAGCAAAGATATCATCGTACGGTTTTCACAGTGTTTTTGCAAATTTTATCTATTTTTTAAATATGATGTCAAAAATCTACCATTCGATTTGAATTTTTGGAGCAAAATGAAAAAAACTGGAATTATTACAAATTGCGCCCTCTGGCGGTTTTATTAGGAACTATAGGGTAGTGATAAGATCAGGCTTTTAAAGCAGCTACATTTATCTTGCAAATAAATTTTGAATCGCTTAAATCGAATAAGTGGCTTAGAATTTACACCGATTTTAATGATTCCACTTTCAATAGCTTCCCCCACCCCTACTATCGTTCGTACGTCAATGATTCATAAAACCAAAATTATAGCAAATTATCTAGGCTTACTAAAAATAATATCAAAAGTATAAGTTAATATATAGTATAAGTTTCTTTTATTTAATTTTTAGTTGCGCCCTCTTGCGGTGAAATACGGAACTTAAAAATAATTTCCAGAATTTCTCACAGCCACGTTTATAATAATAAAAAAAATTCCATTATTGCCAGATGTACAGGTCCTGAGATACAGGTGCTTACCTCGCTTATTTGGCCACCCTGTACAATATGACTGTAACATCGTGTTTAACAGGTGGTTTTAAAATAGACCAAACTTATTATTTTCTGCTCACTTTACACACTTCTGCTTTTTACACTTTTGTTACACATGTGTAAAATCGACTTTTGTATTTTTCGTCTTCGATTATTTTACACACTTATTACAAAAATAACTATTTTTTCTAAAAAATAAAGCGTGTTAAAATTATTAAAATAACCAATGTAATATAATTTTTTGCTTTCGATAAACGGTCTTAATCTGGTTGTTAATTAGCTATTTATAAATAAAGTATTTTAAATCTTGAAAAGATTTAATCACTGTGTTTACACGAATTAATGCAAATTTAAAACTAATGCGTATTAGGGCAAAAACGCGTTGATTTGTTTATATACAAGGTTCTGTGGCTTATAAGTGAAAATAAAGGTTTAGCATGATGTTTCATGAGGGTTGCGTTATACATAAAATCATAAAAGTTGATCGACTGCGAGTCAAAGTTTTAGATACTTTGAAAAGATGCTTCTTCAAAAAGGTGCTTCTTCTTTTTGTTTCTCAAAGTTCTTTCAGGTAGGACGAACCGTACGTAGAAAGGTTATATTAGATGCAAAGACGGTCACTGTAGATTAGTGACCGTAAAAACTATGATAATATATTAGGCTGGTCAAAATCATAATCGGTATATTATTTATTAAAATCTTACTATCAACAATCTTTAAATTAACTAGTAAAACTTTTCAAATGGCAATGTTAATTTTAAATATCGAAGTTCTGTATGTCCACCGCCTTAAAAGAGACCTTTTTTGTAATATTTTAATCAGTTTGGTTGTTTATGTTGAAAACGAGTCAAACATAGACAATAAAGGTTGATCTGATAAATGCTTTATTATCTGATATTAAGAACTAATAGTGCATATTCGTTATCTAAAAGTGTTTTATCATAATTGTGTTTATGTTTATATATTAATGTTTCATTAAGAGAATTAATTGTCGTCGGCAACTACACTTAAAATTTTTTTTAAACTCGCTCTTGATCGTTCGAGGAATGTTCTAATAAATTAAAGATAACTCTGTCTATAAATAAAGATTATAAATAATGAATAATAATTTTTAGCCTTTAACGTTTTGTTTTTATTTCTGCTTAGACAAATTATATTACAATAAATGACGAATTGACCACCGGATTAAAACAGTTTCTCGAAAGCAAAAAAATAATATTGAATTAGATCGTGTATTGGTTATTTTAATAATTATAAATAATAATAATAATTAAAGTTGCTTTATTTAAAAAATGAAAAATTTTAACCATAATAAAATAATTTGACAAAAAATATAATTCCTTAATGAATTTTTCAAAACAAAAATATCAGTTTACGTCCAAATTAACACCACTTATTAAACGTCATGTGTCAACTCTATTTACACACGATTTTTCTTCGCCTTTTTATATGCTATGAATAAAAAATTAAGATAAAACGTTGTTCACAGTATTTATAAATGTGCAGAGAATCTCAAAAAAGTTTTCATTGTCAAGTTAGTTTTTTTTAATGAAACACCAGTTACATTTTACCAACTTTTTTCTGCTTATTTCATTTTAGTCGCATAAACTATACATTAAAACAAAAATATATATATTGAGTTATGCTATATAATATTCATCGCTAAATTATGTAATAACCTGAATTGGTTGAATAATGATTGAGTCCGTAATTAATGCAAATACCCAAGTAAGTATTGAAGGAAAGGATAAGTTTACCAAAGTAATTCCTCTCAACCTCGTAACACACTGTAACTCGTAACTCAGCCAAGCATGAGACACTCCACCAAACTCCAGATCCATGAGGTATGTCTGATAATCCACTCTTTTAATCCAGAGGAGGGTGCTTACCCTTAAAGCTCTTAAGCAGTTATCTTCAGCTAAACAGATAAAGAATTAAACAACCAAGTCAAGATCGGGTTTCTCTAATGACTTTTTAAAATTTACAAACTAAGCGTCCTTAACTTGTGATTTAGAAGTGCGATAGATTTTTTTTTAAAGGATTTGAGAATGATTGAGATGTTATTCTTATATCAATTTATGATTGATTGAATTATATTTAGTTCTAAGTACTTATCGCAGTTGCGGGAAGCTTACTAATTACTTAATACATTTACTTTAAAGAAAAATGAATATAGAACATTTTATTTCAATTTAAACTACAAGAATTCTACACTTCACAAAGATAATTAAAGTCTTATGAAACTTATCACTTTATGAAACTAATTTAATTATTCAATGAATGAGATTGACAGAAGAGAATTATTAATTATTAAGTAAACAATATTTACATACTTTGCCAAAATCAGGTTAGTCTTAGTTGGTGGGGGTTACCTTAGTTGGTCGGCTTCCTCATGCTCCGTACTCTCCGAGTGTAACAATCCCCAGAAAGAATTTGCAAGGAAAATACGATGCGAGGGAATTGGTTGATGGCAATTTAGCATAAATAAAGAAATCTAAGAAACAAATGACCCCTATAATACATCGGCATATACAATTTAAAATGAAAATACCCTTACCCCGAATTAACAGGATTTTCAATTAGATAACGCAGGTGAGGAAGATTCAAACGACATCAATTCGAACATCAAATTTCGATTTTAATTAAATCTTCCAAACGTAATTTTCCAAAAATATAATGCTCAGATAATACTTCGAAAGATTCTTGATCAAATAAATCGAACTACATTAGCGGATGGTAAATTTAATCTAAAATTTTAGCCGATAACTTCAATCTGACATTTTTTAATGTTCGCACTTCGCTTTCCCACATCAGAAAGAAAGTCCATTACCCATCAGAATAATCCTATTTATATTAGCCTCCGCTCATACTGAAGCTAGTGCAATCTTCATAACCATCATTATCAGAATCAAACTCAGTAAATGAAAAAAATCAATGATTCACCATACACATCACTTAATTCAATAAGAAAGCTTTATCGGTGAGACATCACTGTTGAAATAAAATCCTAAATTTGTTGTCAATACATGCAGCTATCCTGACTTCTCCGTGTTCTGACTGAAACGTCAACGTCCAAAATTTGAATGTCAAACATAACTTGTAAGAAAGTGACATGTTGTTGAAAAATCTATATTGAATATTTATTGTGTTTGTTTTCTCTTAATAAAATATGGGAAATTAATTAATACAATTAGTTCTTATATTTCCTAGTTCTTATACTTACCTTATGATTAGTAAGTACCAAAGGTCTTCTTATAAGGATTAATATTATTCTCCTAATAAGGAATAAGGCATGAAAACCAAACAAAAGGATAATTTAGCAATTGATGCCCTAAATTATTTACAGAATGGATGAGGACAAATAGCTATGAAATTTTCCATCACACAAGACATTCCCTGATCGCTGTCTGCTAGACAATACTGAGTGAATTAAACAATTGTCGAGATTCAACAATGACGACATAAAATGGTAATAGTACGACAAGTTACCTGTGTACCGAATTAAGAATTAATTCAATATTCATAGAAAGCATTTATTATTAATTTCATGTCATCACTCTTTTGTAGTATATAGTGCATTCACTTTGTACTTTATTAATGCAGAATAAATGGTTAAATTAGATAGGTTTTCTATTTGTAATTTTATTGGATCTAATAATAATAATATTAAAAATTTTGACTAATTAAATGCATTTTAATATGGACCAGAAAATAATAAGAAAGATGATCCATGTGAAAAAGTAACGGTAACAACATTAAATATTGATGACTTTCAAGATAAGTTCCTTTAGCACATGACCGTGGCTCGCCTGTCGAATACCGGTGGCCCGCCGACAGCAAAAATATTACTCTCGTCATTCGAAAAATATTAAATTCTATCCCAAATAAAACAAAAAAAAAATTGTTCGAAAAGTAATTTGAATTTCGCGTGCGCGCTATTTGAATCTAGCGCCCAAAAATGCTAATTAACATCGCTTGTCGCCTTTATATAAAGTTTAAAATAGTAGAGAAATCAAGAATTTTCTAGCACGATGTGAGCAAGCGAGATAGCAATAGTCCCGAATTCCCGATTGCTCGCGTAAATAGATACACAAAGCTTTCAGAGTCGTATGCGCGGTATAAAAGCCACGCTAACCGCAGCGACCGACAGTTCGGTTTTCATTTAAGTGAAGTGTCAATAGAAAGAAATAAGAGCGAAAATATAAAGCGAACTAATACGTGATTGAGAATAAGTGCAGTTTAATAGTGTTTTGAAGAGGCAATAGTTCAAGTGTAGATTTTAACTCCTTACTAGCCGATGTCATATATTTTGATCCACAATCAACGTAGATTTCCTGTTGCAGTGATAACCCGTCAAGTGCCGTGTATAATTGAATTGTGAAATCGTAAGTAAAACTCTGTTATTAATAAGTGTTTCTCTACCTATTTAATCGGTTTTAATCAAATTTAGCTTTAATGTTGGTCAAATATTAAAATAAAACAAATAAATTGCTATTTTTTTTCAGAATTTCTCTAACTGTAATAACTATTTTTAGTCATTATTTCAGATATAAAATCTGTATTAAAATATTAAAATTTCTGAGGAATACTATTTAATCAATTATTTTTAATTAATTAAAAAATCATGGGTAATTTTCATAGGTACTGTAATTGTTTTTAGGTGGTGTGTTAATCCATCACTCGATGAATCCACTGATATTAGTTCCACAGCTCAACTTCTCATATTCATACGACGTTTTACTCAAGATTTTGAAACCAAAGAAGTTGATATACTCAATGTACTCTTGGATGAGTGTTCAAAAACTGATTTGGACTTATCAAAATTATCTAAAGTTGCGCCTGACGGTGCTTCTTCGATGATAGGTGTCAATTCCGGGCTAGTTACTTTGCTGACAATGCAAGCAAAAACATAAACGCTGAAGAACTCATGCAGTTTCACTGCATTATACACCAAGAAGCCCTCTGTTCTAAAAAAGTTGAATTTCAAAATGTCATGAAAGTGGTAGTTACGACTCTGTAAATTTCATAAAATCACGAGGACTCAATCACAGACAATTCAAACAATTCCTAGATAACATCGAAAGCGAATACGATGATTTACTGTATTATACAGAAGTAAGGTAGCTAAGTCGTGGAAATTGGAAATAAAATAAAATAAATAACATTGGAACGATTTCTAAATTTAATAGAAGAAATTGGAATATTTCTGGCGGAAAAGCAAAGGGATGTTCCGGAACTTAAGAATCCTAATTAATTATGTAATTTGGCTTTTTTAGTTTGTTACAGGTTTAATCTCCAACAGATATAAATTGTTTTGCTTAACTAATTCTCTTTAAATTCAAACACAGAAATATTAAACAATTAACTAATAAATTTTTTTGCCATAATTAAGTAAATTTTAACCATAGTTTCATTAAATAATTTATTTAAAAATCATATATAAATATATATACTATACAGATATGATACACCGTTAAGATGATCCGTCCTAACATACCCGATCTGAAACAGAAGGAAAACCATTATTGGATGAGGAAAGTAAATAATAATATGGGATTTTGTTTCATATTTTTGTTACTTGAATAGCATTAAGAATTGTCATTGATTTTACCTTTTTTCATGCATACTAGGCATATTTTAATTATTTGTTTATTTTGTTCAAGTCATAAAAATCAATATTGATAACGATGGTAATGTCAGCAATCTGGTCTGTTAGTTTTTTTGTAAATCATTGTTGCTAAACCATGGCCTCATGTTATAAATTGTTGGTTAATAAAATGTTGGTATCAGATAGTACCCAGTAGTTAAACCCAGCATGTCAACACCTAGGTACTTGACAGATTGCATACCTTAAAATCTGTAGAAAACTGACAATCCTATTTCAATAAATCATTCTTTATCTGGTTCTAGAGGCGTAATTGATAGATTATTTTCTTGGAATTGATATGTAGAAAGGGTCACAGATTTTAAATTGAATTTAGTAAATTTGCTTATTTAGATATCATCACTGATTTGATTTGAAATAGGGAACTGAGTATATACGTATATGCGAGATATTATCAGATTAAGTGCTAATTTTACTTTATTTTCTCTCATAATCTTAAATTTTATAATTATAAATTAAGTTTTACTGTATTTGCTTGCTTGCTTGCTAGGTTATTGGCTCTGCTACTAGGCAATCTGCAAGCACGATTTGGAAATTCGGGTATCGGACCGTCGGGTATGTACCCTGTTTCCCAAATCGATAACTTTCACAAAATTTAATACTTAAATGCACCTTATAGAAAACATAAGGGGTAGGAAAGGGTCCAGGAAAGGAATCTGAGGGATAGGAAAGAAAAATTAACGACCACGTGTTGACTAGGTGAAGGATGACGCAGAAGTGTATTTTTTTATTTTTTTTTTAAATTGAGGTTATAGGTCATTAGTTGTTATTTATGACATTAATTTATTATTAATCATAATAATCCTGGAATCTCTATTTATTAATTGTGCGAGAAACAGTGCAATAAATTGGGCGCCTAACATGTCAGTTCATGCTTTACCAATTTTTTTTTCTTGTAATAACTTTTCATTTGATTATATTAAACATTGGCACTTATTTTTGATTAATCATTTACATATTGCTGTGAAGGTTGACTTTACCATTCTTATCTTAATTTTTTTTTTACATTTTCATCAGTTCAGTGTTTCTTCTCATTTAAAATAAAAAAAATAAAAAAATTATCAACACATTTTATTTAAGTTGGTGACCAATTACCAAAAACCAAGGAAATATCTTCAGGTGTTGTAGGGAATGATAAATGATACAGGTGTTATAGGATAACAAGATGGTGTGAAATTAAAAAAAAAATTTCTCTTGAATAGAGGTATTGTAAAAATATGTGGACTGTATAAAAAATTGGTGTATAATATTGTGCCAGAACTGCCAAAAATTAAGAGATTCAAAAGTAAACAAATTATTTATTTTACATCGCCATAAAAAAAATACAAATCAAGACGATAATATATAACAGTCTGTTCTATTCAAAGTTCGCACACTAGGGATGTGTCGTTCGTGAATGATTCGGTCAAAATCGACCGAATCTTTGCAACGACCCGCGACCCGTTTGATCACTCTCTGCTATCGTATCGTTCAAATGACCTTAAACTAAACTAGACCCCGGCCGCGGCCCGTTCAACGATCGATTATTGTCAGAGAGCGACAGTCGCGGCCAAATCGGGCCGAAGTGCCGGAACTGCCGGAAGTAAGCAAAATCGCGGCAAACTACGAACAGGTCGCAAGTCGCAGGTGACCGATGACCGATGAGCTGTTGACTTGTGATGTGAGTTATGCTTGCCTGTTTTTATAGTGTTTATGACTTTGTGCCGGTCGGAGGTCGCGATCTTTTTATCTTTTTAATTATTTAAGTTCGCAGTTCGATATAGATCGCAAATTTTTGTTTCGTACCTACGTAGCATCGTTTGCCAAAGTATCGCTTATTTATATAAGGTATCGCGTATTCGCGATGGCTGATAAAAACAAAAAAAGAAGTTTTGTTTGGAACTATTTTGATGAGCGAGGGTCAAATCAAGCCAAATGTAATTTTTGTTCCAAAATATTGTCTTTTAAGGGCGGAGCGACAGGAAATTTGCTACGCCATTTAAAAACAGTTCATCCGACTGCGCAATTAAATGCTGAAACCTCACGAGGTCCCTTACATGTGGAAAAAGAAAATGGAGTGAGCAACGTACTTTCCAGTGCTTCTACGTCAACTTCAACTGATCAGTCAGCTAAAATTCCTGAAGGAGTAGGGAATGTTACTCCTTTACCAGTACCAACATCAACTAAGACTAGTAATGGACATGGACGTTGCGAACAAACAACCATTGATTCGTTTACCAGGCGACCCTTAACTGATAAAAAGACTCAACAACTTTACAACAATTTGGTAAGACTTTTAGTGAAAAATTATTTGCCAATACAATTGGTAAATAATGAACATTTTCAATCGTTTGTTAAAAACTTTAATAGCAATTACCAATTACCTTCTCGTAAGACTGTTTCCAATACATTAATCCCGCAATTAACAAACTTATGTCAGGAAAAAGTAAGAAATTTATTGGAATCTGCAACAGCTTTTTGTATAACTACAGATGCATGGACCGCTTGTGTCAACACAAGTTTCATTAGCATTATTGCACATTATTTTGCAGTCACTGAAATGAGATCTAGCTTACTAGATTGTTACGAATATACAGAACGACATATTGCGGAAAACTTGTGTAGCGAATTAAAAAGAGTTGTTCGCGAATGGAATATTAAAAACAAAATAGTAGCTGTTACTAGTGATAATGCGGCTAATATTACTGCGGCGGTAAGACTTACGGGGTGGAAGCACGTTCCATATTTCGCGCATACCTTGAATTTTAGCTGTTGTCGAGATGCAAACTAAGATAAAAAAAATTGTAGAATTTTTTAAACGCAGTACCCAAGCCAGTACTAAACTAAAGGAGATGCAAATTCACCTAGGTAAATCTACCCTTATAATCTAATCTAATCTAATCTAATCTAATCAATGCTTTATTATCATAAAATTTAAAATTTTGTCGACAAAGCTATTATTTAAATAAATCATACAAACAAAATATACACAAAGACAAAACAAAAAATACAAATATATAAAAATAAAAAATACAACAAAACATACAAAAAACTTAACAATTTTATAAATTGTTTAGGTCACATTTCCTTAAAATCTATAAAATATATATACATTCACTTGTATACAAAGTCGGCAAAAGGCAGTTGTTTACAAAAACATTATTAGCAAACTACTAATTTGTTTATATAATATACGAATATTATTTATGTACATTATCATAAATACCTTACGCTAAAGCAGGATTGCATTACTAGATGCAATTCTACTAATGAAATGTTTAAAAGGATTTTGGAGGTTAAAGAATCTCTGATGTCGACTATCGCAATACATTACCCTACTATTTCAAATATAAATAATAACGATATTTTAATACTTGAAGCGCTCTGTGACGTTCTAGGAATGTTTAAAAATATCACTGAATAAGTAAGTAGCGAAAAAGAAGTTACAACCTCAAAGGTTATTTTACTAAGTTCTGCGTTAAAAAATAATTGTTTAAAATTTATTAAATTACATAATAATGCTCCTATGGAGGTGCAAGAGCTTGCAAAAAAATTATTTGAAAACTTAAATAAACGTTTTCAGTCAGTTGAAGAAAATAAGGTTTTTGCTGAGGCCACTTTATTGGACCCTCGTTTTAAGCGACATGGGTTCACTAATGAAGTTTTATTTGATAGGGCCAGACAATCTTTAATCGCGCAAGTTACTGCACAAATTCTTATCTCACAGGAGAATATCGCTGAGACTCAAGTTAACGCTGAATGTAACACAGAAAATAGTAATAATAACCAACACCTTAAAAATAAATGTATGGATCACTGGAGTGATTTTGATAATAAGGTCAGTAGTTTTGTTCAAAATACAAATCCTAGAGCGGCGGCAATTATTGAAGTCAATAAATTTCTCAATGAACCACTGCAGCCAAGAGCAGATAATCCCTTAGAATGGTGGAAGCAGAGACGTTATACATATCCTCGCTTATTTGAATTATCAAAAAAAAATTGTGCGTTGTAGCCACCTCTGTACCTTCAGAAAGGGTATTTTCGAAGGCCGGGCATGTATTTCCCCCGAAGGTCCGTTACCTTCGTAATAGACTAAAGGGGAAACGTGTGTCACAAATTTTGTTCTTAAACGCCAATTTATAATTTTATTACAATACCTTTATTACTATTTTTTCAACTGTTGTTACAGAATTATTTTTCATTAGTTTTTTTAATTATTTAACGTTTATTTTAAAACAAAGTTTTGTTTTTAGTTGATTTTTTTCAGGCGGTCTTTGTTAGAGATTATTTAATATTTTTATTAGATTTAGGTTAGTTTCA
Organism: Anthonomus grandis grandis; assembly: GCF_022605725.1. Classification (NCBI taxonomy): domain Eukaryota; kingdom Metazoa; phylum Arthropoda; class Insecta; order Coleoptera; family Curculionidae; genus Anthonomus; species Anthonomus grandis. The sequence goes on along the minus strand of NC_065566.1, from coordinate 825,514 downwards.
TATTCCTTGCAATAAAGAATAAAGTTCCTTTTTTTTGCTTTACGCTGTTATTTTCTAATACCAAGTATTGTTTTAAGTTACATTTATTTTATAATAATTAGTTATAAGATATTATTTTATTTTGTTATTCTACGTTTTGGTATTCTATATTACATAAATTTTTTTTTAGTTTGAGGATAACAGTATATTTTAATACTTCTTTCTAATATGTAAATAAATAGCAACACAAATAAAAATCATATTTATTTTGTATTTGTTTGGTTTGACCTTATAAAATTATTAATTGTAAAGTTTATTATTTCATGTGTCATGTCTACACTAAACTATTTTATAATTTCTACAATTATTGCTAATTCTCATAAAACAACTTAACATCATTTCTTTCTTATTCTTAAAATCAAACCAGTCAATCAATGTTTATTTATATTTGTACTTTTAGACCCTCAATCGCGGTGGTGATCCTACAATTTTATTAAAATTTGAACGACCTTATCATTCAAATGAATGAATCTTGGCAAACGGGTCATTTCAATGAATGACCTGGAGATAAACGGGTCATCAAAAAGAACCAGGTCTTCCCATCCCTATCGCACACACACGCATAGCACGCTGTACCACTTCTCGATACCGCTTCGGTCCCCATCAGTTGCAAGCAGCGTTGCCAGTGTGACTAAATTGCCCGAACATATCGCCCTCCTTGAAAGACCGAACTTTCAAAATAGTCGTAGGGACAATTACACTAAGTCCGACAAAAGCAGCGGACACCGTTTGGAAAAACACCTAGTTATATTTCCGCGATCAGTTTTTACAAGCGCCACTCGCGAAACCTTGTCCTTTCCCGGAAAAACAGTTAATACACGTCCTAGCTTCCACTTCATAGGAGGAAGATTGTCATCTTTAATTAACACTAAGACACCTTTCTTTAAAGAGTCATAATTCAATCTCCACTTGGATCTTTGCTGCAACTCGGCTATGTACTCTTTCTAACTAATTCTATCGTACTAATTCTAAATGGACAGCTTTTGTTAAAAAGCAAATATAGAGCGCGACATAATATTTTGAAACTTTAGCACCTCTGCCCGTATGATTTTTTATTAAGAATGGGCTTGCATAATCGACACCAACTACGTCAAACGGATGACTTGGATTTAACCTTTGTTCTGGTAGATTGCCAATTATAGGTTTTAAAGTATTGGCATTATATCTAAAACAGCATACGTTAAAATACAAATATGCCTAGCCAATTAGAGCGCTTCGGCATCCGCGAGGGCGTGGTATGCGAACCGCCAAATTCAAAATAGGAAGTTTTCAATGTATGTAAAGTTTTTCTATTCATATTTATATTTAATTAGGTTTTTATGATGCGTATATATTTTAAATGAAGAAAAGTGCAATATGCATTAAAAACATTTAATAAGAAGATATTTTAGCTATTATTAGTAAATAGATTATTGATTTTTATTAATATTTACAGCTTGTGATCTATTAATCTAATTATTATTTTAAAAATATTTTATAAATACTTGTCAAATTTGGTTTTTATAGCAAATTATCTCTTTTATTGGCGAAATTTGTTAATCATTTGGTATAGCGGTACGTGTAAGCGCAATGTATGAATTATTTAATTATTATTGTTAGTTAAATATTAAAAATGGGGTGGTACGAAATTGAATTGGTGTGTAGAGCTGATAAATTAATTGGTTAATAGGTGGATAAATAAAAAAGTTAAAAAATAAAAATAAATGGCAATTAAATTTTTTAACAATATACGGTGAACATTTTAAAGTTCGCATTTTTACATACCTCTATGTCATAATTCTAATATGCACCTTAGTAATATAATAATTGTCAATAGTTATTTGAAAGTATAATATTATTTTAATTATTTTAAATTGTCCACTACCACTATACATATTCTATTCTATACATTATACTTTAGTGGTTGATATAGAGTATATATATGGTTGGACAAGCTATATAAAGGGTAAATATGACTAAAAAGTTAAAGTATAAGAACAGAAAACAAAAAAAAAACTTAGAAATTATAATCTATAAATCTATAAATTTATTTGTTATTTAAATATAATAATTTATGTTATTTTTAATATCAACAACCTCAAAATTAAATGCAAAGAGGCTAAATGTATTAATCTGGTGTATAGTATGTAGACTCGCACTTCTTTAACTTATTTGTCATCTCTGCTGGTCATGTATATACATCCCAAACCATTCAAACTTCCATTCAATATTTTTTGTAGTAACATGAAAAAAAATTACTGCTCTGTATATATTTTAATTAATAAATATAATATATACTCACAGAAGATCTTCCCCCTCGTTCCATGTCAATTTCAAGTTAATCCAATTAGCTTTTCTGCACCCTAAAAAATATTAAGAACATAGCAAACAAAATGTAATAGAAAATGATTAGTTGAATATTAACATACAAAATAAGCTAACGTTTTAGTCTTAAAATAAAATATATAAAAATAGTTATACAGAAACCAACACCTATGACGTCTTAAAATTTGTTTTTACAATTTGAAACCTACACCAAATTAAGCCTTACAAAAACTATACCTAGTTATGTATATGACCTCTTACATAAAATTTGTATTTACAATTTGAAACCTGCACCAAATCCTTACAAAAAATATACTTAGTTATATTATACTGATTATAACACAAAATACCATATAAAATACCACATCCTATTTTTGTTAACATCACAGCTATATAAACATAAAAAAATAGCTACAATTCAAATATTATCTAGCCATTAAATACACAAAGAAATCTAGCTTATTTTTTATTTGGATAGTACATTTGTTTTTCAATTTTTCTTTTCTTTTCAATGCCCTGAGAAATTTCTTCCTCCACCTCTTTATTTTTAAATTTGCTGATTACAGCCATAAATCTGGCAAATGCTTTTTTATCTAAACTTTTACCATAGCTACAAATTTCTTGCAATGCAATTTTAAAATAAGTATAAACAATGTAATAAAAATTTAACTTATATTTTACTCAAACTATTTCTCGATTTTCTTCAAAGTCTATTGCAGAACTATTGACTTTCATTTTTGAACTCTCCTGAATAAAATGGTTTACATCCTCCTGATAATTGATTTGGCTAGTTGTGGGTGGATCAACAAACAAAAGATTAATCCTCTTCCTCTTCACTCACAGTTGGGGAACCTACAACAAACTCGCTTCCCTGGTAAAAAATGGCTATAGCATGTATATGTTTACAAAGTACTGTTTTGACAGAATTTTCTGGAAACTCACATCTGTATTTATGAAAACATATTTTACAGATGTTATAGTATCCAGTGCGACATTGCTTATCACAAGACACAACATAGAACTTACCACTTACCGAAACACTTTGTACTTTAAATTTTCCAAATTCTAAAAATTCTACCTTACCATTCATTTTTTCGGCTTTCTTATGGGCTTCTATTACAATTTTATGCTGATAGCTATTTGAGTTTGGTCTTTCACTATTAATTATCCTCTTCCACATCCTCTCATCCACAAGTTCATCCAACAAATCCAGCAACTTTTCAACTCTTGCAAGATTGGTATTTAATTTCAATCTCAATTTTTTTGTATTAAGCAAATTATTTATACCTAAGATTGCG